>NC_034604.1:67731045-67769240 GCF_900095145.1 Mus pahari | reverse complement strand
CCGTAGACATCCCACCTACGCCCACCGTAGACATCCCACCTACGCCCACCGTAGACATCCCACCTACACTTTGATCCCCACCAGGCCGTCACTGTTTTCTACAGACAATCGCTGGAAGGTTTGTTCTTAACATACTACCAAATAGTACTCAGGGAAAGAGGGAGGGAGGGAAGTAAGAAGGGAGGGGATAGACAGAGAGAGGGAGGAAAAAAGAGAGGGAGAGAAAGAGAAAGACAGGGAAAGAGACAGAGAACAGAGAGAGACAGAGACGCAGACAGAGATAGATGGAGACAGACAGAGAGATAGAGAGAGGGAGGCACAGAGGGAAAGAGAATATATTAAAATTTGGGCTATATACACTGCCATAGGAAATTTAGAAAACTTAACTTCAGGCCCTTATGCTTCAAGTATTTTTATTGATTTTGCGCATTACTTGGACAAAGTCTTCAAGCATCACATCTGCACCTGGGCAATGAGAACACCAGCAAGGGAGGCAGCCCTTCCAAGTGAAGGGGCAAGCCAAACTCATGTGGTAGGCACGCCTCCATGATAGGGCATGCTTCCCTGGTAGGGATGCCTCCGTGATAGGGCATGCTTCCGTGCTGGGGTGCAATGGAAGGCTTGCTCTTCTATCAATGCAAGCGAGACCTAAACCACTTCCCCAGCAGCTGGAGCCATTCTTCCCTGGTGCCGCTGCTATTAACAGCAGGCATCCCACTGACCATAGGCCTCGGCCATCTCCTATGCAAAGTTCATACACATGAGAGCTGAGTCATAGTCCTCAAATGTTTGAGTTTCACAAGGGCGGTCTAAAGGTGACCAACACGCACCCACACATGCACACACTCTCGCTCGCTCAGCAGGTGCCTCCACTTACCACAGTAAGTGTAGATGTGGTTGGATTCCAGGAAACGGACCTTCAAGTTATGCAGAACTGCGGGCTCGTGGAGATGGCTGAGTGCAGTGAGGTCGTTTTCTCCTACTAAGATATCTGGATTCCGCAAGAATGGCACCTGGTTATTTTGGACATCAACTGGGTATTCCAGAATCTAGTAACAAGCAGTAGACACACAAAGAAAGCACAATTATGAAGCATTTAGCCCACGTTGGCTGTCTTATCTCTTTGGCTGGGATCATTATCCCAGCAAAATCCTAAGACATAAACCTAAGTAACATAAGACATAAACATAAGTAATGTTCTAAAGAAAGGCAACATGAAAACAATGTTTATGGTTGCTGTAGAGACCGGGCCACAGGAAACTCTGATTACGTAATCCCAGAGTATCTAACACAGGAAACTCAGGCCAGACCCGAGGAAGCACAGCCAGATTTAAGGGTGGCCATAAGATGACTGCAGGCGTTACATTCCAGTTAACACGGGAGGCTCTTTCTCCCAACCAGACCGGCCTGGACTGGCCTCTCTACTGCAGGCATCTCTTTTCTAACTCTGACTTTTTTCTTATTTTTTAATTAAAAAAAAAAATTTTTTTTTGTTTTTGTTTGAGACAGGGTTTCTCTGTGTAGCCCTGGCTGTCCTGGAACTCACTTTGTAGACCAGGCTGGCCTCGAACTCAGAAATCCGCCTGCCTCTGCCTCCCGAGTGCTGGGACTAAAGGCATGCGCCACCATGTCCGGCTTTAATTAAATTTTTAATTAAAATTAAAATATTGTGATCACATTTTTTGCCGTTCCCCCAATTCCCACCAGAACCTTCCCCAGCTCCCCACTCATCCAGCTTCATCATGCTCTCTCTTTTTTAATTCTGTCATCAAACAAAAGCCAACCAAAGCAAATGAAAAAAAAAAAAAACCAATTAGATTAAAAAAAAAAAAAAGAAATCCTCAAGAAAACTAAAGTCCACAAAAGAAAAACAAACAAACAAACAAACAAACAAACTATGGAGTCTGTTTTGTGTTGGCCAACTACTAGCAGGCATGCAGTGTGGGCCAGGACATTCTACCGAAGCAGACTGAGTTTCCCTTTACCGGTGGGCTTCAGCTGCAAGTCACTTCTTGGTTAGGAGCAGACACAGTGTCCATTTCCCCTCTTGGTGCCCGGACCTACTACAGGCGGTTCCTTATGAACTCTGTCCGGCTACCCGATGCTCACTTTATTTAGAGCATCTTGCTACTGATGTCCTGTGGCTGTGTCTCAAGCCTGACCAAATGGCACAAGCACTGTGAGTTCTTTCAGGACAGTAATTTCTCTTTGGCCTTAAGTCCAGCGGGAATTTGAGTGGTAATCTGAGTGGGAGTGTGTGTAATTAGGGTGTTAGACTGTTTATCCAAAGGTCAGATCTCTTAGGCAGGAAGTCAAGTTCCTTGTCTTGCATGGCTCAGCATTTGAACTGAGTGCACAAAAAAATACTTGACAGAACACATAGACATATACATGTAATTTATTAAAGGCAGTTTAGAGGTGGGATTTTTTGGACATTTAAGCAAGAGGAAGGTGGCTATTGCTGCCTGTTTAAGTGTTACGGTTCTCACAAGGTTCTTCAGAATTACCTGAAAAGCTTTTTAGAGTTTTCTGAGCATAGTTTTGTTTCAGGAACTGTAAAGAACAGCCTATAAATTGGAAAGTTTCAAAAAACATTTAACTAACTTTGATACACATGGCTTGCGGATTACATCAAGATTTACTATTCTAATATCAGAGCCGCATCCATAAAGTCTCACCAACATGCCTACCAAAAATGAGCTGAACAAGGCTGAGACTAACAGACACGCCAAGGTGGATGGGAGAAAGACCACACTGCACAAGGAACTAGGGGCGACCGAGGACCACTGAGGGAGGGAGGGAGGGAGGGAGGGAGGGAGGGAAAGTCTCTCCCAGGGAGAAGCACACTAACTGGCTATCCAGTACCAAGTAGTCAGCTCTGAAAATATTCACACAAGTAACATTATATGGATAAAAAAGGTTATATTTAGGAATATACTTGTGTGTGTGCATATGTGCGTTCAGTAACAACTAAGGGAAAGAGAAGCCATAAATTTGAAAGACAGAAAGAAGGGGTATATTGGATGATTTGGAGGAAGGAAAGGGACAGAGAAAATGATGTAATTATATCTCAAGAACTTAAAAATATTTTTTTAAAAAGAAGACAAAATGTGATTGAGGAAAGTCAGGAAAGTGTGTGTATATGTATACACCAAACTTTCAGTCTAAATTCATGCATGTTTGAATGTGTTCAGTGTATACACATGCTTTGGAGTCTTTCTTTCCTTCTCCTCTTCCTCTTTCTCCTCCTTCTCTTCCTCGTTCCCCTCCTCTTCTTTGTGGAGCCTAGGCTGCCTTCCAACTCACTGTGTACATAAGGGTGGTCTAATATTAATCATACTCCTGTTTCAGCCTTCTAAGTGTTGGCATTAGGGGTGTGTATCACCATGTCCTACTTTAACAGTTCATTAATTCTCAAGAAAATATATCAATAACAGTGGTATCTGTAAGACCAAGTGTAAGGTATGTGATAATTAAAGTACTAAATAAATAGGAGAAGTTATGCATACACATACAGAGAATTGGGTAAAAAGAATATTTCATTTAACACTGGTAAATAAACTAAATAGATGTTTAGGAAAAAAAGTAAGCCATGGTTCTACTCTTATATTTTTGGTTGTGAGCCTAGCCTTTAATGGCTGAGCCATCTCTCCAGCCCAAGGTTCTACTCATAAACACAAATTTTAAGTGGAACCAAGAGAAAAAAAAAGCCAAAAAAGTAAAAATGAACAAACATTTTAAGTTTCGGGGTCAAGGACACAAAAGCCAGGAACACATAGGAAAAAGCGCATAAGTGTCACTGTAATAACTTTAAAACTGCCACAGAGCACATCACTGGCAAAGACAAACTGAGTAGGGCACAGGTTACTACATCACATGACAAAAGTCAAGAAGAGACCACCCCAACAGAAAGTGGGTACAAGAAACAAACATAGCATAAGCAACAAATAGAGGACATGCGAAACTACTGACCAGGAACAAAAACTTCAGGGTCAGCCATTGGGGTGCAGTGTGGAGTGTGGGGCATGTGCCTGTGAGCTCAACAGCACTCCTCAGAATACAGGAGAGCAGGATTGCAAGTTCACAGCCTTTGCTACACAAAGCCTCCATCTCAGAGAAAACAAGCCCACAGCACGGATAGCCCATCACATAAGCCAGGACCTGCAGACACCGTCAAACCCTCACGGGATGAAAGAGGGCAGTGTGCCACACTGGGACACATTCCTTAATATGCTCCGCCTTCAAGGCCTAACAAGACAATCTCACCACTTAGTGACATCAGTGAAGACGGAAGTAGCTTGGGTCTGCACGGACGGCCAGTCGGCTGTCACATCATGTGGCTGTCACAGAATGCTGGGCATTCTTAAAAACGTGTTAAAGAATGAATTATTTCGTACTACACATGTCTATCTATCTAGAGCAATGTCTCCAAAATATCACTATCTCTGTTAGTCTGACTTTTGTGTGGGTGTGTCATATTCTGCTGGATCTTCTTTTTTCATTTTTTTTTCTTCTTGAGACAGGGTCTTTGCATGTCTTGGCTGTCCTGGAATCTACTATATAGACTAGGCTGGCCTCAAACTCACAGAGAGTCACTTGCCTCTGCCTCCCAGTACTTGAATTAAAGGCGTGAGCCTCAACGCCTGGCCTGCTAAATTTTTTCCCCAAATTTACCAATACACTTTCTGTCTTTAAAAGTTCTGTAGCAAGCTTTCTCCATACAGTAAATTGCTCCACAATTATCACGGAGAGGATACAGACAAAAATTCTAGAAGGTGGGACAAGGGATTGGGGGATGCTAAAGGCCAACCTCCAGCTCCTGAAACTCTGGAGTTGGCAACTTTTAAGTTTTCTGAACAAAAACGCCCAAGGTTCTCAGCTTCCAAAGAGGAATGGCTGATTTGGGATTTTGGAGGGTTTGGTCACAACTGCTTGGCTCCATTCTTTTATGGCTGACAGCAATGCAGAAACTTATGACAGAGAAAGAACGGTAGAGCAGAACTGCTCAGCCTGATGAAGCCAGAATGGAGAGCTAAAGGAAAAGGGGGCCAGTATCTCAATGCTTCCCTCAAGGGCACGTCTCCAGAAACTAACTTCCCTTGTTACAGACCTTCCTAAAGTTTGCACTGCTCCCTAACAGTGGCCGTCAGGCACCTTTGTGGTGCACCAGATTTTGTGGTCTGCTGAGTTAGTGGTATTGCACGACTCTGCCAGACCTCCCTCCCAAAGTGCCCCACCCATCCTGCCCTTCGATTTTTCAAACTGCAAAGCTTTAAACCCAGATCAGTGTCTTGACACTCCAGGATAGACATGTGGGCTTTCCATCATTTCTGAGATGATTCTTCTCTCAGAAGACCTTACCAGGCAGGAAGAGACAATCGCATATACAATTTTAGGGGCGAAAAAAAATCCACAAATAAGCTAGTGGTACTGGTTACAGACAATTGATAAGGAGTAAAATTCAAAGCACAGCAGAAGAGAGGTAAGAATTGCAGACTCAGCGCTCCAGGACACGGTCTCCAGCTTTCGGTGTCCTGGGGGAGTGGGGGAGGGAGTGGGGGGGAGCTAAGAGTAGGGATTTTTTTTTTCTGCCATTGACAAGAGGAACTTGAATTTAACATTACTATCAGAGTCCAATACTTACAGATAATCGTGGCCTCAAAAGGATTCACCAAGTATTTATAACCCTACAACATGACATACAGAGAATGATCTGCCATACAGAACAAGCTTTATTGCTCTTTGATGTAGTCCTATAGAGGTGAGACCACAGCATGCTTAAAGAAAGATGCCGCTTCCTTACGCTGGCAGTGGGGTGGAGGTTGAACAGGGCTGCAAACAGCTTTACTCTTTGCATAGTTACTGAAATATTCCAAAGGATGGAAGTGCTGGATACACTTAAAGCACCCTCAGTAACTGGACCTGTGCAGGATTGCATCCTTTCACCTCAGCTCTGAACACACTTGGTTAGGCTGGGATGTGTCACGGTGTGGGGAGGGCACGCCACTCTGTCTGCCTGTCTCATCGGCTCATAAGCATGCACACGGGAAGCACTCACTAAGGCTGCCCGGCACTTCATACTGAGTTGGAACACAACGAAGTAAAAGTACAGAAACAAGGAGTTTTCAGCCAGCAGAGGGCAGGAGTGGAGTGGTTTGCAAGGGCGGCGGGGAGAGAGCGCTTGACCTGTGCTGAGCTCTGCTTTGGTCAAAGGATAGAGAGGCCACTCTCATCAATCCAAGGTTAGCAAAATGCCCAGCATGGTCTAAAGGCAGAGAACAAGGCTAAGTATCCGCACACATGCGCCTTATACTCCATCTTGGTTCTAGGAAGAAACACTCTCCTTTTCTCCCGAGAAGTCACCATCTTCTTACTGGTTTCAAGAATGTTAGGCTAGGTGACCTGAGCCCGTGGAAAAGGCACTAATACTGCACAATTCTACTGATATGAAGTGCCGTGTGCAGCCAGAGACAGAAGTTAGCACCGTGGCAGGTGGTAAAAGACTGGAATGGCATTCAGTTGGGGGACATCTCCAGTTTTTCAGTATGGAAAGGGAGCAAGGTGACAGATGGACCAGTATGAATGCCACTGAATTGTTCACTTAAGGATGGGTCACATGGCTACACTTACATTACATGTTTTACTAGAAAAAATAACCGAGCAAAAGTGAGAGAGCCATCCTAGATGAACAGTGAGAATTCTGAACACCTTATCGGTGGAAGCTGTTGGCTGCAAAGTGCACAGTCCTGTTATGAGTCCAACGTTGGAATGCAGCTTTTCAGCAGAAAATCTGACCTGCCTACTTTTCTCATTGCTTCTGCCCTAAAACCAGCAGCGATTTACTCCATGGGCTGGGAGGTCTATCAGCATGTGACCATAGGATGGCTTCGGCCTCACAGGAAATGTTCTTTCGGCATTCAGCATCCAGCCATGTGGGGTCTCAGCCCTTGCCTCGAGTGTACAGTGCCCAGCCACTCTTGGGGCCAGCTTCAAGCCAGCATAGCCCATGGGCAACAGACAGAGACTGTGATGCCCAGAGTCTATGATGATAGGTTCCAGAGTGACCAGTCCTATAGTCAGAGAAGAAGAGAAGGGCCATGGGCAGCTTCCAGGATTTATCATGCATGGCCAAATCTGTGTGCAGCCAGGGACACAAGCATCTGCTGTTTTAGCAACATGACAGATCATTCCTCACTGCCTTCCTACAGTTTTTAAAAACACCCACCCACTCGAAAATGCCAACTGAAGCGAAGTCTGCCGGAGTAGAAGGCACTGCGTTCGAGTGGGTGGACTAATTTCATTTTGTTTCGGGTGTGGGGTGGGAAGTTATTCAACACGGCCAACAAGACTCCATCTGCTGATGGTTTCGTTTCTTCCCTCAAAACCAAGAGGGGACTGGACTAGCAAAGCCTGTTGCTAGAAGGTGAAGGACACAACCAGCCAACCAACTCAAATCCAGCTGCCCCAATGTTACACTCACAGCGACACGCTCCAAGCTCCTACAGAAAGAGTTGGTGGCTGGAGAATGTTCAATCAACAGGTTGTTCAACCAACCATTTGGAGTGGGAATCAGAACAAAGTGCTTTGAAGAATGAAGAGCAGCAGGCAGTTAATAATTCACAACTAAAGGACACAATACAGGCATTCCTGGCACTGGGGTTCACTCAACACAAACCTTCCATCCACTCTGTGCCTGCTCTGTGGCCCACCTGTCTGTCCATCTCTGCCTGTCTCAAAGTCAGTTCTTCATGTCATTCCTCTACTTTGTTTACAACCAGCTTCCCTGTGTATGTCTTGTATGAAATGCCTGCCTGTCACCTCTGCCTTAGGCTACCTGGGTCCCAGGTTCAATGGTTTACCTTCCTTCCCTTGTCCACATACAACACTGCATTTGGGCACAAGCAGCACCCTGCGCAAACACTCCCTACACTAAGCCTGAGCCCAGGCTCCTCCCACCTGCTCTTCTGTTCCCTCCCGCCTATGCCTCATCTTACAGCATATCCCTCCTCTTCACTCCGACATAAAGACTCCTGTCTCGACTACCACTGGAGTCCCAGTTGCTAATAGGTTAGCTCTTGTTTTTTTATGTGACATCATGGCTTCACGCTTCCACGGTCATCAACGGTGACAAGGACACATTTGGAGTTCAGAAGCTCCACTGGGCAGACGAACATAAGGCCACAATTTACTATCAGACCCAATCAGGATGTATCTCGGGTGCCCACCCTAAGGACTTGCACTTACTGTGTCATCTTCCAGTCTGAGCTGCAGGCTCTTATCCCCTTCTTTGTAGTCCTTGGTTAATTCAGCCGAGCGCCACACCTCATCTGGGTCGGGGATCCAGACCCTTGTGTACTGAAAGATGAGAAGGAAAGAAACTTAGATACAAACCGGAAGAATCCAAACTTCTAAGCGTGTGTCGGTCTCTATGAAGGGTTTGCTGGGAAAATACTTTACAGCGACACGTTCACACCGCACTCCCTTTCAAAGAAGCGAGATGATCTAATATTATAAATAATAAATATTTCATGGGATTCATTTAAAACAGCACCCTCTCAATCTTAAGGGAATGTGACAGTGAAATTAAAATTCTGCAGGGGAGACAGCCGAGCACAAACTTAGCTCTAACAGTGAGGGTTTTACACCATCCTTTTAAAGACACAAAGCAGCCGTCAGAAGGACAGGGCGTGCTATAATCAATGAAACAATCCTGGCCAAATACAGGAAGCACAGCAATGCTTTGGAGTTACTCTGCTCTGATAGTCTACATTCTGTAGAAATGGCGGCAAGTCAAAGGCTCCCTGTTAATCATATGAATCTAAAATATCTTCTGCAGGTTCATGGTCTCGATGATTTTAGGTCCTGTTGCCACTAAACACCGGAGGCCATGGACCCCTTTAGGAGGTTGGGTCTGGGTGGGGGTATGACACTAGTGGGCGAACCTGGCCCACTCCCCATCCATCTCCTGTCTTCTTGTGTGGTCCACCATGATGTAAACAGCTGCAGCCACCCACTCCTGCTGCTGTGACCTCAGCTGCTATCTCATGCCTCCCCTGCCGTGATGTGTGAGCTCTCTAAAACAAGGAGCCAAAACACCTCTCCTTTCCCAAGCTGCTTCTGTCAGGCTGGTCGCAGCCACAGAGTAACCAATACAAGTGTCTTCAGTCGTCAGCCACACAACAGCTACTCGTGCGTTCTTTAAGCCACCAACATTACAAAAGTCTCAGTCCCTCCGACACTGCCCTAGAAATAAAGTCCTTCAGTCTGGTCTAGTCCTAGCAGGGAAGAATATACCATTCCTGTTATAAGGAGTGGCCTTCAGTCATTAGTCACCGGACACTCAGCCCTGGTTATGTGACGATATGCAGACAGCTTTGCAATCAACAAGTCTAGGTAGGTTAACCGCAGAGCAAGTCAGTCAAGACCTAAGGTGACATGACACTTCCTGAGGGGGACATAAGCATTTGGTGTACAGAATGGCAGCATCCAGACCCCCTGCCATCAATCAGGCCTGAGGTGACATGACACTTCCTGGGGGGCGGGGGGACAAGCATTTGGCAGCATCCAGACCCCCCTGCCATCAGTTCCAATCTCACACTTTACATAGATGCCAGACAAATTGCCGAACTGCTGCTCAGGTAAGAGATTTCTACAGGGTCCGCTGGTTTTACAAGCAATCTGTGTGCACCTGTGTATACACTACATTGCTATTGTCACACAATGTCCTTAACGAACCTAAATGGCCCATTTAACCAAAGGCTGAACTGTGTCCCTAAGTCACAGTCAACTCATGGGCAGTCAGCTACTATAACCAACTTGTTTTCTTTGGGTCCTGCCCTTTTTCCTTAAGCCCATGTTTTTCTCCTAGTGAACACTACCCCTTTATAAAACCATTATCCCGACTGCTGTTTCATTAATTCACCGCTGAGCAAAGTCCTGTGGTGACATGATCAGAACAAGAAGAAAGCAAATGTCAACACATCCTTGATACTGCAGCCCAGGGCTGACCACCAGTCATTCCTCTTTAACTTAAACAGATCTGCAGTCACATTCCCTGTGCCTCATGCACCACAGTAGGGTATAGGATAGTAGAGTGAGCAAGGCAGTCAGAGGACCTCTGCACGGGAGCAAGTCCCTCCTCCGCTGCCAGCATCCTCTCTTCCCTCTAGTGTTTTCACTTAGCTTCTCCACTACCCGTGAAGCCCACAGTCTCACCAGCTGCAATAGGCAGTAAGGTGCTCTCTCAGAACATCCAGTCGGCCTTTCCACGGCCACAGAGCAGCTCTCTCTACTCACTGCATTCCTTCCGTTAGGACACTCGCAACGTTTACTCAAAACCGACCTTATATTTCGGACAAGATTGCACAGAATGAGAGATAACTGAGAAGAGTGGAGGCAGCCCAGGAGGGACTGAGTGGAGGAGATAAGCCACGAGAGGCCTGGTCTCAGCCCAGCGAGTACTCCTGTGCCCTCCACTGGCTCCTCACTGCCCCAGCACTGCAGAGAACTCACTACACCAGGCTCCCTCTGTCCATTCCTACCCTGAGTGAGCTCATCTTTCTACCTCTCCTCTCTCTCCTTCCCAAGCAGCAGGCTGGAAGTACCCAGTGGACAGAAAGATCACCTCTATGTTTCCTAAGTGCCAGGGCATAGTGGGACCCTTGTGGCTCTCTGTTTGACTCCTTTCTCCTTCGTATGAGGGATCTGGTGTCACTGTCAACAGAGCCACTCTAGGAATGCAGAACCTCAGCCTCTACTCAGAACCTGCATAGGAAGGCACTAACGTCTGTCCTGACAGCATGTTCTCACACACCCTTGCTTCTGCAAAGGCTGCAAATGAGAGCTGTGGCACTGAACCTGTTTGTGTATAACCCAAGAGTTAAGAATTACCTTTAACGCTGAACAAGAGGGTCAAAAGACTGCTATTCCAGGAACACAAAATGTTTCATGAAAGGTTCATTTTAGAACACAGACATGGTTACTCATTTACATGTTACTGTTTTCACACGTCAGTGACTGAGCTGTCATCAATTCTATGTCCCAGTGCCTAAAATATGTAATCTAGGGCTTTGACAGAAAGGAGTGTCAACTCTGTTCTGTACTTGCTGTTTCCTTGAGTCAGTCCATCATCCCTCATTCATATATATATGAGCCCCAGTTCCAACACCTTTGAGTTGAAGGCTGTCACCACTGTCATCACAGAGTCGGCCCTTGAGCCACCACAGTACATCTGTCTCTGATTGGCTTGCTTTCTGACTTCACAGTCATTTTCTTCAAGTGAGTTTCATCTCATTATTGCAAGATCTTCTAGGTGCATTACTGAGTACCTCTGCATCCTTAGGGTTCAGTGTATCTAGTGGATGTGCACAGTGGTTAAGAAATGGAATGTGCCTTCCAGGGGAACCTGGTTTTCCTTAAAGCATATTGCCCTGAGTACCATCACAATCAAGGACCAACATGGAAATCTATTTCCCGAGCTTCAGGAACCTAACTAGTAGGGCCCATTCGGTGATGTGACAGCTCCTAAGGTGAGGCATAGTCAATGCAGAAAGGACAAGGAAGGGTGGGGGAGATAATGCCAGCTAAGAGAGAAGAATCAGACAGCTATGGTCTTAGGTGGCTTTTAGAAAGACATTACATATTCAGATCTTATCAAGCAAATGTCAAACTCAAATCCAGTAAATGCTTGGCACCTAACCTGTGCAGCTCTGTGCCACATGCTGTCATAAAGTCTCCCTCCAATAACCTGTGTTGAAGCCTCGACATTACAGCAGTTCACTGGCTAACCTAGAAAAACACTTCTCTGTTCTGCACGCAGGGTGGCTACATCTTCAGGCCGCCCTCCTCCTGCCTCCTGCCTCCTGCCTCCTGCTCCTTACACTCATTCTCTGTGGTTTCTTCACTCGAAGTTCCTATAAATTACCAAAAAGGGTCATTAACCCAACAGCATACACAGCACACACAATGAGCAATGTTCAAGGATGATTTAAGAATAATCCGACTTTGTGGTCTAGCTTTGTGAACAGCCCCCCCCCCACTCTCCCACATGACTTAGGTGACACATGGTCTCTGAAATGCGTACAAAGTATAATCAGCACAAAATAGACAGAAAAAAAAAGGAGATGCACAAGCTGAAAAGGGAGAGACCGATGCCACAGTAACCAGCAAAGACCTAAGAAGTGGGGACAGCCAGGTGTGATGGAGCCGAGGGAGGGAGGGAGAGAGGGGGAATGGAAGGCGACTTTCCCTCGAATAGTGAAGCAAATGCTAAACCGCTAGAGAGTGTGCACTAGATATGACTTAGAATTACAATCTGCTCATTTCCTCCCATTTAAAACAACGTGAATATAAAACCTGGAATAACTGTGGAAACAAGGAAAGTACAAAGTGACTGAGTGGGGGAGAGCCTTGGGGAGGGGAGGGGAGGACCACCAGCAGGGGAGAGCCATGGGGAGGGGTAGAGCCAGGTAGGGGTGATTTGAGGGGAAGGCTTTAATGGAGAGATATAATACAGTAAGGATGTATGGGAAAAGTTATAAGGAAGCATACTATTATCTACCTACCTAAAATTACATGTACCTGTCCGCATATACATACACAGTGTAGGTGAAAGTTTCCCATGTGCGCTGACAGAGCCGTAGGCTATCTAACAAAAACCCCAACGCCAAGCGTGAGGATGCCCTTTTTGAGTTGTTGGTCAGGATTGTTCAAGAGACTTCCGAAATATTACGGGCTACAGCCCTTGGTTGCCCCCAAAGATTGCTGAAGACACCAGGCACTACAGAGACAAGACCCAGAGGACTGGAGCTAAAAAGCCACCTAAAAGCCACCTCCCTGAGGACCAGCTTCCATGGTGACAGAGGGAGCCATGCAGTCTCCCAAGGGAAGAGAGAAATAGTCTTCCCCAGAGAAGAGCCCCACAACTGCTTACTTAATGGTCAGCCCTAAGACCGTACACACAGGGGACATTATAGACACACACACACACACACACCAATAAAGGGATGATGAATTTGAAAGTGGAGCAGGGGGAGCGGTGCATAGGAGGGGTTAGAGGGAGGAAAGAGAAGGGGAAATGATGTGAAATTCAAACAACCATCGTCCTCTTCCTCGCCCAAAGCACCCCCCGACTGCTGTACTATAGGGGTGCAATCCCTATGGCGTATGCAAACCCTCTTGCCATACATTTTACTGATCAACCTGTAGGAAAGCTATAATATGTGCTTTCAGGAACCCTACCTGCTTTTTATGTGTATGGTTATGTGGCCTGAGTTTATGCATACCAGATGTGTGCAGACACCTGCACAGGTCAGAAGAGAGACTTGGACCCCCTGGAACTGGAACTGGAGGTGGTTGCGTGCCACTGTGTGGATGCTGGGAATCACATTTTTGCCCTGCACGAAGCAGAAAGTCTTCTTAACCCCTGATCCATCTTAGGAGCTAGATAGAAACAGCTCTGATTTGGGGGTGGTGGGGCAGCATGGGGGTGAGGGACTGGTGGATGGGATCTAGGGCCTAACACAGACACGCTAGACGAGTGCTTTACCACCTAGTCACCTGCGGCCTCTGACTGGTCTCTTAGTTTTTACACCTTCAAGGAATTCCTCTCAAATCTAACCTCTTTACTGTACAGAAGACAGCAGACTGTCAAAGGATAAGTTCACTCATGTAACCCAACTGCAGAGTTAGAGAGCCTATCGCTACTGCATTTTAACAATGCTTAGCTTCTTTATGAAAAGCAAACGAGATAGCAAGTCTGGCCTAAGTAACAAATAGGAGCGATTTGGGAAAGAGCCCGTATATTAGCTAGGGATGCCTACATCCAATGTTAAACACTAATGCTGAGCTGCTCTCTGGCCCTTTGCTCCTTTCCGGTCTCCAGTGACAGCCCACATACAGGGAGAGAGGGGCTGCCTGTGACAACAGTGCTCTGCGCTCCAGTCACACGTGGAGAGCTTGCTAATTCCCAAGCCAGGCAACACCCTAGACTGTCTACATCAACCTCCGGGCTGGCTTGGACTCAGGCAGTGGTTCGGAAGTTTCCCAGCTGAATCCAGTGCATAAGCAACTTGTGTCCGAGTAGTCACTCAGAGAGGCCTCAGCAATCCCCGTGAGTCTAGAGACACACCTCCACCATACTTATCAAAAAGTTGCAAGCGAATGCAAACGCATGCCTGTAAGAGCACACCACCATCCATGTATACACATCTGCATATAGCACAGCGCTGCGGGAGGTGTCTGGGCTCGACAAAATAGTTTAGTGATCATGAGTGGGCCGTTGCATAGGGTGAGTATCAGCTTCCTCAGGATGAATGTTGTACGGAAAACAAGGTCCTGGCAAGGTTTGAGATAACAATACAAATCGGGAAGGTAAATCCAGTACTTCCATTTCCTGTCTTCAGGTCTCTGCTCTTAAGCAGCTACACACTGTCTTAAGTTCAGTACGTGGACCTAGCTCCTTTCATTCCAAAAGCTAAGAGAAGTGATTCTTGGCGCTGGTTGATGGATAAGAACTAACTACTTGTTGATCTTTAAAACACAAGGGCACTAACAGCCGTGCCCCACATTTGAGTAATTAAACCCCCAGGGAGGTAGATCCAGAGCATTACGTTAGAACAACAAAAGCCCAACCAAACTAATGTTCCAGATGATGAATGAGCACACATAATTCCCTTAGAGTGAAGACGTGGAAGGTCGGCTCTTCTAAGAGTTTAGGCAAACACCTTTAACCACTGACCTGTGGGCTGAAGCATCTTCTGTGGCGAGTTCCTGATTGACACAGCATGGAAGGAGAATAAAGGGAGGTCAGAAATTCATAGACATTGAGCCAGCGATTCTATTTCAGAATCACCAAATGGGCATCCTCGCAAGTGACCTGGTACCTGGCAGTAGCAGTCATGTGTTTTAGGAAATATGAAGACATGTAGCCTCACCTTACTTATGGAAAGCTAGTCACATTCCACTGTCTCCAAAATCCTTAAGTTTAGGTAAGAAAACTTAGCCCCTGTACCAGCTGAGTGGAAACTCTCTCACTCATCCCCACCCTCACTGAGTTTTCAAGACAGAGTCTATGGTCCCAGACACCGGCTGCACCCAGTGAAGAGCCACTGCATTGTGAAGGCTGATGTCAACTCCCCACAGGCAGGTTGCTGGCAACCTTCCTTTAATAAGGAAGTTAAAAAACAAGAAACTGAAAGGTAAGGTGCTTGCCCCAGCTCCCATCAACAGGTGACACTCTATACTTCTGAAACTCAACTTCCTTGTCTGTGAAGCAGGAAATAACTGCTCTGTCGGAGCTGTTGCTAGGACTCAACATGTACATAATACGTTCAGCACTGTATCTGGCACACAGGCACAATTTCATAGCTATGGTTACCGTGCAAGCTCTCAAACCCTGCATCTGATACCTAGTGGACGCTCCCAGAGGGAAGAGCCTTACAACCCCGAATCCCGTCAGAAGGCTGCGTCCACAGGACATTGTGGGGACATGCATATTCCTTGCTTCCCATTTATTTCCACATTGCTAAACTCCTCTCTGCCCCACAGCTAGCCAAGTTTCTTAGCTTCCCTGTTTACCCCCCAAGAAAAACTCAATTAAAAATTTTATCTGTATCCCAAGTTAAAAGAGAACTGAGTCTCCACTGTAATCAAACACAAAATTCACCACTCCATGGACATTCTGAAAGAATGCAGACGATGTCCTCAAGTAACAATTTGCTGGAAAGGACATACTTGGTGTACAGGGAGAGTGACTGTCATCATAGGGACTTGGTTTATGCTTGGATCTATCTGTCAGTGAAGGGAACTGCAGGGATACTGGGCCTGAGAGAGATCACTATGCAGAAATGTGTTGGTGTTGACACATCCAAGACTTCCCACGTTCTATTTGCTCTGCAGATGTATTAGTTAGGTCTCTCCTGTATGCCTATTCCCAGTGAACTTGGATCTAAGGCCAAGTCTAAATTGAGCACGGTTTAGAGAGAGACTGGAGTGACCTAACTGGAAATATCTCTGAAATCCCTCCATTTGAAAGGGCTGTGTGTCAAACCTGATCACAGTAAGAACTGCTGGCGAGTGTGGTGGTTTGAATAAGAATGAACCTCATAGGACCATATATTTCAATACTTAGTCAACAGAGAGTGGCACTATTTAAGAAGGATTGGGAGGTGTGGCCTTGTTGGGGTGTGTGTGGCCTTGTTGGGTGGGTGGGGCATTGTTGGAGAAAGTGTGTTACTAGGGGTGAGCTTAAAGGTTTCAACAGCCGACACCCAGCTCAGTGAGTCTCTCTGTCTGCAGATCAGTATGTAGCTCTTAGCCTCTGTTCCAATGCCATGCTCAGTGCCATACTTCCCACCATGATAATGAACTAAGCCTCTGAAACTGTAAGCAAGCTCCCCAATTAATTTCCTTTATAAGAGTTGCCTTGGTCATGGTGTCTCTTTACAGCAATAAAACAGTAACTAAGATGGTGAGCAAATGAATGAATAAAAACTTCCTATGCTATTATAAAAAAAAATACATGCACACATACCACCATGGAAAACCTAAAGCTACAATGAAATGATTATCAGTTTGGGCTGGAGCAAGAGCTCAGTGAAGTGTCTGCAGGCCAAGCGTGATAACCTGAAGTCAGACCCCCAACCCACTGAGGAAGGCACGTTTGAGGGAAGCAGCTTCCATCTTTTAGCACAAAGGCAAACTTTTCCAATTAAGTCTGTGTTAGTGTATAGGGTCTGATCAAAAACAGCAGAGAACTGAGGTATTCGATGGCCTGTGGCTGCAGGAGAAATAACAGCTGAAAGGAGGAAGCTGGGGGGAGGACGGGTGTCCATACTAACTGCTTTTCACTTTTTATATTATTTTGTCATTTTCTTTTAAAATGAAGAATGAATATACATACATATACATACACGTATATATACACATACATACATGTATATATACACATACGTACACACACATATATATACATACATACATGTATATATACACACATATATACAAGTATACATACACGTATATATACACATACCTACACCTATACATATACATATATATACATATACCTATACATACACGCATATATACATATACCTACACCTACACCTATATGTACCTATACCTACACCTATATATACATATACATACACCTACACCTATACATACATATACATACACCTACACCTATACATACATATACATATACCTACACCTATACATATATATACATATACATACACATACACCTATATCTATACCTATACCTATACCTATACCTATGAGTATGCCCATCTGTGGATCTATGCACCTGAGTAGAGGAGGCGGGCCAGAAGAGAAAGATGCCCTGGAGCTGGACTTGCAGGCTGTTGCGACCTGTCTCACATGGCTGGTTGAAAACTAAACTCAAGAACAATGTGTGCTCTTAAATGCGAGGGCCGGCTCTCAGTACAGAGCAATTTAATACCTAAATTCATCAATCTGTTGTTATGTTTAAAATGTGATGTTAAAAATTTAAGTTGCTTAGGACAATATTCTGAGCCTGCTCTCTGCCTTTCCATCCCGGGTCTCCAACAGTACGAATCAACATCACTAGACAAGTTTCTTCTCTGTTTAGTGAGTTTCTCCTCCGTAATAAAAGGATACTTAGTACACGACTTATTTCAGAAGAAAAAAAATCTTTATGATCACCACAACACTCATCAGAATGCCACAGTCCTAAACTATTCCTCCTGTTTTAAACCTGTCCCGTCATATGGACTAGCTAAGCCAAAGTCGGCACAGCACTGACTTATTTCAGGGTTAGGTCTCTCTTATAGAAACCCTGCTTGACCTATGAAAACAAAAGTAGCCAATGAGAGACTGGCTGCAGTGAGAGACTGGCTGCAGTAAACAACTCTCTCGCTAAACAGTTGCTTAGAGGAAATGGCGCTTTGTATCCGGGCACCGGAGCACACAAGTGCTCCTGCAAGTGACAGAGTCACCTGTCTCAGAACGTAAATGCCTCATACACTTGCATGTGGGACTTAATGCAGCTCTCAATCTTTCTTCCTTGGAATTCATATTCACCACCCCAAGTTGTTCAAGCATTCTATCTTTGAGGCTGTTCAACATCCTTTATTCTCTACAAGTCCCGAATGAATAACAGGAGCCTATAGACTAGAATATGGATTCTAATCCAATCAACTGTCCACAAGACTCAGTGAACACTGTGATGGGTAGAATGTGATCTCTGTCTTCAAGGAGCTCAACCAAGCTATGTGGCTCATCTACTGTGATAGCCAAAATGGCTTCAACAGCACCAGCCTCCACATCACAAAACAGAGACCTTACTTGTCCTATTTATCAGCAAAGACCATACTGAAGATGTAGGATTCGAGCTGATTTATGGATAGGAAAAGGACTAAGTCAGAAAGATGGGTGCTGGGCGTGGTGGCGCATGCCTTTAATCCCAGCACTCGGGAGGCAGAGGCAGGTGAATTTCTGAGTTCAAGGCCAGCCTGATCTACAGAGTGAGTTCCAGGACAGCCAGGACTACACAGAGAAACCCTGTCTTGAAAAACAAAAAACAAAAACAAAAACAAAAGAAAGATGGGGGATGGGAAATCTCTAAGCTGAGAGGACAGCTGAGGCACAAGCACTAGCAGAAAAAAGAAATGAGGCACAGGGCCTAAAAAGATGGAGGTGGTAGTCATGGCAACCCAGGACATCAGGGATCAGGGTTCAAAACAACACTGGGAAGAAATGTAGAATCCAGATTCAGTGGGTTGTTGGAGGTCATATTACAGACTTTTAACAATTATTCTATGTCCACTGGAACATGACATTGGGTACTCAAAGGCACAATGGTATAATTAGAAGATCAGGTCTTAAAGATTAATGTACATGGGAAAATTACAGTGTGAGAACACAGTTTTCAGTCTTTCAACTTTCATGATCTCATTTCTTACCATGAGCAGTGACAATGACAGGTACCAAGGACATCAATCATCCTCCCTGCTCAAAAAGTGTCTCTAAAAGTTGACTTCTGAGAGTGTTCCTGTTATTCTACTCCTTTATTAGAGCTCCAGACGGCTAAACCGCCATTCTTATCAACGCATTCCAAGATACACACACAGCTTTTGAATCCCCTTTATCTAAGCCTTGTATCTCATCAACTCTGAGCCTTTCGCAGGATTTCGTCCAGTTTATTCAGAATTTCAGAATTTTAGTAATTGGAAGCAGCAGCAGCATCCAGTTTGTGTAACCCGGAAGCAGGCACATTAGCAGCACTGAATCCTCGGACCTCAGAGGAAAGTTGCTCCAAAGCCAGCACATAAGCCCAAGAAATCACAGCCACCAAACTGGCTACGACCAGTGAGCCAGGAACCAACGAGGGTATTTGTTCTTCATATTCGTATGACCCAAAGACATTAAAAATATTCCTGATTCCCATTGTGGTTCTGGAAGGAATACAGAATGGGTGTTACCAATGAAACAGTCTGCATATTTGAAACCTAACCTTTCTCTACAGAGACTACCTAGGGTACACACCAGGAAATGGAGCCACTGTGAACCACAGACTTGCCAGGATGACCATGGCCACTTTACATTCCTCTATAGCATGGGACCTTTTACAATGACAGTTGGAATGATACTAAAACGTTCTCTTGCCTTATCTGGCATCAGTGGGAGGAGAAGTCCTTGGTCCTGTGGAGGCTTGATGCCCCAGCATAGGGGACTGCTAGGTCAGTGAGGAGGGAGTGGCTGGTTGGGTGGATGGGGGAGCACCCTCATAGAAGCAGAGGGAGGGAAAATGGGATAGGGGGTTTGCAGAGGGGACACTAGGAAGGGAGATAACATTTGAAATGTAAATAAAGAAAATAACCAATAAAATAAAAATAAATTATTTTACTAACATAAAAAAGAAAGTAAAATGTTTTCTTGTGCCCAGGTGAGAAGCGGGTGTGTAGCTAAAAGCTGGCTGCCTCTACCTGGCTTTCTCTATACCTAAGAAGAAGAGACCAAAGAGAGCTTACTTAGAAAAAGAATGAAGGGCAGAAGCCGCCATGAAATGCACCCCTTATGCACCCCACTGTTGGGGAGCTAGGGAAAGTGTTTGTCTTCATGAGAACTCAAATGAAAAAGTGACTTGCCTCAATGTTAAGACTTTGCCAAAAAAAAAAAAAAAAAAAAAAAGGATCAGAATGAAAAACCTCTCTAGGAGGCACTGTAAAGTAGACGAGGGAACTGACGTGATCGCCTTCTCTGTACAAAGAAAAGTCATGGCTGGACTCTCTGTGCTCCAATGCAGAAGATGCTGTCTGCTGCCTCCCTGAAGCTCAGCTGAGCAGTCATGCCACCAGAAGAGGATGAGGCTGCTGCTTGCCAGGGTCTGAGTTACAGGCAGTTCTCCTATGAAGAACTCAGTGACCCACCCCTGGGGGCCTGTGAGGAAGAGGCACTACAGCCTCACACACACCACGCTACAAGAACCAAACACTTTCAACCCAGAAGTGCTCTGAAGTCAGATAAGATCAGAACCCCTGGGGCAGCATGATAAACCTCATTTTCCAACAGGACTCCTGCATCTTCCTAGATCCCCGATGCTCCACGTAACTAGTGAGCTTTTGTCAGTGCGGTGGTGCATTAGCTACAGTTGCTGGAACAGGCACACAGCCCTATTTAACAACCAGATATCTAGCTCTTAAAATAGATATGCATGCCAGCTGTTCAGTTATCCAGGTTATGGACACAGCCCAAGATACGCTGTTTCCCCCAGTACCATTTAGTTTTAAAACAGAGATGTGTCCTGAGTCAAAACAGAGATGTGTCCTGAGTCTCTAGATCTAGTGTTCCCAGGGAAAACACAAAGGTCACTCCCCCACTGTGTCTGTGAGTAATGCTTTGTCCAGTCTGTACTCGCTGCAAAGAAAGGCCTGAAGAATAGCATTGCACTGTGGCAGAGCCACAGCTTACAACAGTCATGTCAACCACCCCAACACCAGCAAACTGGCTCCTTCTCCATCCCAACCACCCAGATCCACATTCAACACTCTTGGTAGGATGGTACAAGCACCCAGGAGGCAAGTGTGATCTGAATGAACAATGGCCCCCTATAGTGGCAGAGCTGTTTGGGGGTTTCGATCAGGTCTTCTGAACCCGTGAGTCATGACCTTTTCAGAGGGGTTGCATATCACATTGCCTACCCTTCAGATATTTGCATTATGACTCATAAAGGTAGCAAAATTACTGATACGAAGTAGCAATGGAGTAATTTTATGGTTGGGGATCGCCACAACATGAGGAACTGTATTGAAAGGTCACAGCATTAGGAAGGTTGAGAGCCACTGGTTTAGAAGATGAAGCCTTGCTGGAGAACACATGTCGGAGGAGGGGGGTTGGGAATAAAAACTTTGCCTACTCTAACTTTACCCTTTCTGCTCCATGTTCACAGTTGAGGACGTGGACTCAACTTCCTGCTCTGGTTGCCATGACACCGGCTGCCATGACTCCTATCCCTCTGGAGCCAGGAGCCCAAACAAACTCCTCCTTCTAGTTATAGTGCTTACCACAGAAACAGAAAATTAAGTAAGAAAGACGGCTCGGGGCTGCTGCTGACCATCCTACCAATGCATGGGCAGTCTCCCAATTGCTACAAAACAAAAAACTCTAAATATACATAATACTCAAGTACTAATAGAAATGATTCTAGTATTGCCTAAAAAGTATAGAAAGACAAGAACATGAAACAACTCATCTTTCAGTGTCAGAGTGCTTAAACACCCTGTCACTTACAGGATAAGGCTCATGTAAGACACAATGATCTGGTGCAATGACCCTCCTGACCACACCCCTCGGTCACTGCTATGCTCACTGCCTGAACCTGGAGGCAGTCACCGACTTCAACACTGTTGCTACCTCTGCTGTCTGTGCCTCCTGGCTCGTGCTTGCTTTCCTTACACTCTACATGCCTTCCTAGTCCCCCCATCCCCACTGGGACTCCAGAGTCCCGCTAAAGTATTGTTCCCTTGGGCAGAGAGTTTGTTCCTGCTGCCCCAGCTCCTCTTCTACTTTTAACGCAACATTCTTGAAGTTACTTCACTGGCTTGTATGCATTTCCCTGCTCTCCAGAACATGAGCCACACTCTGTCCATCTTTATGCTGCATGCAGATGGAATGGTGTTCGCAAAGGGCTCAGTGTATGCTGATGGGATGGCTCAACAGGCGAACACACTCTAGCACTGTGAGTTCTTGTTTTTCCCAGCAAGAAACTGCAGCCTCTTTCACCCCAGAAATGCTAAGTGTAGTTCCATCTAAATAACCTGCCAGCACTGGGATGACACCAGCTCAAGAACACCTGGGCACCAGATTCTGTCACGAGTCTGTCAGCTCTGCACTTCCCTCTGCAGAGGTACACAACCAAGGATCCTGCCACTTCCGGATCTTATCTGTGAGAAGTTCTAGTGCTGACAGATTGTCTGTGCACTGAAGACTCTAGATGCTTTGATGCAAAAGATGCTGTACCTGAATGAATGTTTGTAAACCCAACAACAACAACAAAAAAAAAAAAAAAAAAAAAAAAAAACATCAAGAACAAGGTTCCTAGCAACAGCCTTGTGACTGTGAGGACCATCCAGTGACATGCCACTAAGTCTTGGGCTTCTGTCTTTTAAAAGGAGAAGAGCCAATGGCTAACTTCTAGAACATGGTGTATCGGAGGCAACAAGCAACTCCAGAAGTCACCTTACATAACCAACAACCATTACAAAAAGAGGATTATGAAAGGTCCAACATTCACTACTGCCTGTGAGGAGAAAGCAGGGCGCAGTTTCACTGAGGGTCTGCCTAGATCCAGTCCCAAGGCTGCGAAGCATCCCTGAACACCTCTTACAGCAGAGATGCAAAGAGGAATCACTCAGTGTTGGTGCTCAGGATGCCTTGGGAAGCTGCAAATGGAATGGACAGTGCTTACTTCTCTCAGGCTCCCATTTGTAGGAGTTGCCTGCCTTGCCTCAAATGGTGTGGAAAGGGAAGGGCTTTCAGCTATTGAACAACCCATGTGTATGTGCAATGACAGCGGGAGGTACAGTGGCATTTTGGATGTGATTTTTCTGTTGGGAACCCATTGCATAGTTACACAAAGCAAACGAATGACAGCACCCAATAAGTGGTACACCACAGAGTTACAGAGCATCCACACAAGGTTAAGCCTAGTGAGTGGTACCAGGCCCCAGAGAGGCTGAGCAGGGAGCTCCCACAGTCAGGTAAAGGCCATGACTGCTGGCTGAGAATAGGCTGAGAATACCTGGGGGCAGAGATGAAACCAGGGCTCATATTTCAGGTAGGAGAGTGGAGGAGAGGTCGGAGGAGCGACACAGAAGAGCAATGCCACCTGTTAGAGTGGAACCAGTGATTTGTGGAGAAGTGAAGGTGAATCCAGGAGGCGGGTTGGATTCACAGCATGACAAGGCAGAAGATTTAGCCATCACTATATGTGTGTGTGTGTACACGTGTGTGCAAGCATGAGTGCATATATATATGTGTATATATATATATATATATATATATATATATATATATATATATATATATATATATATATATGATCTAACTCTTTATTCAAGAGAAACCAGAGGAAGCTCATGAGTAGTTCGGTGATCAGCACATGCATAGGAGGAGCAAGCACTATGCAAACACGAAGCTTCATTATGGCTGCTCTAGAATTCAAGCCTAGTACTACGGATGGGGTACCCAGACAAAACAACCGAAGTGATCGGAAACAACCACCAAACACTGAACAGTTCCTGTGAATTTAATCATGCAGTAATGCTCTCTCCTTGCAAGATGCAAAAAAACACCAAGAGCCTCTTAAGAGGCTGAGCCAACACCATCGCACCAAAGTTAATTAGGAGGATGCCCTTCCTACAAGAATTCACTGAGAGAGCAATTAAGCTTTCCTGCCCATCATTCTCCTGGTGTGCCCTGTCCTCACTGGTCCTGGTACTGTTCAAACCTCCTCCGCTCCACTCGCCCACTCAGCCCCCATGTTAGCTACGTGCTATGGACTGCTGATACCTTCTTGTCCAGCCATCTGGCTATGAATGCATGCGCATGACCCGCCAAAGACTTCTTCTCAAGGACCCGCACCCACATATCCCACTCAGTGTCTGCATTTGGAGTCTAATATGTATGATTAATATCTGAGAAACTGAACTCCATCTCTTCCCTGACCTTTCTCACCTCTGAAAATGATATGCCAATCTATTTGGCATAAAAAGCCCAGGTGTTATCCAGCTTTCTATCTCTCTAGACAGTCAGTCAGTCATCAGGCTCCTTAGTTCTGTCCCCAAAGGCACCTTGAATCTGCCACATCTCCATTTACCCTGTATATTCTAGCCTACCCCCTCTTTGTGGACCTGGCTTCGCTTCTCGTCCTCACAGACTTTTTTTCCTGGCTGCCAGTGTCTTCTTGGAAGGGTCTACCAGATCCTCTTGCTTCTCTGCTTAAAATGTCTCCCGTTTAAATGGAATCTGAACGTAGGTTGTCTCCGATCTCATCTCTCCAGTCTTCGGGCCCCATAGCAGAGGTACCTGTGTCTTCCCTTCAGTCTTTGAACCTAGCAACCTTCCTGACCACATTCTGCCTGCGGGGGTGGGGGGGGTCTTGTGGATAGTACTCTCTCATCGCACACTCTCAAGTCTCACCTCAGAAATTAGTCTAAAAACAGGCTCATCAATCACTTGATCCCTGACAGAAACTCTTTGCTTCTCTTGTCTGATTAGCTCAGGTTCATTTCCTGTCTCTCCCAAGCCTCTCAATGTGAGCTCCAGGCAGAAACATCGCGTTCTGTCCACTGGTGCCAACTCCAGTGCCTGATCAGTGGCAGGTGTTTGAAGAGGAGCCTCATTTGGCCCTCAACAGCCCAGGTGTGCTATAGACGCTTCACTGCTGGAGCAGTGGCCATGTTTCTATCGGTATTGCACAGGTACTGTGCTAACATTCAGAGGGAAGAGAAGTCTCTTTAGACCCCAAGAGTCTATAACAAATTCACAGAAAAGATGTAGGCTGGACAATGAGATGTCTCAGATAGGTAGTATAGTCCTGAGGGAGCTATGTGTATATGTGTCTGGGGCAGGGGGTTGGAGAGGGGTTTGTGCACATAAATGCAGTGCCTGTGAGGGTAAGAACAGGGTGTTGGATCGCCTGGAGCTGGAGTTACAGGCAGTTGTGAGCTGCCCTATGGGCATACTGGGATCGGAACCTGGGTTCTATATGAGAGTACTCCACATTCTTGAGCCATTTCTCCAACTCCAGGAATCTAAATTTTAAACATCCACTAGACAGTGAAGGGGACCAAGGAGGTCCACACACAGGAGAGGTGTCACTCATTCCTGCACAGTGCAGGGCAGCCATGGTTTCTTTTCATGGCTGTGAGACAGACGCATGCATCAAGTCTCTTGGGCACCACTGTGTGTCGGCTGCCACGCTGTGTGTTCTCTAGCCGTTGTCAGTGAATTCTCCAAGCCCTTCGCTGTAGCATTAGTGCTACTTGTAAGCATACTGGCGCCTGCATCTTTTTCTGCCTGAGGCCATGCAGCCATGGCAGATGGGCCTGGGTCCTGCTATGAACGGGATCCTTCTTTTGTAGCCATACTACACTCTTCTCCTAAAAGAGACCAAGGAATTCAGACTTTCATGCTCAATAGAGATGTCAAAAAGAACACAGGGCTATAAGCAAAAACCCAATACAAGTAAGTCTTGAATACTCAGTGTGGGTCTAGGAGAGTCTGGATGTCACCACTAAACAGAAGCCAGAGCCAGACTGTCCTCCAGTTCATGACATTCCTCCCTGCCACCAATGTGGTTTCCTAAGTATTGATGGTGACCTTCAGTCCTATCAGTAAATGCCCATCCGAGGCCAGGGCACGGCTGCTTGTGAGTGGCTTTGCCGAGCAAGTGTGACGGCAATGGCAATCTGAGGACCAAAGGGCCCCATGGGCAACCCCTGACCCCTCCAATGTACCAATGTCACCTTGATGAGCTCACTCTGAGAAACTGCCGCAGATGAAGCCACAGCCGTGAGGGTGACAAGGGAGGAGAACTGATGAGCCCTTTCCTTCATTTGTTAACTGCTAAAGATGGGGCAAAGAGCAACCATCAGCCAGGGGCAGGGCTCATTGTTAACCACATACAGGAGGAGCATGTGGGACTCCTCCCCCTAGTGGTGGGAACTGAACAGAGAGAGTGCTTACTTGTGAGCTTACATACTTACTAAGGAGGCAAGAGATAGCCATGCCATGTTCCCTTCAACCCCAACATCTCAGGAGTTCAGGCCTGCCTCAGCAGTATGAAGTTAAAAAAAACAAAAACGTTTATATCTATCTACACACACACACACACACACACACACACACACGTATATGTATATGTATATGCATATGCATATGCATATGCATATGCATATGTATATGTATATGTATATGTATATGTATATGCATATGTATATGTATATAATAAGTAGAATAGAAAGAAACAAAGGTATTCAAGCAAGAAAAGCATACCTTGTGCCGGGCGTGGTAGCACATGCCTTTAATCCCAGCACTTGGGAGGCAGAGGTGGGTGGATTTCTGAGTTTGAGGCCAGCCTGAAACCCTGTCTCAAACCCCCCCTCCCCCCCAAAAAAAAGAAAGAAAAGAAAAAAAAAGAAAAGAAAAGCATACCTTCATGCCAAGTCACATACACTAGCTGAAGGCCACCTCATCTTTTCATCTAGAACTGATAGTTACTGACCAGGAAAACGATGTTAGGTCAAGAACTCATTTACCCAGTTAACAGCTGCCTTAGTTAGGGTTTTACTGGTGTGACCAGGCACCATGACCAAGGCAACTCTCATAAGGACAACATTTAATTGGGGCTGGCTTACAGGTTCAGAGGTTCCGTCCATTATCATCAAGGTGGGAGCATGGCAGCATCCAGGCAGGCATGGTGCAGGAGTAGCTGAGAGTTCTACATCTTCATCTGAAGGCTGCTGCTAGCGGAATACTGACTTCCAGGCAGCTATTTGGAGGATCTTAAAGCCCATGACCACAGTGACACACCTACTCCAACAAGGTCGCATCTCCAAATAGTGCCACTCCCTGGGCTAAGAATATTCAAACTCTGACAACAGCCTTCAGCACTCAGGAACAGATACCCAGCATCATGTTTATTCCAAGCAACGTCCACACAGGCAGCTTGGTACACTGTCCCAGAAGCCAAGGGAGGTGCCAGTCAGAGACATGCACAGTGGCAGTGCCACCTCCTAAGGCCTTCCAAAGTAAGTCCAAGGTGCACTTTACACAACCAGTCTTACGGATTTTCGTGGGTATGTTCTATTTCAGTACAATTACGACCTCAGTGTAATTCTGTTGTGGACTGCTGTCCGTTTTTTCTGCTCCCTCAAAAGGGGTGCCTGTACTCAAGTGAGCGAGTTAGATGTAATCTTAATTAGTCAGATAAGGCTAGAGCCTGTGATCAGGCAGGGGAAGGAGGAGCAGAACTAAAGTTTTAGAGGAGAAAGGGAAGGAGAGACAGAAGGGAGATGGGACAGAAGAAGTGGAAAAAGGAGATGATGAGCTGACCCACGTGGTCTGGGGAAGCTGCAAGTAGCTAGGGATTACATAGATGGATAATAGAGAAATGTAGGGTATATCTCCCCATCTAAGTGTAGAGCTTGTGTTTATATCAATTGAGTTTTGTGTTCTTTGCGTGGGCGTTTCCCTCCCCCTCCCCCCAAGACAGAGTTTCTCTGTATAGCCCTGGCAGTCCTGGAACTCACTCTGTAAACCAGGCTGGCCTCGAACTCAGAAATCCGCCTGCTTGTCTCCCACATGCTGGGATTAAAGGCGTGTACCACCACTGCCCAGCCAATGTGGGCATTTTGAGGTTAGACATTTACCATTATAAATCTGGCTGGTATATTACAAGTCTCTAGTGCTATCATTTTAAGGGGCTAAGGGGATGTGAGCGTGCAGTAGCTTGCTTTCTGCAGGCTAGCCACAGGGGGTGGATGGCCTGGGAAGACAGGAGTGGCTTGGCAGCAGCTGGCCATGGAAAGGGCAAGACCACCAATTGGTGCTGGCCAATAGGGGTAGGCGAGACCGCCAGGGCTGGCACATAGCTGGTTTAGCGTGGTTTGTTTTTTAAACGACACGCTACAAAACTCTGTCTGGTTTTCCTCAAATCTTTCATTAATGTGCATGCAAGGTTTAAAAACTATATTCCAGGAAAAATGTGACACAATCTGTGGCTATTCTTCCTCCTCAGAATGCTCACACATAACCCCGCTCCCAACTCTTCCAGTGTGAGCAAGGCCATAGAAGCCTTCTTCTTCCCACCAATCACTGTCGTACTTCCCCCACCTCCTCTAAACGATGATGCCTGGGTTAAGAAATGAAGCCCTCTTAAATTCTTCCCCTGAGGTGCAGAGCCCCTCGCTCTAGCAACAGAGAAACCTCATTGTTACTGTATTACTTAACAGTCCGCCATCTTGCTAACACTAGAGACCATGAATGGAGGACTATATGAATGGCTTGACCTCTTCAGCACAGTCACTTGGATTTCAGTGAGCTGTTATCCTCTCCAGAGTACTGCCAGATCATCTGGGCTTAGAGCTTGGGCAATGACCCAGCTGGGATGTGTCCAACAGAATGCCTACCCTGGATTCTCCTGAGTCTACCCTAACTGGATCTCCTTACCACAAGGGCACAAGGTACCATTCAGTCACAGCTCAGAGAGCTCTGGTGGAGGGGGAGGGGCTGGTGCTCTTAACCAGTGCCATTCTTTTCAAATTTCAGTTAATTATACTAAAGTATAATCACTTACTATTCTGGTCATTTTAAACTATCTGTAGTGTAAAATATATTCATATTAGAACACGTTCACTGCCATCTATCATTTCAAACAAAGTGCATTGTAGCCATGCCTTTGGTTACTTTGTAGGTTCTTTTCTCTTCCACCCTTCTCCACCCTGCCTTTTCCATCCTTTCAAACTCTCTAATGCTAGAAATGAGAGAAAAAAGGACAGAGGGGAAAGGGGGCAGCGTTATTGTTAGACTACTTCCTGCTGATTAGGGGTGTCAAGTTCCTTAGGGCAAATTTGATCTTCACCATGAGGATATCTAATTTTTTCTTCTTCTTGTTTCTTCTTCACAAACTACGACTGAACAAACCAAAACCAACAACAAGAGCAACCAAACAAGAACCCACCACTGCCTCTCAGGGACGCTAGCATTTATCGACCCACTGAAGAGTCCCCAGAATTCCAAAGATCACATAATTACAGAAGCAATCCGCAGCTGGCAAAATCACACCCCTGCTAGAGCATGAGGCGAATCATAGCTGCCGTGGTCAATCTGAAGCAGCTCCGTATCTTGGATTAAAATGAAAAGATATCCTCATAATACTTTTGTGTTTTTCAAAGAAACCAAAATTCTCACTACAGTACACACAAGAGATAACTTATACATCAGTACCATTTTCAAAGCCACAAGGGAAAAAAAAAACAAAGAAACATTGAAATAAACAAGATGGCAAAATGGCACTAGGCAGACAAGATTGCAAAGCCAGTTAGTACACCTTGCTCTAAGTGGAACAGTCTGACAGATCTGTGGGCTGGCTTCAGTGACCAAGGTTAAGAGGCGTCCGCGTGCAGTTCTAAAGGCTCTGTCACAGTTCCGGGAAGCCATCTGGGCAGCCTCTCAAGCCACAACCCTCACAAGGACCTTGCTGTATGCTTATGTGTATAAAATGCACCGAGAAACCAGTGTTGGTACCTCTCTCCGGCCCTGGCATTTCCCAGGCCAACAGATCTCTGTGTGCACTTACAGGCGATCCTCAGTCAGCAGAAGTCTCCTGAGTACCAGGTTCTAGAAATAAAGAAGATGGGAGTGGAAAACAAGAAAAAGAAAGCAGAGGCAAAATTGTCACTGGACTTAAGCTAAATACTATGTACTTATGAGTCATGTACTACATATAAAAACCTGCTTAAGAACGGTTAACGCGGCCTAAGGGAACCCCACAAAGGACTGCATTCAGAGTGCAGCTTGCTGAGAGTCCCTGAGGCCAAGGACAGCAGCTGCAGCCTTTGATCTCTGAGTCACTGCCTGTCTGTCATCCTACTCTAGGAGTCCTGCTCTATGCTCACCTTTAGTATTTCCTTCAAACACTCAGTTGGGTAAACCAAGAAAAGACCAGGAAGCAGATTGTGGACAATAATTTTGGTTTTTACGTTGAGTTTTGCAAGCTGAACTTGGAAGAAAGTTTTGAACGGTGGCAACTTTCGGTGTCTTCCAAGAAAACGCCTGCCATTTTCTCCTCCAGTGACTTTATAATAAGCGTCCCTTTCCTCCTCTAACATTTAGCAGATCATCTAAGCAGGGATCTGGGTTAAACCCTTTCAGCAGCGGTCCCTCCTTGTGGTTTGATCTTCCAAGCAGTCATAAGATAGCTTATATATCCAACTTTAAGTCACCAAAAGATTTGACAGTTCTGGATGAAGACAACCTACTCCAAAGCCCAGGGGAGATTCTCCAGCTCATATCCAATGTCTTTATCCTCACAAAGACCTTCAGGAAAACAAACACTTTCCATTTTAAAATGTCTAATAAAGCACTACCTGATGTCTCTGGACTCTCTCAGCTGATCCACCGACGCTGTACCCAGGTGACTTACCCACCAGCTACTATACAGACAGAAAGAACATGCAGTCCACATGCCTCAAGTTATAGCTCGGTCACACAGCTCTGGTGCCCAGGAGAGATGACAGTAGCAGGTCTCACGTTTCTGTCCATGCTGCTAACCTATCAACTGTAAACAGGGGTGTGTGTGTGGGGGTGTCGCCATGATTCCCTCATGTGCTGGATTACCTCATGGAGTTTACACAAGTCCTTCAACCACACAATTCAACATAAAGGGTAAAACAAGGCCTTAGCCAGGTAGAAGTAGTGCACTGGATGGGGAGGAAGGGCTCATGCTTCCTCCAAGGGTACATAGCCCCTTAGCATCATGTGCTCACCAACCTCAAATTTTTTCAGACTCCACCGTTTAAGGTTTTATGGCAGTTTCGTTGGCATAGGAATGATTACTTAAGCTACTGGCCACTGATGATTAACTTCACCAGCTCCTCTTACCAGAGGCAAAGCAGGAGAGCTGATAATTAGTTCCAACCCTCTAATCACTCCTCGCTTGGTGTTTTTATCGTCCAGCCCCCATCCTGAAGCTATGCAGAGGTGGTAGCCACTTTGGTAATATAAAAAAGACACCAACTGCCAATCTAGAGAGTCCCACGGTTTTGGAAACTGTACATCAGGAACTAGAAATAAAGACCAAACAAGCAGTTACCCTAGGCATACATATTCTGTATGATGTGTGGGCACCAGAGCTCCCCAACACCCCCCCATACACACACACACACACACACACACACACACACACACACACAAAATCGCAAGAAAAGACTTCTTGTCCTTTGATCAAAAACAGTTAACTTCTCTTTTAACATGTGGCCAATTATTCTTCACATACATAGGCTGACTTGCAAAGTTGGTTCTCAAAGCCACATAGGACAATGGGTGGGGTAGGTACATCCTACTGGTACACCCAGAATCATCAGATTTCAAGCTCACTCATCCTCAAGACATCTGGTCTACCTCCAAGGAGCCTTTCACTTTAGCAAATTAACAATATCACAAGGACATTTCCATGAACAATTACCAAGGAAAGCACTTTCACAGCAGACACACTCTAGCCAGACAGATACAGTAGCTGTGCAACTCCAGAGAGTAATACAGCATTTCTTGTGCCACGGTGTATCATGAGGTCTCTTTTGAAAAATAAATGGGAGAATTCCACAACGCAATAAAAGATTTCTGAACAATGCCTGGCACCAACTGAGCCAACAGTAGCACACAGTGTTGATTTGAGCTTCAGTTTTCCAACCTATAAAATGAAGGGGAAGGCGAAACCACCATCCTTTACACAGGATAAAACAGGCAGCTGGGCACTCATCCTCTCAGCTCTCCGTGTGAGTCATAGCCAGATTGTTTATGGCACCTCTTCGGCCATTTGCACTTCTCTATCCAGGCCCCATTATCTACAAGCTTTTTCACAGTAGAATCATAGAGCCGAGAATAATACGTCCATGAGGGATCTAAACCACACAACTGGTGAGAGGGAGAGACTAAAAGGGATTATGGACTCATCCTGATAGTCCAGTGTACAGATCTCTGGCACAGAGATGGTCTTATGCAGTTTGGACTTAATCATCCCCAGCCCCAGGAAACTTATTACTCACACAGCAATTGCTCTACTTGCTAGAGAGTCTCCCCAAATGCTTAGGACCCTCTGCCTTCCGGGAAATGTCAAACTGTAGTACATATGGCCGACAGCTCACCACTCACTCTAATGGTGATGGCAACAGTATTGTTTATCGTCTGGAGAATGTAAAATTGCTACTGAGTTCAAACCTCGGGATTCTTCTGAGATGTAAGTAGAGAAGAGATTACTTCCCCTCAGGAAAATGTGGCTGGGAGCAAATTTGCCTGGCTCTGCCCAGTCTTATGATGCATCAGTCTAGAACAGTTTTCTTCTGTCTAAGGCAGGGCTTTCAGACCACTCTCACCCACCAGCCATTTCAGAACCACAAAATCTCTAGGCAGCCTCAACTGAGTGTCAGCATCCCAGGGGAATCTGTCCTTGGTGTGTTATCTAGGTCGCCACACATAACCCTATTTCCATCATACTGACAGCTCGGGTTGTTTCCATTAGGAAAACACAAGCATCACTGGAATCAAACGCATATCCCCTGCTCTTTACAACTTTATAAAAATCAGAATCCATAACATCGGTAGCAATGACTAGCCAGTAACCAGCCCAGCCCATCTCCAGGCAAAACAAAGAATGCTTAGCCGTGTTTGTTACCTTTCCCAGAAACACCAGCCGCTCACCCAGAACTGAGTTTTTGAAATTATATATCAGATGAAACTGGGATAACCGGTTGAAACCTTAAGCTATATGGTGACATAATGGGCCATAAAGGTACACAAAGATAATTTAACATGCAAGTGCTGTTTAGGATCAGGCTATTGCCCACAGGCAAGGGCAGCTACTCAGAAAGGCAGAAACCTGCCCTGTTTTATTGCCTGGGAAGCTGGATTTCTCATTTTTGCAGTTGTCCCTTCAACCATGGACTAAACACAGTATGAATGGAAGGAGGAAAAAAAAGACATGATTGTCCATCTACTCTCACCCCGCCCAAAAACTTGAAATGCCTCCAAAAGTGTTTCAATGATTTTTCTATGGGAATATGGTGCTTTTTTGAAATTTGATTTTTATTAAAAATTTTTAAAGAATTTCACACATGAATTCTTTATTTACATGATTTCTAATCCTTCCCCCTTCTCCAATTTCTGCGTGTCCCCTATTCTCTCAAACTCATGGCCTATTCTTCAGTTCTTATTGATTTATATGCATACACACACTGATATTCACACATATACTCCATACTATATCCGTTTAGTGGTGCTCATATGTACATGTGCTTAGGAATGAGCGCTTGGGGTTAGGTGACCTCAGGGGTCTCATCCCTTATGAAGACGGATTCTCCTCTCAGCAGCCACTGGATTTCTATAGGGGTCTGTATAGGGGTGGGGTCTTATACATTTTCTCCCACTGTCAATAGCATGCCAATTGGTACCATCATTATCAAGGTCTTTAGGCAACCATATTGTTGAGATTTCATGAGTGTAGCCTCCCAGCCATGTCTAGAACACACTCTCTAGCAGCAGGTGTCTTGATCCTCTGGCGCTTACAATCTTCCCGCCTCCTTCTCTGGAATTTTCTCTGAACCTTAAATCAAAGGTTGTGTTGTGCACCCCACAGTCACTCTCTGTCTGCATTTTGACCATTTATGGACTTCTGTAATAGTCTCCATCTACGGCAAACGTTTTCTTTGATGAGAGGTCAGAATTACATTGTCTGTGGGTATAAGGATTTGTATTTGGAAGATAGTTAGAAACTATATTAGTTTGAAAAACTGGCAGTAGTAGGTTCCCTCCAGGGTCTCTAGCCTTTCCATGTATGCAGATTTTGACTATGTTTAAAGTACCAGACATGAGTTCCCTCCCATTGGGTGGGCCTTAAGTCAAACCACAACACTGTTGGTTACCCCCAAGATACCACTATTACACTCTTGTGAATATCTTGCTGGACTGGTTACTGTTGTGGTCCATATGCTTTGGATTTTGGGAGGATTATTGGTTGGGCTTTATTTTTTGTCAATGCTGTTGGTTACTCCTAAGATACTAGGTACTACTATTGCACTCCTGAGGATAACTTGCTAGGCTGGTTATTGTTATAGTCCATAAGCTTCAGATCTGGGTAGGAATATTGATTGGTTACTACCACCACCACCACCACATGTGGCATTGCATCTTCTACTATCAGAGTTAGACCTAGGGTTCCCTAGGCCAGTTCCAGATCAATCCCTCCAAGTTGTGTCTGAATAACAAATACATGCTCTCTCACATTTGTGGATCCTGGATCTAAATATTTAGATTTGAGCATATAACCTAAAGCAACCAGAGAGGCCAGGAGAAAGGGACCAGGGTGATGTGGATAAAGAAGAGGGGAAGAGCAAAGCACAGATAAAATGAATAAGTAAAGGGGGGAAGTGGTGGACTTTAAGTGTAGAGGGGAAGGTAATGCAAAGGAAGGAAGAAAAGATAAAAACACTAAGGATGTTTTGTGAAAACAGAAACTTATGTATGCATATATATATGTACACACACATGTGTGCGTGCATACACACATACACGCAGAGAGAGAGAGAGAGAGAGAGAGAGAGAGAGAGAGAGAGAGAGAGAGAGAGAGTGTTTAAATAGAGTTATGCCACTTATAAACTAACAAAACCTCCAGTGCCAGGCATGGGAAGTCTCCTTTGTGTTTTGGTCAGGGGAGTCCAAGAGATTCCCAAAATAATGTGTTATTGCTGTTGCCCCTTTGCTGTTTGCCAGAACATGAAAGACCCTATTTCTCAAGGTATTACACACTGTAAACAAAGATCTTGGAGAAATGACACTTTTCACTCACCAGAAGACTGTGGGATGCTGTAGTGTAGAGAGGAGAGTGCTGCAGATCACAGTGAGGGTAGAGGGGAACAGTACTTAAGGAAGGACACCAACGAGGGGGTGTGGCCACCTGCTCCCTGAAATCTGGGGTAACTGCTTTGCCTTTGGGACTAGAAACCTGAAGATCTTCCATTGAGGCACCACCACAGCTTCTCCTTGGAGACATTATCCAGGTGCCAAAGTCTTTCCTACTCTCTGTTACAACTTTTGCAAACCCAACACACATCATTTCTTATTCTAGGCTTCCAGGGAGAAGATCTCATACCCCTCCTGATTAACAATCCCACATGAATAAAACATTCTTAGATCCATTAATTCACATAAATATCTAAGCATCAATGTGGCAGGTGCCAAGGCACATGGACGATAAGAAACCGTTCCTCGTGGCACCATCCGACACTTTCCGGTGCTTGGCCTCTCATCACCTGTAGTATCATACTGAGATGTTAGACAATTATGTGAGTAGCCAGTCATCATATGAAAAGGCCAGTAGAGATGTTCCTTAAAGAGATGCCAAAACATCTGTACAAGTTAGGCCTTCCGTAGTAGCTGCCTAACTTGTTTCTGTGGAGCTTGGCTACCATATAAACAGTGGTCGTTATCAGTAGATTGGAAAAGGTCATTTTACAAAATGTTTGATGTCTTGGTACAAAGACCTGATCTAGGCACTCTTGTCTGTGTCCTGGTTTCCATCTGTCACAAAAGCAGAGGCTTCAAACTGAATTTCTCAGCATGACACCTGGCCTATAAACACCCTTTTAAAGAGTTTCACTATAAAATAGCACAGATCCTTTTAAAATACAGAAAAGTTACAAGTATCCATATCTTGAACACTCAGTGTTAATTTTTTTATTTATTTGTTTATTTTATTTATTATATCTGTGTACACTGTAGCTGTCTTCAGACACTCCAGGAGAGGGCGTCAGATTTTTGTTACAGATGGTTGCGAGCCACCATGTGGTTGCTGGGATTTGAACTCAGGACCTTCGGAAGAGCAGCCAGTGCTCTTAACCGCTGAGCCATCTCACCAGCCCTCAGTGTTAATTTTTTTTTAATCCAACTAAGGAATTTAAAAAACGAAAATCAAAATAAGACCTTATATCACATTTGTGGGACCCACCCCCAACCAAATGCCATCTTCACCCCAAAACATGTTGATTCTTGCCCATAACTTTCTAAACAGGAATCCTAGAACTTCTAAAATTCTTATTGTATATCTCATATAAGAGGTAACATAATATCCATTCTGTAAATTTTAGAACCACCACAGACTTCATTATTGTTGCTATATGCATATCTAGTTCACCCATTTTAGGATTCCAGCATATGGATACGGTTATCCACCCATCTTTCAATTGCTGAGCTGTGACAAGTGTTCAACTACTAATTCCTCAAACTATCACTCACATGACTACATGTGTCCTACACCATTCAGGCACTGGAAAAACATTGAGAAGTTATATGACCTTTGGGACCAAAGGTAAAAAACTTCCTTGTAGAAATGCCAAGCCAGTGAACTGGGCCTTTGTATGAAGAGCTCACAAATAGACAAAGACTGGGGAAATAACTCAGGCGTATTACGCATGGTAGACAATTACTTTATCCCTGAACAAAAACCCAGCTCCAAATCTTCAGAAGGTTCCCGTTTCTATCTAACTCTAAATTAGCTCATAAGGAATGAAATGAAGAGAGCAATATAATTCTTATGGCCTTCATTTTGATATATCCTCTTATATAACCCAAAGTTTACCTTCCTTCAAGGGCCCTATATTTAAAAAACAACAACAACAACAACAACAACAACAACAACAACAACAACAATAACCTATCACTTTCTACTAATTGCCAGGAATCTGCATTTGAGCACACTGCCATTGAAAACATATGCATCCACACATACATCATTGCATAAAGTGATTTATAGCATGCAGTTCATCTCAGTCTTTCCCAGCCTCTGTTTTGCATGTCTATCTTATCTATACATCTAGATCATAAATTTCCTTGGAGGATGACTTGTGTATTGTGCATTTTTGCTCTTTCTAAAATTCTGGGCCCAATAGAAGGCCTATATACCCATGCCTGACAAATCTTTAATTAATGAATTCTATGGCTCTCAGCTTCCGTAACATCATGGGGGATGTCTCCCTACGATAATCATTTTTCTTTGTCAGTCATCTGACCAGAGTGACCTTCAGGAAGACAAAGCGATTTCCTTTTAAAGCTTCATTTAAAAGTACATTTTAATTTACTTTTGGTCAACACATAATCATGTATTTTCATGGAATGAGACATTCCAGTACATGGACACCATTTATAAGCATGGGGTGAGGGTGACTGGTGGTCTGTCTTCTCAAACATTTGGTTTTGGAACACTGGGAATCCTCTCATAATGGTTTTTAAATATTCAATTGCTGTTATAGCCATAATTGTCCTGAGAGCTGCAGGGCATTGAGAGTTACCCCTACATTCAGATCCAACCCTGTACATATTAACCAGGCTCTCCACACACAATTATATGCCTCTATCCTGGAAGGTAGTAACCATAGTCCATTCTCTTAAGTAAAATTTTAAATTGTTATCTAAAGATCAGTTTATAGAGACCATTAAGGATAAGAGATGTAAGATATAAACCCAGTTTCTTTCTGAGGAAAATTAACAAAAGACCTTTTTTTGGAACACCTGGGTCTCCCCCCAAGAATGAGACCACTGGTCAGAGACACAGCCCAGAAGGAAGGCGTCCAGTATTAATGCCCATCAGTGGGTGTGTCTCCATACCCACCTGGGATTCATGGTCAATGTTGTACAATCAGCATTTTTACGATTCTGAGAAATTACAACTATCATACCATGAGTGTGTTCTGTCCATATATCCTGTGCCTCTACCTAACTTCTCTCTTTAAAAAAAAAAAAGTCTTTGGGGAGATTTTTTTGTTTTTTGTTTGTTTGTTTGTTTTGTTTTGTTTTGGTTTTGGTTTTGGTTTTGGTTTTTGGTTTTTTCAAGACAGGGTTTCTCTGTATAACCCTGGCTGTCCTGGAACTCACTTTGTAGA
>NC_034604.1:67674923-67731015 GCF_900095145.1 Mus pahari | reverse complement strand
TCACTTTGTAGACCAGGCTGGCCTCGAACTCAGAAATCCGCCTGCCTCTGCCTCCCGAGTGCTGGGATTAAAGGCGTGTGCCACCATGCCTGGCTAAGGGGATTTTTTTTCTTAAATCAAAGTTTTTCTAAAGTATAACTTGAAATCAGTAGTGCTCGAGCTTTTGATGTGCTTCAAGTCTCCCTGCAACTGACCTGCCGTGTATTATAGTGCAGCATAGAGGAACTACTACCTCTTGGATCCATCTGGACGGAGCATCACTGTATCACCGCATCCCCCATCCCAGATCCACAACATGCTACAGTACTAACAAAGAACTTCCTTTATAGGGATGCAAACAAGCTACGTTCCGAGTTCCAAGCTGGAATTCAGAATTTGTTTTTTTTTCCCCCCACAGCAACCATCCTAGAAGTGCTAGGTTCCCAGGATAGCCCAAACAGTCTGGATTTGTAAAAGGCATCGCAGGTCACTCAGCAGGTATGTACCTGGGCTCCAGATAAAGATAAGGAGGGCAAAGACTCTACTGGGAACATAGATATAGTGCAAACGCTGGCTGTCGGATCCAATCAAAGTGGAACCAAGTCCTTGTCTGTCATTCAAATGCACTGAGGTGGGGGTGGGTTATAAAGGACATGCTAGATGTTTGAAGGGCCATCTTAAAAGCCTTGATTCATCAACTCATATTTACTGGTGTAGGTATCTATTTCCCTCCTATGTCTATACTGATAAACTACTAAATCCCCTTCAGTGAATAGAGTTCGTATTTGAAACATCTCTTAACGTTTTTATTCTTTCCCCTTCATTGCACCCCTATCCTTGTGTCCTTGGAAATTTAGTCACGACCATCACCTACAGTAATAGTGCTACAGTTTATAGATGAGACTTCAGCGAGGCTAGCATCCACAGATCTTAGCCATTAACTTGCAGGATGGTGCCAAGAGGCAGTGCACACTCGGAAAAGATGCTTCTAATGCAGAGAGCTGGCAGCCTCCAAAGCCATTTCAACTCTGCCAACTTTTCTGTCTTATTGCCATCTGAAGCTACCTCTGCCTTTGAACAGGTAAAAGAATAGTATTGGCTTTTAAAATGAGCCACTGCCCCAGAGCCTCCTGTTTGAATACTTCACCTAATTAAAGGAAGCTCAGCAGCTCTGCCTTCTGTTCACTTTCTGTAGAATGAAACTTCCTGGTGCACATAGGCATACCTGGTGCACACGGGCATACCTGGTACACACGGGCATACCTTGAATATACCCAGAAGCCTTTTACACTAATGGACTTACAGGAAAGAGGGGGGGGATGGGGCTAGAGAAGGCAATGGTTAGCTTAAAGGATGCTCATTCACAGAGGCCGTTCTCCAAAGGACTAGGGAGCAGGAGATCAATGAGAGGCTGCTGGCTTAGGACAGCCTCAAGGAAAGCGCCCACTGGAGCTGTATAGCCCAATCCTCTACCAGTAGACTTGGGCTATTTCAAGGCTGTTACTTCATGAGATTCATGCATCTGGTCTACTTCTGCAGGTTTCTAATTTCAGCTGCAGAGTCAGTCCCAGGAAATGAGGCAGACACATATAAAGGCCTTCAGTAACAAAGAAGATTCCAAATGAATAACTGCTTGCCTTGAAGGGATTTCAAATAAGAGGCTCAAAGATGGAAAGAAAAGATTAGAAGAAAATGATAGACCAAAAAACCCATAGAAGCAGACACAGCCTGGAGCTGAAATCTAGAGAACAGTGATTTGAGAGGCATTCCAGCATTGAAACTGAATGGACCCGAAGAGAAAGGTTTGGGGGAGGAGCCCAAGGTCAGGCAGGGTGATGGGGAGGGGCCTGGAGTCTGCAGCTCCTGCTTCTGGGTCCTTTCTAACACTGCTAAGGCCTTGCTTACAGTTTATAACCTTGGTTAAGATTGAGTAACATAGTCTACACAAAGTAGCATAGAGCAGTAACAATAGTACCCTGGAGACCACAGGATGACAGAAATGGTGGCCAGCTGCTTAGCTGGGATTTTGAGACTTATTTCCAACAGGGTAAACCTCGGCTTCCTAAAAACAAAACAAAAACAAAAACCTGCCATCACAGATGAATGTCTGTGACATTCTGGGGCTCAGAGTAGAACAGGAGGGGACACTAGTGAGAAGGAAGGAGGCACAGAGGGTGCTCTGCAGCAAGTGCCCCATTATTTTCTAATATACATTATTAGAGGGGAGGAGGGGAGGGAAGGGGAAAGGTACAGGGGAGGGGGGGAGGAGGGGGAAAGAAAGGAAAGGAAGGAGGAGGGAAGGAAAGAGAATGGAAGAGAACAGAAGTGGGAGAAGAGGGAGAGAAGGGAGGGGGGAAAGAGAGGAGGGAGAGGAGGGAGGAGGGAGAAAAGGGAGAGTAGGGAGAGAAGAGAGAGGAGGAGGGGAGGGGAAGGGAAGGGGAGGGGAAGGGGAGGAGAAGGGAGGGGAGGGGAAGAGAGGAGGGGTGGGGAAGGGGAGGAGGGGGAAAGAAAATAGAAGAGAACAGAAGTGGGAGAAGAGGGAGAGAAGGGAGAGGGAGAAAGGGAGAGTAGGGAGAGTAGGGAGAGGAGGAGGAGAGAAGGAGGGAGGAGGGGACAGGAGAGGAGGGAGGGGAGGAGAGAGGAGGGGACAGGAGAGGAGGGAGGGGAAAGAGAGTAAAGAAGGAAAGGATGGAGGAGGGAGAGGAGGGAGGAGGAGGAAGAAGGAAAGAGCAGAACAGAGGAGAGTGTCAGTGACTCAGTCAGTTGTATATTAATTGTAAAGATCAGGCTTTCTTCAATTTCCTCTCACCCAACCCACCAGAAGCATCGTCAGCCCCACCTGTGAGCCTGGACTGTGCACTTCTCTCATTGTTCTGGAGCACACAGTATCTGGCCCCCATCACTCACACACGGACCCAGACTGCAGATTGTATGAAGGCAAATGCAGCCTTGCTGTTGCCGATCCCCAGTGCGTTAACTACACGAGACCCATTAGAAGACCTCAATTGTATAATTGTACAATCAAACTTGCTCCATCCGCACTAACCTATAAAACCTCTTTGAACTCAGTATGAGGCATTCTACAACCTCTTGAGCAAGTACAGTGTGACCAGATGAGTCCTAACTTTACTTAACCAAACTATTCAGATATACAAGCTACAGTCTGTTAAAAACCATCCCTATAGAACAGGGGTTCTCAACCTCCCTAATGCTGTGGCCCTTTAATGCAGTTCCCCCATGTTATGGTGACCCCCCCCCAACCATAAAACTGTATTTGTTGATAGTTCATAACTAAAATGTTGCTACTGTTAACTGTAATGTAAAAATCTGATATGTAGGATATCCGATATGCAACCCCTGAGAAAGGGTTGCTTGACCACCCCAAAGGGATGGTGACCCACCCCTGAGAATCTCTACTATAGAGCAAAGTCGTCAATACACCTAACAAGAATGTTACCTTAATCACCAATAGCAGCCAGTGGTTGCAAAGGACAGAACAGCCAAGTCTCAAAAGGTCCCCCGGCATGCCCTTGCTACCTCAAGGGGCAGAGTGAGGTAGTTATAGGTCTGGTGGCCACAGGGGACCCTCAGCACTAGATCATGTGCCTTGTAAAGTGGAGAGAAAGCAGAGGAAACCAGAGACTTGGTTTGGGAAAAAACTTACCAACCAGAAAACCAAAGCTCATTCTAAAACAAAGAAGGTGCTGCCACTGTTCTGTGTCCAAGAGCATAGCAATGGGACAAGGGCCCACTTCTTACAGCCTGGGCCACAACCAAGGTTCACAAGAGGCTACTCAGGTACAAGACAGTAACTCCTCCCAGAGAACTACGCACTGCAGCACCCCCTCCACAGTCTGATTTGCCTTGAACCTCCCATTGGGCAGCTCGCGGTGCATGTTTATATGGGGTTGTGCTTTACTGTACCAAAAGATATGTGGTCACGCTCTAAAAGATACTGCTTTAAGCAGCTCGTTATTTTATGCATGCACTGTTCAAATAACTTGAGAGACAGTGTGCCAAGCTATAGTTGTTGTTTTAAAGCAACAGGCACCAAACCCAGCCATCCTGTTGTCTAGCTTCTAGTTAAATTATAATATTGATATTAGGTGTCCCGAAAATCCTATCAAAATCAACACTAGATTATCCGTGTGCTCAGCTATTTCTCATGATGAAAATGTTCCAAAAGGGAAGTCTTCCATGCCTTATAGGTCTCAAGGCAGATTTCAAAACAGCTGAGCTGTGGTGCCTATCTATCAGCAGGATAGTTGGTTGCATAGAACTGGACCGGCAAGGGAAAGGTTTCCAGTAGAGGTAGAATTTCAACAGTGGAAAAGGAAAGGCAGACTCAGACATGAATGGAGACAAATCTCATGCAGTAGATACTGGGCAGAGCCTGCTTTTCTGTGTGATCCAGACAAGTCCATGCTCTAGGACCACGAATAACTCAGAACCAGCAAATGTCCACTGAGCTGTAAGCCAAAGTAGTCAGTCACCTGGGAGTAGCTCAGATGATGGCATCCCAGATCTATGCAGCTTAGCCCCTGAACACCAGGAAATGTCCCAGCAAGTTAGGTGATCTGTTCCCCAGGTATCTTCCTAAGTACCCAGTCCACTGCCAAAAATCACAAACGTGTACACTCCTCTGGATGACAGGAAGAACAGTGACTATCATGTGGCCGCTGTTAGAATCAAGCACACGCAGCCCATCTTGTTTCCCAGCTATCAGTCTACCATGGTATCAACCCACATCTACTGCGCCGCCATCTGAAGTTTCTCAGCAAAAACTAAGCATGTGGGTTTCCAATCTGAGAGATACCTGGGTCCTTGTCTCTTGTACCTACTGCTCAAAAAGTAACTGGCATTGCAAAAGAAGACAGGAAGTGCCCATCAAGCACTGGAGGGGGTGGGCTTGGGGATGTTGAGCTACACAGTGGAGCAGCTTTTCACAGAGGATGCCCTTAGAGGTTTCAGAATAGTCTAGTGACATGTGACCACTGTGTTTCAGGCCACTGGAGGCAGCACAGTGGCATGCAGAGGCACAGGACAGGGAGGAAAGAAGCTTGACAAAGTGTCATACATGTGGCTCCTTCCACTGCCACAGACCTGCCTCAGAGGCGGGGTCTTGCTACCTTGCCTCAAAGGACAATCTAGTACATCGCAGGTCTCATATCTAAGAACGTGGATAGTCCAAGAACATGGGATTTCACCAAAGTAGGAGAAATGTAGGCCTTCAAGAGGCATTTTGCAAAGAGTAGAGAGACATCTGTCATTGAATTTTATGCTGCTTTTTATGTGGGACCGGGCTTCTGAGTCCTTTCAGCAACTGTCTGACATTTACATTTACTGACAGTTTGATTAAGAATTAGAACATCTTGGACTTATTTCCCTTGCAAGGTCATCATCTGGCCTCACACCAAGGCTAGTAAGCTTTTAATGCTGGACATACAAAACATATCCACTACCAAAAAACTCATTTCCAATATTTAGTAGTACCCCTCCCACCCTGTGCCTGCCATGGGCTCTCTAGACTAGTTGGGGATACTCAAGGGAAGCCAGAGGCACCACAGTCCAGACAGAGGCTCATTATCCTAGGCAAACTTTAGATATTTGCTTCCTGCAGTGCCGTGAGCACCTTCTGAGTTTACAGCCAAGTTACCCAGCAGGTATTTCAGCAGAGTCCTGGCTGCAAACTGGAAGAGTGGTTTAAGGTGGCATGTAAGTACAGGCCAATGACAGAGGCAAGGGACATCCTTTCTTTACTACGTGGGCACATCTGCTCACTATAGTAATTCTTAACTGACTAGTTCGCTTTCACTGTCAAGATTAAAGCAAAGTATTTTATGTGACATCTGCTTCTGCTAAATCAGACTCTCATTTCCCCCCTGAGCTGTCACACTGAGGATGGGATACACGACGCAGGCTGTGCACGTGGGACTGAGAAAGTCACCTTCTCAGATAAAGGGATCCTAGCTTTTTCTTGATCTAATGAAGCCTCTACTCTTCCCAGCCAACAGATCTGTTGGAAATCAAGAGGCTCTCAACAGCTAACCTGCAAAGACAGTGTGTGAATTATGTCTAAGAGCTTCATTGTGTGAGCCAAGTTAAGACTTTAGCCCTCTCTTCTCTCGACCCCAGAACCCCAGGTCAGAGGTCACTGGTCAGGCTCCAGAGTAGCGAGGGGTAGTGGTTATTGCTAAGCATGGTCATGAGGGTTGAAGAAGGGAGAGCCACAGACAGTGCGTCTATTCTCTCATCCCTTCAGACCAAGGACCCGGCAAACAGAACCAGAGCACAAGCTCCCTCAGTGCCGGGCTCTAACTTGGCCCACGGCTTCCTGTGGCAGAGGGCATTTCTCCACAGAGCACGCTAACACCTCTTGATACTGATGTGGCCGGGGGAGAGAGCTGGAGACAATAGCACACCTGAGACTATGCTGCGACTCCCACTTTGGTTTGAGGCCAATCATTTACTAAGAGGCAGCTAACTTAAAAGTAGGTCACCCAGGAAGCTGACGGTCCAAGATCCACTGAAAAACGGACAAGCTCTGGCTACCAGATCATGGCATGGTGCCTTTGGTTAACAATATTGCATTCCAAAAACAGCTGGAAGGTCCAGTGGGAGGATTTCCTGCCGTGTTAAGCCAGACACCAGGACAGGAAGCAATAAAGGGACAATGACACATGGTCCTTAAGCTGACCCCATGGAGGTATACGCCTTAGGAGTATGTATTCTCTCAGAGTAAGGCAAGCACGTGAGCGCTCTACACCCAGCAACGGGGATAAGAGATAAAGGTACCTCACCTCCCAGAGCAATCGCAAGGGTAGAGGGCTGAGGGCAGTCTAGATACAGACACAGGGTTTGGATATTATATCTAATATGGGGACAGAGAGATTTGCTAACTAACAATGCTGATGAGGTGAGAAAAACCAAGGCACTGTGGTCACAGATCACTGAATGGGGTTGGTTTGAGTAAACAGATCCCCATAGACTTGTATATGTTCATGTTTGGTTATTAGAAAGTGTCACTATAGCCGGGTGTGGTGGCACATGCCTTTAATCCCAGCACTCGGGAGGCAGAGGCAAGCAGATTTCTGAGTTCGAGGCCAGCCTGGTCAACAAAGTGAGATCCAGGACAGCCAGGGCTATACAGAGAAAGAAACCCTGTCTTGAGAAAAAAAAAAAAAAAAAAAAAAAAGTGTCACTATTTGATGAGGATTAGGAGGTGTGCCCTTGTTGGAGGAAGTATGTCACTGCGGATGGAAGGATGGGTTGCTCTGAGATTTCAAAAGTGAAAGCCAAGCCCAGTCAGTGGCTCTCTTTTCCTGCTGCCTACGGATGTGAACTTAGAACTCTCAGCCACTTCTCCAGTACCATGTCTGTCTGGGTGTTGCCATTTTTCTACCATGATAACGGACTAAATCTCTCAAACTATAAGCAAACCCCTAATTCGATGTTCCTTTGACAAGACTGGCCTTGATCATGGTGTCTCGTCATAGCAATAGAACACTAACTAAGAACCCAAGTTGTCAACGTACTAAGTTTCTGCAGGGCCCTCTATGACAACTTGATCCTTCAAATGCTCAGATACTTCAGGTAGCATCTCCTCTCATTAGCCCCCGGCTGGAAGCAGACAGATAAGAGGCACCCAGCCCTGCTGAGAGCCACACTGAGCTCTGGCAATCAGAGTCAGCAGCCAAGCAGCAGCATTGGGGAGAGGGGGCATGGTTCAGGCTCAGGACTGAATGAAACTCTGAGAACCACCATAATTCACAACACCAGGAACACTCAAAGGGGTGCATAGGAACATCTGGTAATAGAAAGTAAAAATGTAAACCTAGGCCCTCAAAAAACTGTTTCCTTAGAGAGAAGGGGGGTACAGAGGAGGGAGGAAGATGGAAAGGGAGGGAGAGAGGAGGGGGGGAGAGGTGAAGGGGGAACGTAATATAACTGATAGGACACATGACCTTGGATCAGCTCCACTCAATTCCAAAAAACAGGGAAAGCACGCACCACAGGATAGGCAGCCTCACAGAGCACCATTCTGTATCGATTTAAATGATATTTTAAAAATGAGACTGTAAGGACTACGAATTACACGGCCCACCCCCTCAATTTGCAGCTGTGTATGTGAAATGAGATGGAGGGTTGACTCCCAGCAGCACGGCTGGTTATTGCTGCAGCCTGGGGATCCAGCGCTCCTTCCTGGCTTACAAACCACATGGAACTGCATGGACATGCAGCAAAGCAAAGAAACGCATCCTGGGTCGTCACTGTTTAGTTCTGCACATTTTTTTATGCCACAGAATGCATACTATGCACATACACAGTCAGCGTTATTACCAGGGAATAAACATCTGTGTAAGAAGGAAGCAAAAGGATGTACACTGGGGTCCTCCTGGATGTGCTTCCTGACCTTCCATGGACAAGCTGTTATCCGTCCATCCTTTCTGAATGATTTCCTTCTTTGTCCTAATAGTCAGATCACAAACAGGAGGCTCTCCTGACCACAGGCTCAAGGCTTGCCTGCACTTGACCTCCCTAAGAATGTGGTTTCTTCTGTGGCTTGCCCCTTCTCCACCCTGAGGGCTATTTACACTCTGCTGTTGACAGAGCTCATTCTGTTAGCTCTTGTGTGCTTTGCTTTTATGTGAATGTGACTGAGATTTCTCATTTTTTATGTGCATAACTCTCATATTTGTGTGTGTGCGTGTGTATGCACATGTTTAGTTGTATGTACATATATGTCTTCCTTAACTATTCTTCATCTTATTTTTTTTTCAGACATGATATCACTGTACCTGAAAAGTCACAGATTCAGCTACATCTGTGGGCTAGCAAGCTCTAACCATCCTCCTGCCTCTGGTTCCCTGGAGCTGGGATCACAGGTGTCCACTACCACTCTTGGCTTGTTCTGTGGATGCCAAGGATCTAAGTCCTCACAGTTGCACAGTGAGGACTTTAATGCACGAGCCATCTCCCTGGGTCCTCCAATTCTCCAAGTCAAATGTGATTTTTGTATCCTGAAAATGTTTACTCTAGTCAGTCACACTCCATGAACGCAGAATCTCAAGGACAGGGACCAGTAAGGAAGGAAGCTGTGATAGCCAGCCTTGGTTTTCATCTTGACTCCATCTGGAATTATCTAACACCTAAGCAGCTGCACACACCTGTTTAGGATTTTCTTGACTGGATCCTTTGACGTGAAGGAAGGCACCCTATATCTGGGTACATCTTATACACCCACGTCTAAGGACATGGAAGGAGGTCGTTTACCTTTTGGCTACTTGCCCACTCTCTGGCTGACAAACTCATCCTTTCTGCTACTGGCCCATCACTTCATTGGTATTAGCACTGATATCTTTGGAATTCCACCACAGACAGAGTACATAGACATCCAGCCACCTGTACTGGAAAACTACGAGATTGGTGGCCTTTCTATTAGGAGACAGCCATTTGGACTCGCTAACCCATAGCCTGTAAGCTGCTCAATAAATCCCCTAGATAGATAGATAGATAGATAGATAGACAGACAGACAGACAGACAGACAAGCAGACAGACAAAGGTAAATAGAGAGGTAGGTAGGTAGATAGACAGACAGACAGATGGACAGAGACAGACAGATGGACAAGAGAAGTAGGTAGATTGGTAGATAGCTAGGTAGGTTGATAGATTGATTGAGTGATTGATTGGTTCTATCGATTCTCTTCCTCTAGAAAACTCTGACTAATAGAAGAACTAAGGAATCCAATGTTACTCCATTAGCAATGTTTCCAAAGATGTTTTTATGGGTCCATAGAGCAATGGCTTCATTAGATCTGTAAACCACAGGGGATCTCAACAATACAGTACAAGGGTCCCTTTTTTAATAAGTGAAACTTTTTAAAAGTATAGGATCGAGGCAAGAAATAGGAACAAGCACCTACTGTTTCTAACTAAAGAGCACGGCATTGCAGCACAGCAGTGATGGCCCCACATCCCAGTGGACCACACTAAGGTAGCAGCAGACAGAACGCTTCTTTAAAACAGTCAGCATGGAGTCAGGCTCAGGTCACAGACTTCCCACTGGCAAGGTTTTCATCCTTGGATGGAGATCACATTAGGAAACAGTATCTTCTGTGACATTCCTGGGCCTTGTCCTTGATTAAATAAATAACGTCACCCTTGCCCCTGCATGCACATGCTCCCCTGATGCTGGTGCCAGCCACCCTAATTAACTGCAATGGGCCACAGTGGGGGGGGGGGTGGGAGTATAAAGGGGACTTGGGAGGAAGAGAGGACTTGTTCAGTGGAAAGACAGTGATGAAAACCAAGATAACGGAAGAGATTATAACCATATATACACATATACATATGAAATTCTGAGATAATAAACTTTTTTAAATACTAAGAGCGTTGGGATAGATGACAACTACTGCTGTGCTTTCTGATTGGTGGTGCTCGGCCTCCAATGTAATCATAGCCAGTTCAAAGGTGGGCAGAGGGGCTAAGCACTGACAGAGTCTAACCACCATTATTTATATAAGAAGCATGTTAGTGCAAGAAAAAAATTAAAGTGTGAAGATAATTCTATTCATAAATGACAGTCCCTACTCGCCCAGGGTATCAAGCAATTGGCCATTCTCATAGATAGTCAGAGACTGAGACAGGTATATGACCCAGTTCCCAGATCATATTTTATATTTGTAGGCAAAAAAAGTTCTTCTACATTTTATCCTTTTTTGCAATCTTGGGAGCAAATCCTTAACTAATACCACTAATACATGTTCTGAGGGTTAGAGAGAGAAATAAAACCCTCAGGGGTCAGTCATAAGGGACATCTATCGTGGCCACGACCCCCATCCCCAGTGCCATGTTTGCAGAATCCTCTGTGACTATCTCTGTAAGTAGTTACCAAAGTCTTCAGGTCTCCAGAGTGTGGGCAGGTTAAGCTCACTAAGCACTAGAACTGACATGCCTCTTCTAGCTTCTTTAGCATCTAACCTATTGAAGGACTCTGCTCTTCATGAAATATTTCATGTTGGAAATAATTAAGTCTCACCTGAGTAGAGAGGGGGAAACTATAATCAGGATATATCTTCTTTCTTTTTTTTTTAAGATTTATTTATTTATTATATGTAAGTACACTGTAGCCGTCTTCAGACACACCAGAAGAGGGAGTCAGATCTCATTACAGATGGTTACAAGCCACCATGTAGTTGCTGATATTTGAACTCAGGACCTTCGGAAAAGCAGTCAGTGTTCTTAACCGCTGAGCCATCTCTCCAATCCCCAGTATATACTTTCTTTTTTGTTTGTTTGTTTGGTTGGTTGGTTTTTCGAGACAGGGTTTCTCTGTATAGTCCTGGCTGTCCTGGAACTCACTCTGTAGACCAGGCTAGCCTCGAACTTAGAAATCCGCCTGCCTCTGCCTCCCAAGTGCTGGGATTAAAGGCATGAGCCACCACGCCAGGCCCCAGTATATACTTTCAATAAAAGGAAAAGGAAGAGAGCCATCTCATCTGAATACTATGTGGCGTCTTACAGAGTGCCTACTATGTGTCAGACAGGGTCCAGGCACCAAGAAAATGGACAAGGTTGCAGTCCTGAGGACATCAAGTGGTAAGGAGCTTACAATAGAGAGAGAAAGAGATCCGCAGCCACAAGGACCCTTGAAAGCAACACAGGGCTGAGAAACACGCTCAGGGAAGCCAAGAGCACTCTTCAGATAGGAGACAAGCTGGGCCAAGGATGTAGCTCAGTGGCATTGTGCATGCCTGGTACACACGGGCCCTGAGATTGATCCACACAGCACAGGGCAGGAAAAGAAAAGATTGGAACAGCCTCATGGACCAATAGGATGGCTCAGCAGTCAAGACTTGCAGTCAAGACCTGATGACTTGAGTTTGACCCCACCCCTACCCCCAGAATCCAGGTAATGATAGGAAGAACAAGTTAGTGAACTCCACAAGACTGTTCTCAAACCTCTACTGCAAGCATGCATGCACAACACCCCTGGACATGGATATGGCCAGACAGACCACACACACACACACACACACACACACACACACACACACAATTTGTGCTGACTCATCCTGGTAACCCAGGCACTGAGACACTCATCAAGAGGCAAGGCAAAGCCCCTTCTTTGCCAGCTAGTCACCTGCACCCATCACACTGTATTCCAGAGACGCTGTGGCCGCAGCTCAGGCTCAGCACACCAGCTAAGCTCAGAAGCAGCACTTGGAGCACTCAAGGGTCAGTGTGGCCCATGAAGGGCCATGTCAAGACTCCATTCCTATCTGTCTCAAGCCAACAAGGGCCCTTTGGTACCAGCTCTTCCATCTGTGTTCCTCTGCTATAGCACTAACTCCTTAAAAGCTGTGCACTTCCAAGCTGGCACACAGTAGGAACTTGGCGCCTCCGCCTCCGTGAAAATAAGCACTGACTAGTGACAGTAACACTGTAGTCACAATGCTCCTGAAAGATGAGCCAGTTGCCGCAGCCACCCCAAGCAGAACATCTTGCTTCTCCGCCACAACAACGCTAAAACAAATGGGGCCATTTATTTCAATAAGACACTTATTAACACAACACAATCCCCAAATCACAAACACCCAGGCCTATCACCCACATTAAAGTTTAAAATAGTCTTGTTTAACGAAGGTTAGGCGATGCTGATTGCCTATGAATAATGCACAATTAGAATATATTCTCATTGCCAGGAATTAATGGTTGTTTGCTGAGATATTTTAGTGGAGCCTCGGGCTCCCTGCCTGGCCCCACCACCCACCTGCTGAGTGATTCTCAGGGGCTCCCCATCTTTACTCTCAAGGGATGTGTGCATGGCTCAGCACCATGCTGTGCTGGTCAGCACTGTTTTAAGTGCCCCTTAGAGGACAGTAAACCAAGCCCATCCCTGGGGAACTCTGTTCTAGAGCAATACCAGGGAGTGCTGTGACACCAGCCACTCTGCCTCCCCGACTACCAGACTTTCTCCTCTGTGATGTGATGTGATCATTTCTGCAGGGTCTTGAGGCAGATAACGTTTCCACATTTGTATGAAAAGATGCAGGCGTGTGCACATCAGAGAAAAGCCTATCTCGGGGCTAAGAACACTGCTCTGTTAGGATTTAGTCAAGTCAGAGAGTTCCTGCTCCCTTTCCTGCTGTCTGAACACCATAGGCTGTGGCCTTGTCACAGGCTCAGACAGGGCATTTTGTTCCTGCGCATTAAAGGACACCCAGGAAAGCATTAGCAACCCAAAGATAGGTGTGCTGGGGCTTTAAAGTCTGAAGTTAGCACCAGCGTTTTGAAGGGAACTCCTCCAGGGCTCCTAACCACTCCCCTCACAGCCTTTGACTGTTACCCTCTTTGGAAGTAATTCAGACTGTGCTCCTTATCTCCCAGGAATCACAAATGCTGTTTTAGCTTAAAGAGCCTGGAAGCCGAGCTTCTGTCCAAATCCTAAAGAGCAGCTACACCGACTGCAGAGAAAGCGAGCACACAATTAACTCATTTTATTGATTTCCCAAGTTCATTCCTTACACAGAGCAAATGGGATCAGATTTCAACAGATTAAACTTCCATTTCACAGCCCCATTTATAGCATTAGAATCTCTGCCACCTGAGCCTCCTCCTCGTCCATGGCCCGGTGCTTAAAGTCCTAGCACGCCTGCTTACTGCTTCGGCTGGCTTGCTGTCAAGTCCATAAAGTAATATGCAATGGCAATGGGTGGGTGTCATCACCATTTTTAGGTGAGTAGACTGAGGCATAGGTCACCACTTTTCAAATGGTAGAGCTTAGTTTTCATTTATGGAACGTCAATGCCCTTCATTATTATGCTCAACTTAGGTTATTTGCAAGGCGTTCCCTGTTTTCCAGTAACTCCTCACCAGGTCAGACATGTCCAACTCATTCACTCAAGGAAAGAACAGTCCCAGTACCTGAGAGAAGGACAAGCAGATCAACCTGCGTGTTCTATTAATGAGCAACTACAGAATCTATTTCCGGGTACGGGGTATTTTTCCCAAACCCTTGGTGCTTTTGCAGGGGCATTTCCCACTACCCAAAACAACAAATAGTGCTTAAAAAAAACCACACAGTAATCACTATTTAGACTGGTAGGCAGTCTAGGCTAACAAGGAGCCAGACTATAGTACATCATCTATGGGCTCAGACCAAGGAGGCAGGAGGAGGAAGATGGGTGTAAATTCAGTTAGTGGGGCAGAGGCCCTCAACACAAGTTCAGTGCAGCTCTGTCTGACCCCTACCAGAGCCAAATGGGCTGTCAATACTAAGCCAACCTGAGCTCCCAGAGCGCACACAAATGTGAATTTCCTACCTATTAAGTCGATGAATCTCTTCCTGGAGAAAAGTTTAAAGTGGTGGAGTGGTCAGTTTAATAAATGAATGTCTAAGAAAGCCCAAGAATCATCTTTTAAAACATCCCTGTAATTCTGAGACCAAGGCTCTCAACAACAGGACCAAAAGGAACTGCTGTCACTCCAGGGTGACATAACTACTGTCCTTTCACCTTAAGCTGATGCCCCCCGTCTTCACATGTACCTGATGGTGGGGTATCCCTCCACAGCCAGCTTCCTAAGCTATCAGGATGGAGCACTTGGAGGGGCAGTTTCTTTTACCTTTTATTTTGTAGTCAACGCCCAGAATCTGTACACGGCACAATCTATACTGTCACCAAGTGACATGGTGAGCAGGACACGCATTTCCCAACCCAAACAGGAGAATTCAGACACAGCTTAGAAGTAGTTGTGCCAATAAAGAACACTCAGTTGAATTATTAAATTGGAATAATTCACTTATACAGCATGAGAGCTTTCAGCTTTGATGCAAATAAATAAAATAAATAAACAGCTACTTTGAGGTCTCCAATGTGTCAAGTGCTCAGTCAACACACTGGGAGACAAGACAATCCCTGGCCTCCAGAGACTGAACCTTGCTTGAGTCAAGACAGCTGATTTCAAACTGTGGTCCCCAGGCCAGCAGCATCAGCATCAGCTGAGCATGTTCTCAGGCTCCACCTGAGACCCGCTCAGTCACGGGCCTGGACCTGAAGACTGTGCGTTGACCAAACCCTCTAATAACACCGAGACACCTAAGGAAAGCCAAGGTTCAAAGAGCAAGACACAAGCCAGCATAAGGGGGAGAGCCCCTGATGTTCTCTGGCTGTGAACACATTGCACATACAAGCTACACGTGCAAGCTCCTTGATACTATCACACTGCTGCCACACTGAATACCGTTAAGTAACAGCAAATGCCATTTTGCTGTGAGAGAAACCTCAGTCCTATGCTCTGATAGGTAATTGCTGAATACTTTCCTGTGTATTTGGTAGTTCACTTCAAAATCTCTCCCTTATGTTTTAAGGAGTAGGAGTCAGGACTAAGTATGTTCTACTAGCCCCACTTTAGAGAGTTTAAGTTGAGTAAAAATATGACCAAAGCCCTATAAAAGCAGAGAACTGCAATGAATTTCTACAATCACATTTTAAAAATGGCAGATACATGAGTCTGAACTCTGAACTTCTTTCTGCAAAGTCTTTCCATAAAGATCCATCAAGGGCATGGCAGCTTCCCCCATAGCTTTGTAAATATAAAGCCTGTCTCCCTCAGCCTGGGACCAGCTCAGAGAGAATCCTTTCTGACCTCTAAGCACAAGAAATCAGTTCCAGAAGATATCTGCTATGAAATCTTTAAAGTTTGGGCTATGTAATTCTGTATACCTTATCTCCCCCAGGAGTCTGTCTTTCTCTCTAGACCAGAACCCATCATATAAAATGAGAGAATAAGCTCTTTAAGTGTTCTGTAAAACCCGAGGGGTTGGGGGGAGTGCATGTTCAGAGCATTCTATTGACAGGCACTGCACTGCCCATCAGAGCAGCAAAGAAAGGGAGGAAAGAAAGAGGCAGAACAGCTTCCTAGCGTTTGCCCCTAATGGAAATGATACGCTTGCTAAAAACAGCCCTTTCCCTAGCAGCCCTCCCAGGCTTAGGCCTAAGCCCACACAATGGCTCTCCACTTATATAACATCACCACCACGTGGCATCTCATGCCTTGGCCATGGGGCTCTTCATCCAGCATGAACAAGAAGCACTTACTGCACAATGGAAATAAAGCTGAGTGTGGAGCACTAATCTCCTCCCCCAGACCACTTGAGCTGCCAGATTTCGTGTGGAAGTGAAAGGAAGACTAATGGGCATAAGTGTATGACAGCCATACATTACTGCGTGCCTAATGAAAATGGCCCTTTTATTACTGCCTCAGCCTCTCCCCCTCAGTGCAATCGGGAAAACGTTAAATGATGACAACTCAATATAATACAACTTAAAAAAAAAAAAAACCCTCAGACCAACCAGCTACAGTCCCAACTGGAACAGTTTGTTCCAGATGTTCCTGGTTCAACTCTAAAAGGCCTGGGCCGTCCAAATAGGGACACACTATGAACAGCAGTGCCTACAGCTACGGGGGAACCGATCTGCCACAAAGACATGTGTCCAACCTGAACCTGTGAAAAGTGTCAGGGAAGGACCCCCACAGATTTTAGTAATTTTAAATACACATCTTTCCTCCAAAGAGCACTTAACCAAGAGCCAAGAGCCAAGGCTGGAGCTCATGTGAATTGCAGGTTTGCAAACCACCCTGGAAGGCTTGCTAAAATAGTGTCGCTTTTCACTCTTGGTTGGACCCATGAATTTGCATGTCTTTTAAAAAGTTTTGGTAATTACTTTACTTTTACATGTATGAGTGTTTTCTGCATGTATGTATGCATACATGCCTGGTACCTTTGGAGGCCAACAAAGGGTGTTAGATCTCCTGGAACTGGGAAATGAACCTGGGATCTCTGCAAGAGCAACTAACTTTAAACATGGGGTGGGATGTAAAAGTAAGTGGCCACCAGATGTAAATATGCTCTTATTTGACAGATGTAATTGTCATCTCAGAGGCTTACTGCTGAAGAAGTTCACCATTTCAAGGTTTTGGGTGTTTTGGTTTAACTCTGGTTGGATGGTCAACTAGATGTTCTGGCTCAAACTCCTCTCCAAACTGACTGATTCAATCCTGCTTTTCTCAGCTTCTGACTGAATTGCTCTGCCTGGTCTCAAGTTAACTTTGACAATATGTTCTCATCTTCCAGATCCTTCTCATTCTCTGGCTTGTTCTGTTTTTACCTACAACCTGTCTGTAAAACTGTCCCAGTAAAACTGCCTCCCTCTCTCTTTTGAGTTCTCATGAGAGTTGAGAATATCCTGTCTGACTTATTCTGTCAAATCTTTCTCTGATTCATCACTTTGTCTGCTACTCAATTAGAAATCACTTTCAAACAGATATACTTCCTTCTACAAACTTAACCTTCATTGTTAGGGATTAAAGATGTGTACTAGGGTGTGTCTGTATTCCAGTCAGATCACACTGTAATCTGGGTGTGTCTAGATTCTGGCCAGATCATGTCTTTGGATGTGATTCCTTGCCAGGAATCACAAACCATGTTGCTCAATTATAATTCCTCTACAAGCAACAAATGTTATGAACAAATGAGCCCTTTCTCTTGACCCAGAGTCCATATTTCCTACAAGTGTAGTAGCTGCTGTTGTTGATCACTATGGACCACAGGACAGACAGGATGAGCCTCAGTTGTAGCTCATCCACTGCGCTGCTGAAAGAACAGGAGGTAGCTATTGGCCTTCCTGAAAAACCTAAACCTCTCTTCACCTTTTCTTACCTGCAAATGAATGCCTAGAGGACTTAGTGGGTGAGTTCCTAGGATTGTTTATCTAATTTTAGCATGCAGTATTGTCCTCTGGAAGGCTTGTTGTAATGAGTCCTGGGCTCTTCCCCCACTTAACTACACCCTGCAGGCTTGGGTAGGCCCTGGAGTCTGGACTTCTGACCAGGTCTCCCATGATGCCTCCCATGATGCCAGTTCTGCTACCTAGCAGCCATTGTGAGCAGCTCTGTCCTACAGCATGTGTGGGTTCCCCTTACCACTGATACAGATGTCCTTTGGGCTGTATTCCTAACAATTCTGAACAGAAGACTGGGTAGCAATGACCCTACAAACTTCCTATCTTTCAGCTTAATTATTTTAAATTCTCCATTTTTCTCTCCGTGCTCATTATAACAACAGCTGCATTCCATCTCTCTAAACTTTTTGTCTGCGGATTTTGAGACTGCTGTCACTGCAGACAGGGTAATCTTGTGGGCTGGGGAAATTTCCTATTCAATGATCCAACTAGTATGCACAGCTGGGTCACAGGGAAATTCAACAGGGAGGTACAGTCTCTGAAACTGAGGCATCAGATCCGTGGCTTGCCCAAAGTCTCAAGAGCCAGTGAGTAGCAAGGATTCACTCCCTTGACCTCCAGTTACAGAATGTGTAAGGTTCCTTTTCTGCTCTAAGAGAGCGTGTAATAAAGAAAACCTGCAGCAGTCAAGCCAGACTTCACAAGGCAGCCCATCCCTTTCAAGTGGTTTCCCCGGGCATTTGTTAAAAACTTATCGGGAGGGAAAAAGACTGAAGGGATTCTGCCAATAAAAACAATACTTTTAACTTGCTTTGGGTACATTCTAATAGAAGAAACACCTACTATTTTTCAAATTTCTCATACAATATATTTTGGTCATTTTCTTTCCCCTACTCCAAGTCCTCCTATATCCTCCCCACCTACCCAGTTCATATTCTCTCAATAAATAAATACATAAATATAAAAACAAGAAAATAAAGCAAAGAAGACAACAACAAAACCTTCCAAACCATAAAAGAACATGAAAAAATAAACATATGTGAAGTTCATGTTGTATCAGTCAACTACTCCTGAGCATCAGGCCTGTCCCAGAGTGTGGTTGATAGACCCAGGTCATTCCAGAGGAGAAAATTGATTTCCCCTCTCCCAGCAGGAAATTGCAAATAGCTTCCTGGTTAGGGGTGCAATTTTGTACCCACTTCCCATTGTCCATGCTGGAGATTTTGTCTGGCTTGAATTTGTGCAGGCCATGTGTATATTGTTAAGTCTCTATGAGTCCATATGTGCATCAGTATTGTTGTGACTATAAGATGTTTCTTCCTTGGAGCCTGGTAGCTAGTTCTTACTATCTTTTCACCTCTTCTTCTGCTTAGATGCTCAAGCCTTGAAGAGGTCTCATAAAGACATCCCATTTAGGGCTAAGTGCACCAAGATCTTTCATTGTCTGCACATTGTCCAGTTGTGGTCTCTGTTAATTAGCATCTTCTGCAAGCAGGGTCCAGGAGCCATTTTATTGCTATGTCCATTTAGCAGAATAATGAGCACAAGGATGGGAGGGCAAGGTAAAGGAAAGAAAATGGAGAGGGACAACTAACACCAAAGGCATTTTGAGGTTCCCATTATGGAAACCCATGACTCTAGAAGCTTTCTAAAATGTATAAGAGGAATTCAAATGGAGTTACTATATAATCAGGGAGACGATGCCCCAAGTAGACATCACATGATATCAAGCGTCTTAGGGTTTTACTGCTGTGAAGAGACACCATGACCAAGACAAGACTTATTAAGGACATTTACTTGGGACTGGCTTACAGGTTCAGAGGTTCAGTCCAGTATGATCAAGGTGGGAACATGGCAGCATCCAGGCAGGCAGGCATGGTACAGGAGAAGTTGAGAGTTCTACATCTTCATCTGAAGGCTGCTAGCAGAATACTGACTAGTCCAGGGAGCTAGGACTAGGGTATTAAAGCCCATACCGACAGTGACACACCTACTCCAACAAGGCCACACCTCCTAATAGAGCTACTCGCTGGATCAAGCAAACACAAACTACCACACCAAGTAAAACCATCAGTAACAAGAATGTATTATATTTGTTGAGTTGTTTACCAGAGGGGGTCCCATAGACACCCCCCAAACATCATGGATTATTACCAATGCTATTAGTTACTTTCCAGAACTGGATAGTAAAGCCCAGTTCTAAAGACAACACTTAACTCATTAGAACATGGAGAAATTGAACTGGTATCAATGAAGGTATTGTATATGATGCTAGAGAAGAGAAGCAATCATCCATCTGTCCCAGCTACAACCCTGTGACCTACAACAGTGACATGCCTGTGAGATAGCCTGGTGCAAGAGTGGCATATGTGTTTTGGGAGCAACCAACCACCTACTTTTTAAATTCAAATTTAAGGTCCATTCCATGAGATGAACCCCACACCTGACACTGTTAATGAGGCCAAGAACCTGGGACTCATGAGCCCCAAGAGCAGACCTACCACTATTCTTTTTCTGCTAAAAAGCACACATACTTTTAAATGACGTAACAGACTAGCCACCATCCCCAAAGCAGCCTACAAGAAGAGCAAGTGAAGAGTAACCCACCTTATAGATGCAGTGCTGAAATCACCAATGAGTTCCTTAAAACACTTATCTTCTAGCTCACAGGGTATTGAAAGATATTAAACAAGAAATCACTTATTTTCAAAAATTCTTAAATATTTAAGCAAACCCCTCCAACACGATATAGACAAGAGGGAAAAGAGCAGTCTAGCTGTTTTTCCCATGTGAATTTCCAGGGTCCGAGCAGAGTAGGAGGAATTGTTAGTTTTGTGACCTTTGTGAGCAGCGTCCTTCAGGCCATGCTCTTCCACACCTGTTCTGCAGCCCTTACCCAGCTCACCAAAGGCAGAGGATGAAAGCGGTGCTGGCAAGAGGCCACTAGCTCAAGTTTCAGTATCCCATCAGTTCGTGTTGCCAGGACCCACAGAGCCTCACATGAGTTCTCAGTGAGACCCATCCCACGGAAACACCTGGCAGATGGAGCACTCACTACGGCCAGGATCCTCAGTACTTCCTGCTTGACTCCTTGGCACCCAGGGTGATATGGGAAAAGGGTGAGTCTTAGGGAGGGTATCCCAGCCCCTTTAGGTCCAGCATTTTCTCCTCTTAAGTACACGTGTGACCTTACATGGATCTGTCATGTAAGAGTTTCAGTTCCATCAAACCAAGAATGAACAACCCTGCTTGACCAGAGACCGGAGGATAAGTGTATCCAGTGAGGAGCTGCCTGTATGTGTGCTAGGGAAGACCGCCCTCCTAATTCATGCCTCTAGGCCAGCTCCTTCAGAAGAACATGGACGTGAATGTTACTTTCCGGTCAGCTGGGAGATAGTAAACACTGGCCCTGCTCTCCCGGGACACCTTTAAATGTCCAGAGCTCCGCCAGCCTCCTCCACTGAGTTATCAGGTCAAGCCTAGGTCTGCTGCCAGTTCCCCACTCACTCTCTCCTCTGGGCCTTGTGCACACACCACTCCCCATAGCTGAAATGCTTTCCCCTCTCCTCCCTGCTTCTCACGTTCCTCCAGAACTAGTCTGGATTCTTCCTCTAAAGTCTTCCTGGTCTTATTGCCCTGAGAGTCTTTCTCTTTATTAATCCTTGTAAGTCCCTTCATGGAGCCTTTCTGAGCTCCTCAGGGCACTGCCAGCTTTCACCAGGAATTCCCAGTATGCATCCAGTGTACCTAGAGGGCTGGAGTTTCAATGTGGACATCTGCTCCCCTTCCAGTATATTCCAGGCTTCATCTCCAGCATCCAGTTCCCACATGAATAAAATAAACATGGTTAAAATACATGGATTCCTCTCTCTATGAAGAAAGATAATTGAGTTATAGCATCGCCTTTTTAAATAAAATTGTTATGTAGGTGTGTCTTTAAACACACTCAGTATTTGAAAATCAGGCTGATCTAAAAGATACAAGGGGTGGTTAGACAGGATTCACCTGAGGACATTAAATATCAGGTTTCCATGCATTTAAAATAGAACCCAGTCTTGCATCAGCTCATATTCAATTCACTACAGCACACATTTCCTGAGCATTTATCACCAAGCAAAGGCACTATTGAGAGTCTATAGTTGAGGTTTACCATGTGAGTTCAACCTCAGGGTTCAGTGTAATCAAGAAATACCCACTCGAAGTCACACAGACAAACCAAAGACTCTGTGGCGCCACACATGCAGATGCTCCCCCTACACTAACACTCAGGAATCCAGCACAGTGATGTTCCCAGCAACCGAGTCTCGCCTTTCAGCTGTCTCAAGACATAGCTATAGACCCCCAGGGCTCTTGTAACTACAAACGATCATTTTTCATCACACCATGTCACGTCTTCACTGTTGACTAAAACATTTGAAATAGAAGTCACCCTTACTTTGTTTTACCTACTACCAAGATTCAAACTGCCTATGGAAAGCACATGGGCCTGGGAGTTAAGTTTGAACTGAACCCCAAAGCTGCTACTGAGCCAGTTAAGTAACTTCAAATACACAATTCACTCTTGCTGGGCTTCACCCGTGTTAAAAGCATGGCGGCATGAAAGCTAAACCTAAAAGACAGAAACCACCAGAGCGATGAGCACAGAGGCTCACAACCCTGAAGTACAAATCCAAATTTCCAGGCAGAATCACAGTAGAATAGCCAATCCTGAACAGTGGCAAGCAGTGGCTGTCACCATGGATATGAAGAAATCAGAACCCTCAAACACTGCCAAATGCTAAGCGATGCAGCAGCTACAGAAAACTGAAGCTGCTGCACACAGAACCGTAGGACCTGGGAAATCTGTTCTTCAATGTATATGCAAGATTTGAAACCAGGTACTCAAAGGAAAAGGTACTTTCCCATGATGTAAACAGCAGGAAAAAAAATCCATGATAGCAGAAAATGAAAACCCAAATGTCAATCAGCTAAGGAATACATAAACAAAGTATAGTGCATCCAGCACACGTCAATCACAGTCATTCCATGGGCTTATCTATCAAAAGGAATACTGCTCTCCTATACATACACATATAAATGAAACTAAAAAAAAAAAAAAAAAAAAAAAAAAAAAAAAAAAAAAATGTGTTAAATGGAAGAAGCTAGAAAACAAAACAAGAGCTCTTATTTCCATTAATATGAACTATCTAGGAGGAAAATTCATATAGACTGTAGATTAGCAGTAACCCAGGGTTAGCAAGAGGAGTGGATAGTCTCCCTTGTGGGTGAAGTAAACATTTTGGAACTAGAGAGACATGTCACAGATGTTGAGCATGCTGAATCCCAGGGAACTGAACATTTTAAAACAATGTCACTTAGACATTTTGAAAATTAAAAGTTCTACAAGATAAAGTCATTTCTGTTTGAAGGCAGTGTGTACAACACCATTGGGGACACATCCTTCCGATGACCACCAGAAGCCTGTCTGCATGGGCATCAGGCTTGGTACAGGCACTATTCTCCTGTCTGGCAGCCTTATGGAGTATCTGGATCAAATAATTGTGTGTACATTAACTCAGAGATGCATTCCATCTATAGAATAGGGAGCCCCCTGCGAAGCTCAATCATTTTCATGACTGCTAATAGCACCGCCTAGGAACTCTGTCTATTTAAAGACCATTTCTACCACAGCATGTCATTTGCACTTTTATTCTGCTTGGGAAATTTGAGTGACTAAATTCCCATACAAAAATTATAAAAAGTCATATGATTAGCACAAAATGTCCCTGTGCCTTGTGCACAGCCACAGAGTGTGCCCTTAGCAACAGTGGGTACGATGGAGGTTCTAGCAACTGCAGGTCTTGTTCTCAGAGCTTGGTGGAGTTGACTTCCAAATCTTAAGATTCTTGTTCAAGCATTTTCCAAGACTTGATGCTAAAACATTTTCAGAAATTATTTGTAAAGAATGAAAAGTCTGACCCATATCACCATATGAATTAACTTTCAAAGCTTTATGACCTATGAAACAAACCAGATCTAAGGAAACAAATACCCTGGAACTGACAAATGTTAGGCACAGTGGTTTCCATGGCCTGGGTGGGAGGAGTTAAATGTGCAACGGGCAGATTTTCTCATAAGGTTGACAGACCTGTTTTGGGTCTGAGTGAATGGCAATGGCTGCACAGCATCCCGAGTGTCCTTAATGTCACTCAGCTATGTACTGACAAAGGGGTAAAGAACAACTAAGGTGGGAAATTGTGTTACATGCACTAATAAGTAAAGACTTCTTTAAATTTTAAAATAGTTTAATATTTTACCACAGTCAAAGCAAATGCTTGGGGGGGGGGGCATTCAAAGGAAACATCATAATTCCATGAATCCTTTTGCCAAACCATGCAGTACCTGGCCATAAGAGACACTACAGTGAAGGGACCAGCCTCATCCTGCTCTCACGTGGACCACACACCACTGAAGAGACCCATAACCATCACTGCCTGGTTTTCACTGAGGCACAGGTCACAGCAGTGAGGTGTAGGCTCAGGGAACAGATGACAAATCCCAGGGGAGCCTAAGGGCCACCTTGCAGAACCAAGTCACCTGGATGCAACACAATCCCAAGATGTCCCAAGTGAATCCAACTGCCACTCTGAGTAAAAGCTGTGACAAGAGCTCCCACACTTCGCTGCTCTCGATTCAGATGTGGCCCAAGCTCAGCACACTCCCCAGTGGGCAGCAGTCATGCATGAGTCATCTGAAGATGCTCAAATGAGGCTGCCCAACACATTCTCCAAGCCCCAAATGCCATTTCCACACCATCTCACAGCCCCTACGGAAGCAGGGATCATGTGATACAGAATGCTCAAACTAGCTGAGTCAGAGTCCCAGACCTGAAACTCTCTGGTTCTGTGGCCTCTCTGGACTTCACAGGATTCTGAAGCTCACTGAGTTGACTTTAAAGTGCTTCAGACCGTTCTTACTAAGTGTAATAAACTTAGCTGTTATTATCAGCAACTAGTCTAGACCTAAGGAGGCAGGAAAGGGGGAGGGGCGCCAACTGTCTTCACTTAGCAAACTGGGTTAAAGGACGCAAATAATTCAAGTTATTTGGCTCCTCTGAGTCCACTGCTCTCCTCAGCTCCACCCTATAACCCTCAACGATCTAAAAGCATTTGTTGAAAACTTAAAGAGTCTCTCATAACAGACACTGCCTACTGTATTTTCTGATGTCTGTAGAAGACATGATCTCAAGGTCTCTAAACCAGGCACGTTGGTCTGTAATGCCAGTGCCAGGCACGTTGGTCTGTAATGCCAGCGCCAGATTCAGACGTCTCTTCATTGGATTTCATTAACCATCTTTATAGACCAAGAACTCTTCACCTTGGGGGAAAAAACACTGGGAAAGCCTTTGGTACTTTGGCACCTGCCCTTCAAAGGTAGTGGAGATAGGTGAGCAAGAGATCCTGAACAGAATTAAGTACAGAATGATGGAGGACTGCTAAGCTCTGGTGGAGCCCAGGAGAAGAAAAGAAGTCCAACTCAGTTTAGCCAAGCGTCAGTTGAAACAACTGAGGAACACTGGTGTACATGGAATTTAATGGGATTTTTAAAGGTTGCTTACTGTGATGTTCATGCAAAACTTGACCAAGCCGTGGAGACCCAGAAACATGGACAAACGTTATTCTAAACATGTCCTTGAAGGTACTTCTGGATAAGGTTATTATTTGAACTGGACACAATGCCAAGCCATTGCTCTCCTGGATGTGAGTGGCCAAGCACACCGATCTCCTGGATGTGATGGCCAAGCACATTGCTCTCCCGGATGTGAGTGGCCCTCACTTACTCAGTTGAAGACAGCAGTATAACAAAAAGGCTAAGAGGGAGCTCATCCCGTCTGCATGAGTGGATCACGGGGCTTCCCTGTTTTTAGGTTCAAAATGAAACCTTAGCTCTTCCTGAGTCCCGAGCCTGCTGTCCCATAACGCTGACCCATGATTCCTGGTTCTCAGGTCTCTAGATCTGACTGCAACTAGACAATCAGCTCTCAGAGAGCTCCATCTTGGTGATTGTAAATCTTGAGACTTGTCAGCCTCTGTAATTGTGTAAGCTGATTCTGTAAAATATATGTGTGTGCATATGTGTGCAAATGTGAACTCACACTATCTATGCAGATGGACTCTGGATTATACTTTGATGTGATGTTTTTGTTGGTTTGAGTGTGCATGAGTGTAACCACATATAACTACCATTTTTCAATTTTAGAACAGTGTTTCAGAAGTTAGACAAGATGGACGTCATAATTTAAGTTGTATATTAGATGATTTGGTCCAACTGTAGAGTAATTCAAGAGTTTTGCACATATTCAAGGTAAGCTAGGCTAGGCTATAATGCTCTTTAGGTCACATATAACATACATTTTCAATGTACAGTATTCTCTACTTTCAGTGGTTAACTGGAACAGAATCCACTTTAGTAGAGAAACATTTGCATGTGTTCAGGTATTTTCTACTGGCTCTCTTCCTCTGTAACCTTTTCTGGTATACTACCATTGGCTTAGACAGGAAAGGAAGAAAAAATTCCCAGAAACCTAAAAACTGCAACACACAAACACACACACACAGTGACACAGACCTGCAGTTCTTGCATTCAGGGGTTCCAGAGGAACAAGCAAAAGGACCACTCCAAGTTTGAAACCAGTGTCTGGTCTACATAGTGAATTCCAGGCCAGCCAAGGCTACATGATGGGACTGTCCCCAAAAAATGGAAACAACAAGTGCCTGAAAAGAATGGAGATGGTAAGAGTGATGAATGACTCAGGGGCTATGGGATAAGATTTGACACTTGGGGCACATTCAGGGCACACTCAGTTCACACCCAAGGCAGTGTGGCCATAGACATGGGAGACACAAGAACATAGCGTTAGAGGAAAGGAAAAAACAGGTATGAGGGCAATGAGACAGAACAGGCTGTCGAGATCTGTCTGTGAATCCTGAATGTGACCCTCCATTCAGTCGAACAGTGATTTATTTCTCCTTTATTTATGAAGAGGAATCCTTTTTGCCCAGAAAGAAAATACTAGAGACTCGAAGGTCAGCTAAATGGCACCTGTATGCGTCCAGAAGGAAGAGATGTGTAGGCTAAGATGCCAATGAGGAAGTCTTGTGCCTTTCAGAACAAGCTTGAATTTCTCCTTGGACCTTGACAACTCTAGGGTAGTTCCCCCCCAGTCCCCAGATATAAAGGCCAATCAGCCTGGGGAAGGCCACCTATTCACACCTAAGAGCTTGTGATTCTTTCTTCTTACAAGCCTATCACTTCCTACTACAGAGCTCCCACCTCCTACTACAGTTTTCCCCTCCAGGAAACAGAACGCAGTGTTGTCTGTTTCTCACAGAAGCACTGTGAGCATGAACTGGGAAGTGAGATCAAAGGGAAAGTAGGCAGCGAAAAGTCAGGCTCCAGCAGGAAACAGCAGGTGTGAGGCTCCTCTGCCTTGTCATACTACAGCAAAGGCAGGCTCTTTATGGGTCAGTTCCTAGATGGTCACCTCCATAAAGTGCTCGGCACCTTGTTAAAATCATAGGATGACAACTTGTCACTGCTCAGCCATGTTTACCTTCCACACTACAATGAGACAGAAGCAACTGAACTTCGGTACGATGAGGTAACCCAGGTGAGGTAAGCGGCAACTCCAGGCCTTGCCCTATAGAGGTGGGGCTGAAGAACAAGGGTCGGAGGCTGAGTCACAGCAGGACTCCGGACAAAGGACAGACCTCCCATTACCTGGAACTGTGGCTGAAATCTCAAGTGGAACAATCCCAGACTCTACAACAGAATCTTTCTACACTCCTTCTCCCCGGGGGCTACCTAGGACAAGATTCTGTCCTGTATTAATTGTCAGGCATGACACACAGTCACCACTGCAAATGTTCTATGTCTGAACAGGGTACAGGAGATAAGCTCTGATAAAACAGAAAACTCAAGTAACTAGGGCTCTTGTTCTGTATCTGTTTTGGGGAGCACAGATGACCCCGGAGCAGGTCAGTATCAGCATGTGATAGAACAGTTGGTCCCTCAGAGATATTCCCACAAGCCTGAGCCTATCTCCTCCACCCTCTGTGGTACTGACTCCTCTACTTCTCGTTCTTGTGGTATGGCTCCACTTTGCAGATGGAGAAACTGAAACAAAAAGAGGTGAAATGGCTTGACGAGATCCTCAATACACAGGAGAGCTGGACTTCCAACTCAGCAAGGTCTGACTCCTTAATCTGGCCACCCTTCCATCCTAAAGCAAACTGGGGGGAACCTCTGCCCAATAAGAAAGGTCAGCAGAGCTGGGCAGTGGTGGCGCATGCCTTTAATCCCAGCACTTGGGAGGCAGAGGCAGACGGATTTCTGAGTTCAAGGCCAGCCTGGTCTACAGAGTGAGTTCCAGGACAACCAGGGCTACACAGAGAAACCCTGTCTTGAAAAAAAAAAAACAGAAAGAAAGAAAGAAAGAAAGAAAGAAAGAAAGAAAGAAAGAAAGAAAGAAAGAAAGAAAGAAAGAAAGAAAGAAATCAGCAGAGGGATTTTAATTCTGCCTTCCAACCTTCCTGAATGTTCTAAAACCAACAGGATATACTTCTTTAAGGAGAAAGACAAAGTGACCCTTGTCCCACCCATCACCCTCACCCTTCCCTCATCCCCTCTTAGAGGGGGCCTCTGGGAGATATCACTCACTCAACCTGAGTATCGAGCATGCCCGGTGAAACCCAGGCTGAATCAGCTCAAGAAGAGAAACTAGATGAACTGTGGAACAAGGCTAAGAGTCAGGCAGGCAGCCAAGAGACTCCACTGGAATCAGCTGTCGGCTACCTAGTGATTTGATTAAGAAATGTTGGTTAATACTGCAAATACAATTAAAAATGAATCAGCCACACAGAAAACCAGCTCCTATAGAACTTTTCTAAGAACTTATTAGACGAAGCAAATCACTTTGCCAGTTTCCAATTAGTCAGCAGAAGGCACCTGGACCTGTAGTTAAGTCTTCCTAGGAGGTTAGAACTCCACAGTTGTCCTAGGGAATCTCACGGGTGAGAGTGGACAAATGCCATGGCATCTACCCGGAAACTTCCTGCCCGAGGCCTTCTAGACGGGGAAATATAGACAGCCTCCATGACTTCCAGAAGTTATGCTAAGAACTTTGTATATACACATTGTTCCTGTGGCTTTAAAATAAGCAGTACTTCCCGGACATTGACAAAGCTCCCTTGGAAGAAACAATGATACCCAACATGCCTGTCCCACACTGGTGGGCAATGACATAGATACAAGAAGCTACAAGCCTTCCCGGATGGATTTGTCATTTAATCACAGCAACCCTGGTGTTCTCCACCTACGCATCCCTGAAGTCACAGGGCAGCAGTAGAACTACTGTATCCAGTTAGAAGAGTGGTCTGGATGAGCCAGCTAAAGCATCTACTCAGGGTGCCACCACCAAGGTCAGTTTCCAATTACACACACACACACACACACACACACACACACACACGTATACACACGTATACACACACATACACACATGCCTTTCCAGAGTCTGCCCACTTCTCAGCGACCCCACAGCTCTCACCACTTCCTTGCATCTCTAAGCTTCAGTTACCTGAAGCTGAGCAGTCACATGGCACAAAGAACTCTGCTCTGCCATGTTCCAGCTTTGGAGTTTGGGGCAATACACCCCTTCCTCCAAGCTACAGTTCTTAAGACTATGGGAAAATGTCGGCATCTGATCAGGCCACATACATGATTGTGCACGTCATGCACTTTAAAATAATTAACTAAAGCCCTGTGCTGGCTCAGTTATTCATTGCATGAATTCTAGAATGGAATGCACACATGGTCCTGAAAGGAAGTCCTAATCTTAAAGCCTTTTAATAAGACTCAGCTGCACACTCAAGACCTCCGATCCCTGCTTTGGCTTTGCAGGCCTTAGCTGGAGAGAGACATTCCACCTCCCAAGTAGCACATGCCCTGACTCTTTTCAATGCCAGTGAACTCCACAAAAGACATCCAAGTAACCATCACAGATGGCCTCACTGAAATACATCCAGTATCAGAGGCAATAGGTCATGAGCTCCTTCCAACCAGCTCCTATAAACTCCCACCAAGTCAGCCTCTCTCTGACCTTGGCCTCAAGTGCTTATACAATGGCATCATACTTTGTCCCAGTGCCTTGCACTCCCTGGAGATAAATCATCATCATAATTATTCTTCTCTGATAGCGAGGTAGGCTGAACAGTACTTTAAAGCATTTGAAGCTCAAAAACCAATGGGCAACAGGCAGCTTGAAAGTGTTTAGCTGGATACTGAGATCAGCGCGAAAGCTTAGTTGTCACCATGACAGGAGGTGATAATGTGACATTTCACAAGTTTCAAAACAGCAGGGGAAAGCACCTCCCTCTATTATTTGCAGCAAAGCTGGACTTCCAAGCACACACGCCGCATGAACTATGAATCACTCTAATTATTCGGCAGGCTGAATACCAAGCCAACCTCTGTCCACAGTGAGATCTACGCCTGAACTTTGTGAAGAGAGCGCTTCTAGTTTCCACACCTGCAGTTCTCTCTATTAGCATTAGTTTTCCAAGAAATGATTATTTGCAGGGTTCCTAATTGAACGAGGCTCACGATTCCACAGTAGGCACTGGCAAGACACGCCATGTTTCCTGGTCTCTTCTCCTGCCTGAGTAGGTCTCTACCTTCTCCCCACCTAACAAGTCGAGGGTGGAAAGAAAGCATGTACCTTCTCAACCAACAGAGTTCTTCACCTTAAAACAGCAGCTACTGCAGACCTCCAAGAATCCCTTAGAAGAGGGCTCTGGCTATAACTCAGTTGGCAGAGTGTTCACCGAACACACCCTAAAATTAATCCCAGTACTACGTGGGCTAAGCATGCTGGTGGACACCTGTAACCCCAACTTTCAGGAGGTGGAGGATGCAGGAGCTGGAGCTCAAGGTCATCCTCCACTATGTAGCAAGTTCAAGGCCAGCCTGGGCTATATGAAACCTTGTAAAAGAAATCAAAGGGGAGGCAAAGGGGAGGAAGAGAGGGAGGATAAGAAGCAGAGTCTGCTCCTCCCCAGCCCCTTCCTCCAGAGCACAGCTGGTCAGAACACACTCGGGAGGGGAGGCGATGTTCAAACATCAGAATCCCAAGTTCTGCTGCTAACTCTGTGACCTTATCCAGACCATTAAATCTCCCAAGGGGGGGGGAAAAAATCCCTCTTTCTCTACTTGAAAGGATTAAATATGTAAAAGAAATTTGTCAGGTACTATGACTCACATCACAATGTTTTAATGTCAATTAAAACGGACAACTGTATGACATTAACTTGTTCAACCTGGGGTAATGGCAGAGTTCCATAGGCTGGAAGAAGAAGGTACTCATTTATTTGTGCCCAGTAAGGCTACATGTCTACACTTCACTCTTCCCTATAACCCTTCTTCTTTAGACTAAGGTTGCCAGGTCAATATTTGTCCAGGAATAGATCATGATGGTTGTCCTTGAACAAATGGCAAACGCGATGGAGCCCAGGCTGAAATGCCAATGTTTATAGGTAGTTAAGTGGGAGCATGAGACATGGGCATTTTTTTAAAAGCGCAGTTGAAATGTTAAAGGCAGATAGACTCGATAGGCAAACGTCTCTGCCCTCTACAGTCATTTTTCATTGCTTCCCTGAACCTCTTTGTCATAGCACATGGGTGAGGTATACGGATGAAGCTGAAACTGCTGAGACATACTTAAACTTAAATCCTGGGGGGGGGGGGGTGTTTTCCACTTATTTATAGAGACCCTAGTATAAAGTTGGGGTGGGGCTGTTTATTTTTGCTTTGTTTTTTTATTTTTTGTTTGTGTGTGTCTGTGTGTGTGTGTGTATCTTTATCTCTGTGTGTGCATCTGTGCATCTATGTGTGTCTCTGTATGTGTGTGTGCCTATGTCTGTGTGTTGATTCGGTGTCTGTGTGTGAGTCTGTGTCTGTGTGAGAGTCTGTGTCTGTGTGAGAGTCTGTGTCTGTGTGTGAGTCTGTGTCTGTGTGTGAGTCTGTGTCTGTGTGTGAGTCTGTGTCTGTGTTTGAGTCTGTGTCTGTGTGTGAGTCTGTGTGGTACGTGGTGTGAGGGAATGTTTGTTCACTTACAAAACAATCTCCTGTTGAAAGCAGAATTCGTCAAGAATCTCATTGTCTGCTATAAATCAAAACTCTCCATGAGTATGAGCCTGCCCCACACTCCTCCACACATGCATCTGGATGGCCAGTCAAGACCATTTGGTGCTGAACAAAGAAGTTGGAAGAACAGTATCCTGCTGCAACCGTGTTCCTGGACTGTATGCCTGGAGTGGTTAGCTGCAGAGACGAAGCACTCAGTTTGGTGATTCCCCTGAGGTGGTGACAGCAAGCAGTGCCCAAGCTTCACTAGATTCTGAGGGGGTGTCCCTTCTGCTGCAGTGTCCCCTCTGCTGCAGTCTGCTACCTTCAACCACAGGAATAGTCACTTTAGATGACTGAGTCCAACAACCCTCTCCAAGTGCTGCCCTGAGAAGAGTTCGGGGAGTGTGAGTTAGCGCTTCAGCCATCAACTTAACACAGCCTAGAGTCACCCTCAAGAGAAGATTCATGGAGATCACACTGGCCTGTGGCAATTTTTGTGAGGCATTTTCTTAATTGCTAATTGGTGTCAGAAGGCGTGGCTCACCGTGGGGTAGTAGGCCTGAGCCGTATGAAAAGGTTAGATGAACAAGGCAGTAAGGTTCCTGCCTCGTTTCCTGCCCTGACTTCCCTTGGTGAACTATGATGGGGATGTGTAAGCAAAGCAAACCCTTTCCTCCCCCGGGTATCTTTTGGTTATGGTGTTCATCATAGCAGCAGAGAAACCAAGCTAAGAAAAGTAGTGTTTGGTCTGGAGTCAAGGAATGAGACCAGCCTCCCTCATGCAGGGATTGCTGCGAAAAGTTACTCAAAAAAGCAAAGCGAGAAAGATGAAAGAGGTCTCGTGACAACTTGAATGAAGGGCTCGAACTCAGCAATGATCAGAATCTCATTCCAAAAGGTAAAAGTACATACCAACACACTGTAGAAGTTCCTGAGAGAGAAAAAAAAGATGTCTTGGAATCCAGAAAAGTGGGCTGCAGAACCCCAACATGACTCTCTCTCATCCTATGCCTGCCCACAGAGCAGTGACCATGGAACAGTGGTTCTCAAACTTCCCCCAAGCCACCATCCCTCAACTCAGCTGGGCCTCTGCATTCTTCATTGGCTTGCCACATGCTTCTGTATGCCACAAATCAGAGTTCATGAACTATTGCCACATGGTTACTAAAAAAACAATAAAAGTATTTAAGCAAGGTGATACAATGTATTCCCTTTAAGATACATTGAGAATAAAACAGATATATACTGTACTGTATATATAGGTAAATACTGTGCACAGTACCCAGTACAGCACATAAAAGATGAGCTGTATATACAAGACGGGCAATAGAAAAAAAGAGAGGAATTGTTTCTCTGTAAAATGAGAGATACATACAAGCCACTGCATACATAAGAATAACAACAGGGAAGAGGTCTATAGAGATCCACAAGAAACTGATGATGTTAGCGGCTTACAAAAAAGGAATTGCCTGATTGAGGTCAAAGGTATGAAAGATACAACCACTGTGGTCCTTCTCATCTCTTCTGAAATTTGAACTATGTGAATACATTATCTAATCTTTATTGCTTACAGCCTATAGAAGTAGGGAGAGCGATTGAAACACAAATAAGTAAAAGGAACAACTAGGGATAGATGGATGAGCCTACCAGAGCTAAAGTTCAGAGTTTCTGGGATTTCAATCATCCCTGCACACTAGATTTATAATCTTCCTTCACTGTTGGTCTGGGTTCTCCCCCTATATTCCCTACAGCTGCTGCCTGGACTCCGGAAGTCAAAGAAGAGATAGCACATTCCCTTGGTCCAGAGAAGAGAGCCCCAGGGACTGTGTAAGGGATGCTTCAAATACTCACTTCATGAATTTTTTTTCTCCCAGGTCTTCCAACTCTTGGAAAGAGAACTCCATTCCTCAACGAAGTGGTCGGTCAATGCCTCTCGCAGCTCATTCAGCTTTATCTTTCCATGAAGCAACCCTTTTGAGGTTGAGTATTGGAATTAAGTGTGCACCAGCTGTTACAAAGATGTTGGACTGCTCCATCAGGTGGCAATCACTTTCCTCTAAGAAAAGGTCCCTCCGCTTCTCCTCCTAAATCTACATGCCAAAAGACAGCAGCCTGGTATGTCCATAGTATGCCTCATTTCTAAGACCATCTACCTCTAGCCAGGCGTGGTGGCGCATGCCTTTAATCCCAGCACTCAGGAGGCAGAGGCAGGAGGATTTCTGAGTTCAAGGCCAGCCTAGTCTACAGAGTGAGTTCCAGGACAGCCAGGGTTATACAGAGAAACCCTGTCTCGAAAAAAACAAAAACAAAAACAACAACAACAACAACAACAACAAAAAAGACCATCTACCTCTCCCTGTGTTCTTAAAGAGACGAGAACAGCCACCACACAGCTCAGGTGTGCTAGCTTGTAGACAATTACAAAAAGATGCCCAAGAAAGTTTGGGAGGAGCGAAGAGACATCAATTATGAAATGAAGAGATAATGGATAATTACCCATGATCAACTTTTGGTATTGTCCATCTGAACTGAAGTTTAAAAAAAAAAAAAAGCCCACCTCACATCTAATGCCACTTCCACTTGGGTACAGACACACACAGCTTTTGATTGACAGAGTTAATCTCACAAAAAGAAAAAAAGAGTTACCAAAGGACATCCCCAAACCATCTCCTTGGGCTATTTTTTTTTGTTTGTTTGTTTGTTTGTTGTTTTTAAAAAGAGATCAATTTAGATATGTCATTCCAAGAATGTAGAGTATTCCAATTGTAAATTTGGTCATTTTATACTTCTTAAGCCTAAGTGGGGTTACAAAAACACAACTGTTTTCACAAATCCTAACAACTACCTTTGTGCTTACTGCTTGTTATGTGGGGTTTAAAATATGTGGAAATTTTCCTGTGTCCTAGAGACTTGAGTTACCCCACGACTATCTACTTTGCCTCTGACAGACAAGACTATTTTATCTGTTTGACTTGATTTGCATCTATACAAATTAACAACAATCAAAGGAAGCTGTGATTATATTCTCAGGTGATTATACAATTAAATACTAAACAATGAACAGAGGATTACATTCTCCAAGATCCACTCTACTTCCAAATGGCTAACATGTGCATCTGCAGGCGGATGCTTGCACACTGAGGTTAGTAGTGCAACAAGAGGGGACAGAACAGAAGCAACCTCAGACCCAGGGTTCTCCAGCATCTGGGCTGGAATCCCAACCCCAACATATTCCCAATTCACCTCTCAGACTCCCACACTTGCAGAACTACAATTAGCATAGGAGGAGATAACTCAGGTAGGCTCCCAGCCCACTGACTGGCAGGCATGTATCCCTAGCTGTGACTCTTCCCTTCTGCCTGATTCTGCTATCTCCTTTCCACCTTTAGTTGACAAAACACTAATTGTGGTCCTACCTCACATTTCCAATACTCGTGCATAAAGTAACTTACACTAGTAGTTTATCTATCAAAAATAGATCAAATACCTTGGAGTTGAAGGTCAGGGAAGGAAGTTGGTCTTACTTAAATATCTTTCATAGGCTCCTATAAGATGCTGTTGACAGCAGGATTTTAATGGTTCAGAATGAGCTGCTCTCAAAGAGAACAAGCTGCAGGCTATTGGCAGCAAAGGCCATGAAAGCGGTTTCACACAGTCCAATGGTTCTGTGGGTGACAGATTACGGGTGCACTTGGGATTATTAGTCCCATCTGCTCTCTCCATTTGTTGCCAATAAACATTATTTCCCACACTGCTCTATGCCAACCCAATGCAGCCCCCAGAAGAATCAAAGATGCCTAACATTTGGGCTCTGCCTTCCCAGTGGTCTTCATATAATAGAAAGACACTAACTAAAATTTAATAACATTTCTGAAGTAGGGCAGAGAGGGTTCTGCTCTGCCAATCTGCAACTAGACTCCGATTTCTCAGCAGGAAATGAGGAAATGGAATAGATTGTTTTTAATGCCTAATTCTGATGTCTATCACAGCTCTGTCTTTGGTCTATTAAAATGCCTCTTTAAATATAAGTATATGTTTCTAAATGCCATTTAGCAGTGTGCTATTAAAAGGAAATTTTTCTACATGGAAGAGTGTCACTTCAATCCCCACAACAGTGAGTGTCCATGACTGTGCATACAGAAAACAAGTTATTTCTGGGGTGGAATTCTAGAAGAGTGCATATCAACAGTGCTCAGCTAGGGAGTGAGAAGGCAGTAGGCAGGATGCTTATGTGAGTGGCAGTTCAGGAAAAGGCAAAGTCAAGAAAGAAACAAGAATAGCACGCCAAATTATCCTTAGTTTCATTTCTAACAAGGATAAAGTGCCTAGTCCACCTCATCAGCCCTTGAAAGAATTTCATGCCAGACTATCCTGGGACATGGGCTGGGGGTGGGTAGTGACCCTTTAGACTTCTAGACTATGAAGTTATTCTCAGTATCCTCTATTTGACAGGTTCTCCAAAAATACCAAAATGTCTTCCATTACCTAATTAGTCAAGCCCTTAGCTAGTCAATATGAATGTTACCCCATTTTCCTGGGGATGCAGTGGGAAGATTTCAATTTAGTAAACCCAAAAGCCCAACTGTCTCCCTCACCTAAGTGCCCAAGATGGTGCTTGTGTAGTGAGGTCCAGAGAGCCATAGGTGAAGGCTGGGTATCCACATCCCTTCATAGTGGCCAGCCCAGGAGTGGATCTGTAACTCTCACACTTTCCACAGCATTTACTCCTTAGCCCCTCTACCCTGGACTTCATTCTAAACCAATAAACAAGCTAAGATAACCTTGTGTGAGTTTTCTCAAAACTCTTACATTAAAATATTCAGCTAACTTGAGAGAGCCAGAGAAATTCAAGGCATCTAGAGAATAGAAAATATTGAGATCGACTGGCCTTTGAAAACCCTGTTTTCAATTCCTTTGTGTTTCTCCTGCCTAGTGTTTCTTCAGAAGTCAGTGCTAGCCCTGAAGAACTACTATGTAAGAGATCTACAGGGTTACAGCCAGGGTTCATTATCTCTTGGTGTATGGCCCTGAGATCACAGGCTCTTTCTATGGGTTCCCAAAATGTGAAATATAGATAAATTTCAACTTTTCTTCTGTTCAGACAGCTAGTACACCCATAAGCGTCTTGGCTTTTGAGCTTCTGTAACTTGGATAATGAGACCTGCCCATTAGCTGCTATAGCAACTAACAAGGCACAGATGAATGCTCCTCAAACAGAGCTTGGGAGCCTTTCTCCTCCCTCCTCTAACCCCACTGCACAGAATGCCCTCTTCCTGAGCCAGCATTCCTTCTCAAGTCCCCGTCCAGGGATGGGCCCCGGAAGTCTGTGTTGTGCCCGTCAATCAATGAGTTCCTCCCTGCCTCTAAGATGCACACCAGCAGCTCTGAAGAAAGCCATGGGTACCACTCCCTCCCAACAAATGCATCCTCATCTCTTCGCAGTCCCCTACACAGTCTCCATTCATGAATCCATACATATGAGACAATAACAATATATTTATTAAACAATCACCAGAAGAACATAACTCAGAAAGGCAAAACTTACAAAGTTTTTTTTTTTTTTAACTTCCAATCATTTCCCAGTGGTTGGGAGGGAATCCTTGGCCTAAAGTAATTGGCTGAACCCCTAAGGAAGGCAACACAGGTTATTAGGTGTGTGGTTTTATGCTTAGTTATTTTTTCAAAATGAGGTCATTTTATAAAACTCACGGTCATTGGGAAACTCAAAAGATTCTTCTGTGTGGCTTTGGACATAGCATCTAAGTGACTTACACTGCTTGAGGTTGCTTAGCTACCGTTTGGGAGGAGGAGATTGCTTGCCTGCTATCTGCACAATACTCAAGGAAAGCAATGCATGCTATTATTAAAACAAACAAAAACATAGAAGGAAGCAACTCTTCCCAAACACGGACCTAAATAACACGTGAACACAGAGCTAAAGGGATTATTATTATTATTATTGTTATTATTATTATTACTAATACAGAGTGAAGCTTTCAGTTACTGGACCTTTAGGGATTGGGGAGGATATCTATCTCCCCTGTGGGTCGGTCTGGTAGTTCCACAATGGAAAGAGCAGAGGCAGTGCACCTATTTATTCACCACACCTGCTATAGGAAGCAAATCCCCTGAGCCCACAGAAAAACCACGTTAGCCTTTCTAATATGTGCAATAAATAGATGGAAAACAAACTGTGCAGTCCAGCTCAGCATGAGGTTGGAATAACACCGCAAGAGTTTGTTTCAAGGGACTGGAGAGATGTCTCAGAGGTTAAAAGGACTTGCTACTCTTCTAAAGGACCTGGGTTCAATTCCCAACACACATGGGATGGCTCACAAGCATTTGTAACTCCATTTCCAGGGGATCTAATGCCTTCTTTTGACCTCCACAGACACTCCATGTACATGATACACATACATGCATGCATACATGCAGGCAAAACATCCATATACATACATTCTGTTTAAACTAAATGTAAGAGCGTTCTGATGTTTCTAACTATAACATAATGGTGGGGATCGAATCCAGCTTGGCTCATGCTTTACCACTGAGCTGCACTCCTAGTCTTCCAGCAGAGTCTTGAGACAGACGATGTACAAACAGATAAGATCATCTGGTCCAGTTAGAAGCAACTCAATCCTGTACCTGCCCTCACTTCTGACACCACCTCAAAGTGCAGAGGTCTTCAGATTTGATTATTGCTTAGGAACCTCAAAGAACTTAGCACAAGGTTAGGACCATCCAAAGGAAAACACACAGGGCAGTGCCCAGGAACAAGGGTTAACAATGGGTTAACCATAGGAACTCAACTGAGCTCTGGTGTTCAACCATTTAATGGGGTCCCATTAGTGTGACTACCCACATGGCTGACTTCAGTCTCCATCCCTTCCTTTAGGCATGACCCTAAGTCTCCATCATAAATCACAATAAATGATTTTTCTGCAATAGTCATATACCTCACTATGCTGTGACCAGATTCTGCTCTAAATCATACCATGGTTGTTCTGGCATTTCCAGTCTCTCCTCTAATTTTGCTGGATTGTGACAGAGGCCAGATATCCTATGTGCAAGGTTAAGTTCTTTAATGCATAGCAAACAAATGGCCATGCTGACATAAAATGAGATGTCCCACAGAGCCAAACAGCTAGGTCAGCTAGCCTACTGCAGTTAGAGGTGGTGTCCCCCACATTCCCTATCATCTCTCAGAAACATTAGAGCCAAGCAATGACAAAAGACTTGAGAGTTTAAATTAGTGAAAGCTACCAGGTGCTAGTCAGCATTTTCCACATCTGTGACCAACTACCCAAAATGCTGAGACAGGGGCTTGCAAATTCAAGGCTGGCCTGATTAACACATCAAGACACTCAAAAAAATAAAAAACAAACATTTAGTTGTTTGTATATAGTTTCAAAAAAAAAAGGTTAATTTTTTCAAAGGAATTATGTAATTGCTTCTAGGGCCAATGGGGCTTACTTTGTTTAGATTGGAGCATCTGTATTGTTGGAAGTTGAATCAGAAGCCTAACAACTGAATGCATCATTTGGAATACTTTTGTGTTCTGACCTACCCAAAATTTCACACACATCCAACCAACATTTGCTTCCCCCTGACCGTTGTCAGTTGGCTGAAGGTTCTACACCAGACCAGCTTTGTTCAGGAGTTCAGGTGGATTGAATAGCCCTGGATTCATAGTAACCTGCTCAGTGGTTACTATGACAGGGAGAAAAGCAGATGATGAAGACATATCTCAAGGTCACACTAAGGTCACTTCAACAGGGTGAGAGTGTGTAATCCTATCATGGGGGTCAAATGGAGGAAGAGAAGCCAACATTAGTAAGCAACGAAACAACCACATCAGCCACTTTCCAACTAAGGTAGGATATGTGTACCTCACCCCTCAGTAGGGCATGTGGCCTCACCCCTCAGTAGGACATGTGCACATCAGCCTTGGGCTGAAAGGAATCTGACTGGCAATCAATGTTTCAGTCTCACGAGCCTGCCTTGCTTTGCAGTATGGTGTCAGCAACCCAAAGTCCCTATCACAGGAGCTTGATAATTGTCACTCTTCCTCCGGAAGGCCACTGTAATATGAGAAGCATTACATCGGCCAGAGCTGAACGAAGTGTTTAAAGAGTAACTTGGGTCAGACAATCAGTAACAAGGAGCACTCAGGTTGGCCTCCATCTGGAAATCCAAGTACACGGAGGAGGAGCAGCGTGGAGACCCCAGCAGACCCATCCTGGCTATAAGATCAGCAAAGGCAAGTACCAGGGAAGAGGGTAGGGGAGCGCTCCTTCTCAAGTGCTCGTAAGAGAGGAATCACGGGCATGCCTGGTAAACTGCCAGCTGACCTCAGTACCAACTAGAATAAAACCCCATCACTTCTTCAAAGACATTTGGCCAAAGAAAACATACTGTGGGAGCTAGTAAATGTTTTAAATCTAAATAAAGCATTTTTATGTTTCTATTATGTTGTATCTTGCCTGTCCCCATCCATCAAATTAACTATGCCATACATTTAGCACACTTGAAGGAAGTCATTGATAAGGTCTAGGAAGTGTCAACGGTGACAGAAGAGGACCTGGGTTCAAATCAGCACTGCCAAAAAAAAAAAAAGCAAAAAGCGTGTTAAATTACTGAGTACTTAAAGGGTTAACCGGAAAGGTCTGTCGAGGCTGCTGGCTCAGTGAAGAAAGGTGCTTGCCACCAAGTCTGACAAGTTCACTTAAATCCCTAGAATTCATGGTGGAAGAAGAGAACCAACATCTACAAGTTGTCCTCTGATTTCCATCGACATGTGCGTGTGAACATGTGTACACACACACTCACTCATAAGAAAACATGTTAAAGGTGTCACAGTAAAGAGGCTGGATACACGTGGCCTGGAGACACCATGAAGTTGTATCAGCTGTCTAAAGGCCAGGGAGAGCCGTCTATCAGAATTAAATCAGTGTTCTCCAATCTAACAAGCAGAGAGTCAACTCTCTGCAGATGAAGGCAGCCCTTAGTTTCCAAGAGCACAGTCACTTCCCAACAAGGGGAATATGACATGGACTCGGCAAATAGCCCTCTGCCATTGGGGGATGTTCAAGCCTATAGCCATTACCGCTCATTGGACTGGTCAATCTGTATAGACCTAGACTGCAGATAGCTAACTACATCAATGACTGTGTGGATATACACATATATATCCGCTAGAGTAGAAGGAAGACTTTTAAGTTCTGTAATATTAGCATCACATCCAAAAGAAAACCCCAAAGGTCTACAGAGAAAAGGGGGAGAAAACAGATCTTTGTGCAGGAAGAAACAAACATCTTAGCTGCTATTCGCAAGTGCACACGGGAAGATCCCTTTATAATAGGTGCCATGGAAATGCAGGGCTGGTCAGACTTAGCAGAATTTGTGGACACACCCATCCTACAATTTTCCATGTATCTGGCTTGATCCTGCTGTTGACCTATAAGGTACATACTGCCCTTTCCACTACTCTCATGGTTGTCTTGCTTAGAGCTGCACACACAGTAGGCATCCAGTGAACATTTTCTGGCGGCCCTTGGGCTCCTGTTAGTTTATTATCTCTTCCCACAGCCTTGATTTATTTCAGAAGCTGACTACACACACACACCATGGAGTGAACTCCTGTAGTAAGAATATGCTCTGGATAGATGACTACAAAGAGTTGCTGAGTTGGTAGCAACTAGGGCACCCAGATAACTGCTAATGTCTGGGGCATTGCTTGTCATGAGGAATGTTAAATGGATTGCACAGTGAACCCAAGCAACCCCTTTAAATAGGAAGCAACAGATGGAGGGTAATCCAATGGCATGACAGTATTAGTAAGACTTCTTTCCTTCCCCTTTCTTTCAACAGGACTGTGTGACGAGCTAGACCAGAGCACTTCAGTGCAGAGACCATGCCATTGCCCACGGCGACTTCATATTCCCCATAATGCAGTCCCCACATAATACATCTCTGGCTGCCATTCTAAAGAGACCCATCTTTGAGATGAGCTTGTCCTTGGTTCTGATCAGACCTCTCAACCTTTGTTCTTTACTTTCCCCCCCTCCAGCAGCAGGGCTTGGGTAGCAGCTGCTGCAGGAAGTTCTGTGCTTATGCCAGCATCGTAGCAGACCAAGCTGAAAAATAAAAACCCTCATGAGATCCTAGAGTCAGAAAGATCTGTTCCTCAGTATGTGACTGCTGTTTGGGCTGAAGGAAAACATGGTGTTACAAGTCAGAGTTACCCAAAGCCAGATACCAGCATGAGTCTATAGAGAGAATGACATGGATTCCCTTGTCTTATCTAACGCTACATCTAAATCAACACCACATGCATCCCCGAGGCCTTCAGAGATGAGGTGTTCTCCCTCTCCAGATCCTATCACATGCTCAAATTCAAATCCCAAGTGTCAACAGTGTGTCACCCACCACTCCCACCAGCCATTGCTCAGGGTGTTAGAGGTCACATCACGGAAGACACTTCCTTGCAGTTGAGTGACTATGCATACCTATGCACTGTCAATGCAACATCCTAACACAGATATTCCCTGACAGGCATCAGTCAGGAGTCTTTCAGGAGAAGGCTTCCACCTGGAATTCTCATAGGTTTTTCAACACAGGAGGACATAGTGGATGTCAAAGTCAGAATGACTCTAGAATGACCTACTTTCATGTGTCTTTCTGTGTCCTAAGACCAGCAATCCTCACAGGGCCAGCCCTAAGAGTGAGGTGTTTAAATAAAAAATGCTGATGGGGAGGGTTTTAAAAATTCATTTCATTCATCATAAAAAGTGTATTTTCCCCTTAGTTAATAATAAAAATGTATTCAACCAACAACAAAAAAAAGCTCTAAAGATTATTCAACCAGCTTTAATCTAAAGTCAAAATGTGCAAATTGAGCCTACTGCTAGCCATTCCAGAAGAGATTTCTGCACATACAGGAGAAATGTCATTTGAAGGCTATACAAGTATATTAGGGGGAAGGGGGAATGGTTTTCTGTTCAGTTTAGAAATTCAAGACATTCTAATTAAATCTACAAACTTGCTACACCATTGGTTTCCGCTGGAGCCTTTGACATTGATGGAAGAAACCACTTATCAGAAACTGATAGACTTCACATCTATAGGGCATGTTTGCTTTGTCTTTGTTTTTGAAATTAAAGGAGCAGCTCTTCTCCATAGATAAACTACGACACTGTTTTCCCACATAGCAGAACAGACAACTGAACACAGTTGCTCAGTTTGTGACTTTTGAAGGAGTATATGTAGCGGGTAGCATTTTTCAATACACTTTCATGTTTTGAACTTCTCTAACTCCTAACAGATAGGAGTCGGGGCAAGGGGCATGAAGTATTTGTGCCAGATACAAGCTTGGAGGGCTTAGTCCAAAGACTTCAGTTTAGAGATGAAGAATCAAAACCCAGTGAGGTCAAGTCACATGTTCAAGGTCACAGACAATAACTGGTAGATTGTGTTCCAATCAAGGACCGTGGGAATCCCTCTGACAGGGATGCTGGGGCTAGAGAACAGGCAGAGCAAGAGTGTGCCCTCCAATGACCCCTGTATGCTGGGGTCCTGGCACATTGGCCAATCTGTCAAGTGCAACCGAAATCACGCCTGTGCAGCAGCAGATAGAAGCTGGAATCGAGGGCTGTGCTTTCTGTGCCAGTCACGTGTGTCTGCCTTGTGCCTTAATGTCCTCAGTGAAGAAATACAGACACTGAAGAAGTCAGCCCTCCCAGCTTGGGACAAATATTTGTAAACCTTATATTTTCAAGAGAAATGAAATCTGAATTAACTCAGTCCCAAAACTCAGCCTGTATTTTCCTAAGATCTCCTTGCATGTTTTTCTACGTGAATCATAGCTTCTTAGAACTGGAAGGGATATTATAAAAGTCAAATTCATCTGGGTAAAAATAAAAAGCTTATATATTTAGAGTTGTTTAGACACTGAAAACAGCTGGAGAGAGAGAGAGGGGGGGAGAAACTGCTTCTATAGCGAATTCTGAGGAGGCTGGGGGAAGTGGAGGCAGGCTTCTCACTCGTAAAGCTATGCCCCTCCACAGAGCAATTTTTACTAGTCTACACAACTTCTGCATCCATGAGGACCCACACACCATGAGGCTTGAACTAATCTTCACTCTAGCTTTCACTCCAGTCTCTTTAATCTTAGAAACTACTCCCTAAAGGTGAAAGGCCAGTCCCACCAATGACTCTCAACCCAGTCCCCTCTCTTAAAACTTGCTCTGCCCACTTCCTCCCCACACTGGACTCCTTCCTTCAGCTGCCTTCCACAAAGCCTTAGGGGCCATCTTCAAGATTTATGGAAGGCAAGTTACATAGTCAGCAATATTTTTGATACCTTCGGATAACATATAAAGCCAAAAGACATCTATTCATTTGTTCACTTGCATTCATTCACGGAACTCCTTAGAAGGCAAACATCTTCCTTATGGACCAGTGTGATTAGGAGGCATAGAAAAGACACAAGGGACAAAGTAACTACCTTGTGCAGGGTTCATTCTAGCCCCGAAGATGCACCTGTCAACTAAACACTGTCCTGTGCTCACCAACCTTGCATTATATGGACGAGCCTTGATCTAACATTTATGTATGTGTCCCTGCTGCTTCTCAGAAAGTCTAAACACCTCAGGTAGTATGCGTGCCAATGCCTGACCATCCCCAATACCCCAGCTTCCCCACAGTTTACCAAGTATCCCTCCATGTCACACATTTGAACCCCTTCTGGTTCTTTTAGTCCACACCTTTTTCTCATGATTTTAGACACTGTTCCAATATCCATGACAATGCTCCTTCTCTGCCTTGTTACCTCATCTGTACCTTCTGACATGGGGTTCTTTCAGAGTCCCTGAGCAGGCTGTCAGCACTCTGCAAATACCCCTCCCTTTGTAGACTCACAGACAAGAAGCTATCCATGAAGTGTCTACCCCTTGTCTCTCCCCTATGTCTTGCACGGTCACCAATCTACAGTCACCAACATTAAGGGATGCCTTGTCTAAGGAACTCAGTAAATAGTTACACTGTCAAATTCTTGGATCCTACGAGGTAGCCAGAGGCTGAAAATGTCACCAACATGAGACCATGGAAACCACAGCATATACCATAACTAAGGCTGTACCCACAGCCCCATAACCAAGGGTTCTCCACCCCACTTCCAGAACACTCCAGCAATGAGCCCAGGCCTCTATCCCTAAAAAGTGTGTAAGTGTGTAAGTATGTAAGTGTGTAAGTATGTACGTAAGTGTGTAAGTATGTAAGTGTGTAAGTATGTGGGTCTAAGATTTTGTTTATTTAGTTTACGTTTACTTTTGACATTTATCTAGAGCACATGATGCGTGTGTGTGTGTGTGTGTGTGTGTGTGTGTACACATACATGCATGCCACAACACATATGTAGAAGCTAGAGGACAGCTTGCGGGAGTCAGTCCTATCCCTCAACTGTGTGGGGGATCAAATGTGTCGTCAGTGTTGACAGCCATCTCAGTTTTATTTTTAAAGCCAGCCCCTAGGAGTCTTTTCTATTCCCCCGGATGTCAGCCTTGGATGCTGCCTCTTAGATAGCTTTAGGTTTCCCTAGATGTAGCCTAGAGAGACCCGATCTGCTCTTTACTCCCAGGCTCAGTTTTGCTTCTGCATCTCTTATTTCCTTATCATTGCCCTCACCATCCTCATAGTTGAAATCGGCACCAAAAACCTCGCACACCAGAGCTCTAAGCAGAGTCTACAGTGAGGGTGTCAGTCCAACATTCTAAGAGTTGTAGTCACACCATGGCCCACTATGATTGCTCTGACAACAGTGGAATAGATGCCACTCAGTCCTCTTCCAGCTCCTCAAGCAACTAGGAGAGGGCTTCAACCAGAGATGCATTGAGCCATTCTGGGTCTCAGAACCATCATTAAGGGTACAAATTCCAAGGATCATAATTCAAATAACATGACTAAGTTTTTAACCTTCTGTAGAAATTCATAGCTTTTGATGTCAAACAGACCTAGGTTTAAATATAGGCTACAACACAGTAGTAAGCCTGGGTATCTCATTACTTATAAAATTAAGTAGCCGCCAACACACTGTTTTGCAATAAATTAAAGTAGGCGAGAAAGATGTTTGGGTCTAGCGAAAGTGTAATAGGGGGTGCTTGCTACTCTTAAGCTAAGACACTTTTTTTTTCCCCTAAGATTCTAAGCAGAAGGAGAATCCTACTGCATCAGAGAACACTTGTTTGGAATTCTGGATTAAGTATTTTGCTTTTTTTCTTTTCTTTTCTTTTATTAGATATTTTCTTCATTTACATTTCAAAGGCTATCCTGAATGTCCCCTATACCCTCCCCCCCCCGCCCTACTCCCCTGCCCACTCAATCCCACTTCTTGGCCCTGGTGTTCCCCTGTATGGGGCATATAAAGTTTGCAAGACCAAGGGGCCTTTCTTCCCATTGAGGGCTGACTAGGCCATCTTCTGCTATATATGCAGCTAGAGACACGAGCTCTGGGGGTACTGATAGTTCATATTGTTGTTCCACTATAAGGTTGCAGACCCCTTCAGCTCCTTGGGTAATTTCTCTAGCTTCTCCATTGGGGTCTCTGCGTTCTATCCTATAGATGACTGTGGGCATCTGTGCGGTACAGTGCTCTCACCTGGCCACCTTGGAATCGAGATAATCTATACAATATCTCTGGGACAGACTCGGCCGACATGCTACTAAGTCCTGGGTTTAAATTTAAATACCCTCAGCCTGCCTTCCAGTTGCATAATGTGCCAAGCCATGACCCAGAGGACCTGTGTCCCAGAGAACATCACATGACTCTGGTCTAAGACAGCAGGGGTATGGCGAGCATAGTCACTGGCATGAAGAATTATATAATCCGGAGTGCTGAGTCATCACATAGCTGGCATCTCCAGACCACAGCTCCTCAGCTGAAGATCGGCCCATCCCATGGCTTTTTGACTTACTGAGATCCATGAAAAGCACAGCTTGCCAACCTGTGCCAGTCAGGTTCTTCATGTCTCCCACAGAGGTGGTGGGCAAAAATGACGAAAGCCACCTGTCTGCTCACACAGCACAAAATGCTCCACAGAATTGTGTGTACTTCCTTAGGTATTTAAGGGCTTCACCCACAAGGGCACTCTGGCACACAACCTGAGAATACTCTAGGATGATGAATACGACAAACACTCAGGGCATTCTACCTATGTTAAAAATGGATCAAAGGTAGGGGCTATGGAGAGGACTCAGTGGTTAAGAGCACACACTGCTCTTGCAAAAGACCTGAGTTTGGTTCACAGGACCCATGTTGTCAGAAGAGCTCACATCCTCTTCTGGCCTCCGTGAACACTTGCACTCACACGCACGTGCCCACTCACAGACACACAATTAAAAAGAAAAATAAGTCTCTTTGAGAAATGGACGGTCCCAGGTGTCCTTGTGAAAATGAAGTGCTTCTGCTCTGAGCATGATGGAAAGAACAGTGTTTTACCATTTTTATTTCAGAATTTAACACATCGCTGCACTGATGGGAGTTATAAGACAACTCTACAAGGACCAGTCAGTCACAGCAAAGAGTGACAACTGGAGTCCCGACATCATACTCTTACCACCCTTCTCTGAGCTGCAAGATGAGAGGGGGTGATTGGTTCTCAGACCAGAGAGGCCAGTGTGAGCCAAAACACGCCTGCCCAGGGCATTTCACTGTGTTGTTTTATTTAACTTAGAACACAGGAAGGCTAAAATGTCCATTTTCTACATTCTTAGAAACCTATAAAGACCAAGGGCAATCTATCGAGTGTTAGTTGGTATTCACTTATGCTACAAAACTTGGAAGCAAAGCAACTGCATAGTGTCATGATGGGAGCCAACTCAGTCCCTCATTTACTGCTGAGCCTGAGTTCAGCATAGTGTCATGGTGGAAGCCAGCTCAGTCCCTCATCTACTGCTGAGCCTGAGTCCAGCATAGTGTCATGGTGGNTCATCTACTGCTGAGCCTGAGTCCAGCATAGTGTCATGGTGGGAGCCAACTCAGTCCCTCATCTACTGCTGAGCCTGAGTCCAGCATAGTGTCATAGTGGGAGCCAACTCAGTCCCTCATCTATCTACTGCTGAGCCTGAGTCCACCATTAAGCAAGTGACAACTAGAATTTAACTTCCTTATGATAATCATAGGAAACCAGTCTAAAGCTCCCGTTGGTGATACGTTCATGCAGACTTCATGCAGGAGTGGTTGTCTCGTTGTCAAGGATACATATAGCAAGTAATCTGGGTTCCTAAGCAAGTCTTCACAAGAGTATTGAAGTCCTGTGATATGATTAATTGCCTAGGTTAAGTTCCAACTTACCCAATAAGATTACACTGCACATTTGTACTGTATATTCTAATTTCATAAGAGTCACTGTCATGCTAACATTTTTGGTACAGGCCTGTGACTCCATCTAGTTGAGAGATAGGAAGATTTTGTGCTTAAGACCTGCCTGGGCTGCAGAGTAAGTTTAAGGCCAGTCTCAGTAATTTTGTGAGACTTTGTCTTTAAAAAAAAGGGAGTGGGGATGAAAACAGGGAATGAATATAATTCAGTGGTAGAAGGATCTTCTTCCGTAAAAACACAGTGTTCTAAGTGTTAGGAACTCAATAGTGGCTTTCAAACCAGGATACTGGGAAGAATATATTCTGGATATTTACAGGAGAAGGATCTGTTTTCCTTCTGAAGATAAAACCAGGCAAGCCTGTGAGACAAAGCTTGTGCCCAAAATTAACAGGGTCCTGACTCCTTAAACTCAGGGCCTCTGAGCACATCTCTGTCAGCAACATAAAGTCTCATTGTACAGATGTGTATGATCAGCCTGCACAGTGAGCTCTCAATGAGGTCAGGACCCTGTGTGAATTCCCACAGACAGCTGAACCTCTAAGTCTCCACAGTTCACCTCTCAGAGCTCATGAACCACACAGCTGAACATCTGAGTGTCTACATGGATGGCAGAGCAGCCGCCAGCCCTGAGAAAGAAAAGGGATTTCTCCCAAAGAGGATGAAGGATGGTAAGGTCACCTCTCATTCTAGAGATCTCTATACTTGACTCAAAGACTACCAGAACTGCTTGTGATTTTTTTCTTAAAGCTTATCCAAAAACACCTGAGCCACAAACCTCTGGGAATCCATGCCTCCCAGCACCACGGCTGCCACTTCCCATGCCCTCCCGTTACCACGGCTGCCACTCCTCCTCTGAGCACACTGGAGTTGCCTTCTTTTGTTTTCAAAACAAACAAACAAACAAAAAAAACAAAAGAAAACAAAAGTTAGATACTTAAGGAAGGGTGGTGTAAATGTTAAGCGGTAAAGGCTACAATAGACTCACCTGTACACAGCAGGGACAACAGTCAGGCAAGGCAAAGTTCAAAGAGAAGGGGCATAAACCAGCCCCAGGAGGAACACCACATTTCTATTCCCCAGAAACATCTAACCGGGTTCACATTTGCTGTTATCTGGGAGCACCAAAAGGGCATTGAATACAATATGCTGAACAAGCAAAAACTGCAGACAAATAATCCATTACCTTGTTCAACACAAGCACTTCTAATTGGGACAGTCAGACCCAGAAGTGGGAGGGCTTGGTATTAGTCATCACTGTAAGGGCAGGTCAATTCCCTGGGATGAATCAAGGAGGTGTATGTAAGCTCCCTTCTCTAAAATCCTCTAAAGTTTGTCAGTTCTCACCTACCCAGTGCAGTTCTGATTTTCCCAGTGCTGTCTATTGTGTAGCATATGGTAACGAAGCCAGAGCCCAGAAATCCTTCTCTGCCCCTTGTCCCTGATAAGAAAGTCGCAGACATGAAGATCTATCTACTTTAGATCAGGCAAACCTTCATCCCAACCTCAGTTCCTCTAATGAATCAAACTAACCTGAAAAACAGACTTGTTTGCACATTTATGTGGAGTAGTGTATATTAAGTGTCTAACATGGGGAGCCCTAAAACTCCTGCCCTGCCATTTGCTGGAAAAGGATAAAACCTGTTGTCTCAGGAAGCTAGTATTTATAGCTTTAGCTCTAGGCACTTTGGGGTGTCCGAGTGGCCTGTCCTAAGAAAGCATTTTCACGCTGTTGCTCAGCTTTTGATCTGGTCATAAGAGCCAGAAGCCATGGCTCAACCTCGACACCTTTTCCCAGGACCTCCCTAAACCCAGTCACCACACCGAGGTCCAAACTTCTACCCTTTATATGCATTTGCAAACCATTCTATTGCCCAACGATACTGTCACTGCCAACACAGCAGCCAGTGTCACCCCTGACCTAAGCCAACTGGTTTCTCTGCCCTGCATCCTCTCCCCTCTTTTCACAATGTACCAATATGATGAATTAAGTCGTGTTGAATTTAATTATCCACCCACTTTAAAGTCAGCAATGGATTTCCTTTCAACATAGGAGGAAATATGAAATTCTCATCTCAACAAAAAAAATATATGATATGATGCCAGCCTACACCCCATCCTTACACTATGATTTATAAGAGCCCTGCCCTTCTGTTCTTTCCATTTTTCCAAGATGGCGGTTCTTTCCGGCCTCAAGCCTTAGGCTCTGACTTCTCTCCCTACTTGAGCCACCTCTCTCTTGCCGAATCCAACCAAACCCTTGTCCCTCACAAGCTTCCTCTGTATACTCAGAGAGGTCACCTCTAATATCAAATCTAAAATAAGTGTGCCTCTTATTTATACCATCCTGTTCTTGTTCACTATAAATGCCCATAGAACTGATTATCTCCCACTTAATTTGTGGAATGATGGCGGGTTTGTCTTTCACTAGACTACAACCATAGAAGGTGAGAAATCAAGTCCTTTGGTTACAAGTGTGCCCACAGTGCCTAATACAGGACAGAGTGAGTTCTTAACAATGGTAAAAGTCAGGAACCGATTTTTAAAATTCTGTTGTTTATTCATTTAGAACTCAGTAGTACTCCACGGTGGAAGTTTCATTATCTGTAACAGAAAAATGTCATTTAAAGGAGTCAGAGCACAGGAGAAGTACATATATGGTGCCAGCATGGAAGGGTTCCACATGTAATGAGTCAGAGTCACCCATAGGCACATTGTATTTGCTTCATAGAGCATCTTTCTTGGGATCACACATTAAAGGCATAAACAGTGGTTGGCATATTACAGAAAAGTAGTTATAGAGAAGGAAGGAAATGAAACTCCTGATCCCTTAAATACTCTCATATGAACATTGCTCAGAACTTCTGAACCTTTACTAAGCTCTGCCCTCTCACACATTAACACCTCAGCTTCGCAGGCAAACCTCCGTTCCCTACTTTGAGAAGCTATCTAGACCTTTCACCTGCTCCTCTATCCTCATCGGCAGGGCTTCTCTTGACCATTAAGAACCAGGATTATTTTTTCCTTTCCATCAGTTCTTAGCTGATAATCTGTACCTCTCATGCACTTACAGTTCCAAAACACAGCACTTTCATACCTGGAGAACCACAGACTCCTTCCTACACCCCAGAAACTACCTGTGAAGATCCCTCAAAACCACTTGTCAAAAGCCTCATCTTTTAAAGGGACACAGACAACCCCGAGGAGATGTTTGCAAAGTGGGAGACCATGAATAAGAACTCTAAAGTAACAGTGCCACTTCCCCTGCCCCTGGTCTCAGAACTGCCTGGTTATTGTCCATCCTCCAAAAAGTAGGAACTATCAGAAAAGCTATCAATAACCTGGCACATGCAGAAGTTGGCCGAACACCCAATGACTAGATCGGAGTGAAAGAGGACGTGGATGGGCACAGAGCCTTTCGGACTAAATGCATCCTGTGTTGTTTGTTGCTGTCGCTATTAGTGGACATTTCCAAGGGAGAACTGGCTGCACGAAGCATTGTAAACCCTATAGCTCCGCTCAAGCATGAAAACTAAGAGCCATGAGAAGCAAAGGTTTGAATTCATTATGCTGGGAAACTCACAAACTAGTAGGACAGGTTTCTCTACAGCTGCCAACCATTTTAAAGAAAACCCCGACCCTAGGAACACAGTCAGCCCTCAACCAAACCGCAGTGAACCCTGGGCAGATCTCCTTTCAACCCTTCGGGAGCCATGTCCAACAAAGCGGATTTCACTTTGGCTCTTAGACACAATCAATCTCAAACCGAGTGGGACACTTCTGACCTGCTGATGAGCTCCGGATGTGCTGTGCAGGCTGCTGGCGGAGAAGAGATAGCAACGGTTTTAGCCTGCTTTGGACTCAGCACGCTCCAATACTAACCTGCCAGGCCAGATGTACCTACTACTGCAATAGTGACTGACTTCTGACTGGACCCGAGAACTGATCCACAGGAGGGAATTTCACGCCTGAACCTAAATAGTGCTTTGAAAGCCCATGGCTGGGAGGTCATGGGTCCTAGAGTAGAACCTGCTGTTTTGTTATTTTGTTAAAAAGACAACGTTGCCAAACTGCCTTGTAAATATGTTTATATATATCATAGACCTGGGCCACTCTCAGCCCTTGTTTTACAATGTCAGTGCAGAGGCACACAATTAGTCAAGGTGCTGGGGAAATGAGACAGTCCTTCACTCTAAACGGAACATCTTTATCAAACCCTGCCCTACCAAGGCTCAGGGAACGTCCCTGAAGAAGAATCTGAGAGACCAAAGGGTTGGTGTGCTGTAAGATACCATCTTCTGGACATGAATTCACAGCAGCCTATTTCTTTACACAAGATCAAGCCAGCCAAACTTCCAGCATACATGGGGGGAGATGCTCTCCAGTCCCTACACCTTAACTAAGGTGCTACTAGCAGTTGTTAGGTGCTGGAAGAGGGAGGATCTACTTCACGGAGGGCAAATCATTCTTTTTTGAGGGTGTGACCACTGGTAGATTTTCTATCCTCCAACTTATGGCCCCACATCCATTCAATAGGGCAGCATTAATTGGGGTTAGTGGACTATTAGAAGTGGGAAGAGGGGTCATGAAGTCAGGAGGGGTATGTTCTGTGGGAGGATGTAGGGGAATTTGAAAAGGTACATGGTGGTGAATACACTTCATCATATTTATGAGTGAAAGTTAAAAATAAAGTTTTTTAAGATGTGCATTTGTATTAACTGCTGTTCCTCTCTCCATTGTATCCAGGTGTTGTCAAGGAACAGATTATTTCCCCACCTTCGGCCTCTGATGAGGACCACAACCCCTGCAGAAGGTCTCTCATACACACCAACTCCTGATATTGTCAAAGAGCTTTCAAATGATCATTATCTTCTTTTACCTTTAAAACCAGCTTCTCAGCCTGGACAACTTAAGACCCAGAACACTCAAACTAAGAGATGTTCCAAATCACTACACTGGACCACCAGAGCAAGGCTGTAGGCTCCCAAATGTTCTCAGCCACATTGGGCCTCCCCAATGTGGTATTTATATGACCATGGACAGTATGGGCAAGAAGCAAGCATGATTCCCCTCTCCCAGGTAGGACCATGTGACAACCTGCACAGACCACCCATGTCACTACTTCCCAGGTAAGATGAAACATCAGGCCACTTCAGTCCTCAGGCTACCCTGTCCAACTCTGTACTCACGCTGCCAGTGAATATCAATCTGCATTGAAACCAGAATCCCATGTAAGCATGAAACGGAAACCTGGACCTGATGGTGCAGAGATGCAACGGGGTAAAATCTCCTCTAACATGGCAACTTTAGAGGTGATGAGGAGCTATTGACAGAGTGGCTACCATTCAGAGGCAAGGCTGAGTATCAGTCTTCAACAACTACCTGATCTAAAGGCACAAAGGACCTTATCATTGAAAGGCTTAAAGCACATATACAACACTATTCTTTACAGAGATACACGAAATGAGGGATCTCTGTGTACTGTAGGCCAGCTAACAGTTACATAGTTTTTTATTCTCCAAAGCAATAGACAGTAATCGCCTCAGAAGTAAGTGTGATGGTTAACACTGACTGCCAACTTGACGGTATCTGTAATCACCTAGGAGCTAAGTCTCTGGGTATGTACGTCTGTGAGAGACAAGAGAAATGAGGTTAATGGAGTTGAGAGGACTTACTCTAGCTGCAAGCATGCACCATTCCATGGGATGCAGTCCCAGACTGCATAAAAAGAAGAAACCTACGTGAGCACAAATATTTGTTGTTCTCTGTTCCCTGGGTGCAGATGTAATGTGACCGGCTACCTCAAGAGCCTTCTGCCATGATGGACTGTGGCCTTGTGAGTCAACCAAATGAGGCCTTGCTTCCCTCAACCTGCTCTCATCAGGACATTTATCACCGCATCAAGATAAGTACCTAAGACATAGGGCCATCTCAGAAAAAGGCAGAGCCTGGTTGAATATGGTCCTGGGGATAAGATGCGCGACGGTCACTCTGTAAACCTGTTCCATTGTGGAGCTCAGCGACAGTGCAGGGCACTACCAAGTCACCTGAAAGCTGAGTACCAGGTTCAGTAGGAATTTCTGGTAATAACTTTCACCTAGTAGTGTTAGCTGTGACCTCAGTGAGGGCAAACACAAATCTTAATCTGGCAACAGATAAATCGTTGGCCATTAACTCTCTCTGCTGCAGTAGACTCGATTCCCATAGGCTCAAATCTCTGCAAACAGCATTCACCCCGATGCTCGTCTCCGGCTACCAACCCCGTCACCCTGAACCCATTCTCTTCCCATGGTGACCCCTCCTTACATTACAGCTTCCCAGTTGTCATTCCCGGCCACCCCAAGGTAATCTTTGATTTGTGTCCCTTTTGAAGTACAAGATTTACTTTTGGGGGATATAGCCTGAAGCCCTTTGTGGGACTCACAGTCTGGCTAAGGAAAAGAGATCAACTCACAGAAAATAATAATGGAAACTTCTCCCTGTAAAAACATTGCATGTGAAGCATCAACAAGACCCAGGGTTGCACAGGGACAAAAAAAAAAAAAAAAAAAAAAAAAATTGGAATAAAAACCCCACATATTCCTAAACACTAAATGAGGTGACCAGACATAGAAGGGAGCAAAAGGATGTCCACCTGGGGCTTCCAGAATACCACAGTAACAGTTCTCACCTCCATCTGTCTCCTCAAAAACAAAACAAAACCAAATAAAAATAACAGCTCACAGGAAGTGCATATAATGTTACCCCTGCCAGACACAGCACTGCTGCTACAGTTTCCCTATGAGGGACATCAGTGACCCCTAGAAAGTATCCTTAGAGACAACCAAGTTCTAGTTCGAGTCCCCAAGTGTGGGTCAACAGGAGGGTAAACCAAGGGGCCCAGGATCCTAAACACTCGGAGACACAGTTCTTGGGGGGGTTGGGGGGGGGGAAGAATGTCCTCTGCTATCCATGAAAGGGAGTCAGGGGTGAGAGAATCGAGCTGAAGGCACAAGGAGAACTTTCTAGAAGAAAAATATCACAGAGCTTTATTTAATAAGTCAAAGATGTTCCATCCAGGAAACAGAAGGCCAGGGAAGCCAGCCAAGGGCAGGGCCGCCTGGTTTTTGCTAAACTGGTTTGGCAATTTGTCTTGTTTTCTTTTTTAAGCTTATGGAAATGACTACATAGGCACCTGCCACAACTGCAGACAGCCAATGGCTGCTCCCTCCGCAATGATACTCAGCAGACAACAGCCAATGGAAGCTCTGGCATGGAGACGACTTTTCATTGAAAATAAAATTCATACATTTCTGATCACAGTTTTCCCTCCTTCAGCTCCTCGCAGATCTTCGCCATCTCTCTACTCACCCAACTCCACACCCTTTCTTTCTCTTTTGGAAAACAAACATAAAAACATAATATACACACAAACCCATAAAAGCACAAAATCAGAAACCACAATATACAAGCAAAAGACCAGTAAGACCAAAATAATAATGATGATAATGACATTATTATTATTATTATTATAAATGTCCAAACAAAGTAATGAGACAAAAAGTCTACAAAAATACCACTGTGTCCATTCCATTTTGTGTTGGCCCTCTACTGCTTGGCATGGTGTCTCCCTTAAGTGTGGTTAATATACCGAGTGAGATCCCATCGGAGAATGGAGAAAACCTTTTCGAGGTAGCTTGCTGGACAGGAATGAGTGCTTGTGCCTACTTCACCTGCTCTGTTGAACACTGTAGGGCTTGAATCTGTGCAGGCCCTCTGTACATGATACCACAGTCTCTGAGTTCACATATGCATCAGTAATGTTGTGTCTTTTTTTTCTTTTTTTTTTTTTTT
>NC_034604.1:67611327-67674861 GCF_900095145.1 Mus pahari | reverse complement strand
GTCAGATCTCATTACCAGTGGTTGTGAGCCACCATGTGGTTGCTGGGATTTGAACTCCGGACCTTCGGGAGAGCAGTCAGTGCTCTTACCCATTGAGCCATCTCTCCAGCCCCAGTAATGTTGTGTCTTGAAGGCACTGTTCCCTTGCCATTATCCATCCCCTCTGGCTCTTACACTCTGTCTTCTCTTCAGAATTGTTCCCTGAGTCCTGGGGAGAGAGGTTTAATGATGAAATTCCATTTAGAATGGAGTATTCCAAATCTCTCACTTTCTGCACAACTGCACAGACCAGTGGGTCTGTGTTAGCCCATCTACTACAAGAGAAAATGTCTCCGATGATGGCCAAGTCAGACACTGATCTGTAGGTACAGCAGAATGACATTAGGACTCATTTTATTGCTGTGTTATTTTAGCAGAAGATAGCATTTGGTTTCCCCCTAGGCCTGTGGCCTATTAGTTCTGGGCTACCCAAGAAGTGGCAGACAAGAGTCCATCTCATGGGACTGAAATCCAACCAGAAAGTAGTTGGTCACTTCCACAATGTTTGTGTAACTACTGCACAACATGTCATGTGTCACAGGGTTTGTAGCTGGATTGGTGGTCACTTTGCTCTTCTGGTAGCATGGAAAGTACCCTCTAGTACCAAAAATACCAGCTGGTAGAGCTAAAGGCTCTAGTTTAGCACCATCTCAACTTCTCTGTGTTCAATCAGATATATAACTAGTGTCTTTAGCAAGAGGGCTTTAGCATCAGTTCGTATAGAGCAGCCACAGCCTACTAAGGGCCATTTTAAGGGGTCACATGGAAGCCTACTACTGTAGAAGCTTCTTAAAATATTATTTATTTCTTAAAATAAGAAACCTAAATGGAGTTGCACACTAAGAGGGGAAACAATGATCCAACTAGACATCTTTCACGAAGCAAAATCTTTTCACGAAGAGCCAGAAATGGACAACACCTAGTGGAGTTGTTGACCAAAAGGACCCCATTAAAACACCCAAACAGCTCAGGGAGACTTTCAAACCTCTGCAGTCTATAGAGAAAGGGCGTCTTCTGAGAGAACAGGTCCACTTAGCCCAAACCCTGGCTTCCGCTCAGGTTCTAAAATGTGTCCAGCATCAGTGATGTAAGGAAAGCGATGTTCAGAACCCCCCGCCCTCCCTCTTTCCCCACCAGAGCAATGTCCTGCCAAATGTGAGCATACAGGGGAAGCATCTTGGCCATTCGGCATGGGAACCCCATAGACAGACGTTAGTAGTGCAATCAGGAGACCCAAACAGCCTTGAAAGTACACATCCTCTATAAGACTGCCTCCGGGAGCTGAGCCAACACCAGATCCAAGATCAAGAAATCCCTGGCACTTTCTAAAGGCCAATTAGGACCCAGAGTCCTCAACCACATCACATTAACCCCCATGATCTCTTCAGGGTGTGGGGCCTTGGTGCCATGAGATCTAGCCATCCATCATTCATATAGAGTGTGCTTGGGCACCTGACGGCTGTGTTGGGCAAGCTTCCTGAGGCAATACCATCTGTGACCCGGAAGTGCTCACAACACCCAACGCACCAACCCAGTCTTTCTGCTGCATAAGCCACAGGGCCGGCACTGCATCTGAGCCCTGACAGGACAGCTCCTCCCATTCTCAGGTGCCACCCGTAGCACCCATGAGTGATGCAGTGTACCCTTGAAAGAGCCTTCCTCTCACAAACTAGACACAGGCCGGAGTCTTGCATGCCAACAGTGTTTTGAACAGTGTGCAGGCAGTTGGAGCTAATGAAAATGGCTCCGTGGAATGTCAGCAGCCCTTTGCAAATGAGTTGCTATCAGAGCTGTCAGCTTTCCAAGACACAAGATGATTCAAGACTTTGTATGGACAGTGAATGAAAAGCCCAGCCAGCTACAGTTTTCTTTTCTCCCCAGACCTTCTCACACCTCCCTGAAGAGGGAAGCTGTGATCAGAGCCTGCGCAGTGCAGAGTATGGCCTCTTGCTGCAGGCTGGTTTCTCTCCTTGTGCCTGCCTTCTACTCCTCCGGGAGCTGGACAAGCAGGGGTGCCATTCATATTTGGGGCTCCCCTTCGTGATGGCAGTGGCCCAGCCCTATAGCCTTCATGAGCAAGGTCTTTTGCTTTTCCAACCTCCCACATTAGTCAATGAAGAGGGAACCCCTGGCAACAGTGCAGGCAGACACCGAGCGCAGCTCCCCTGGGGAACACAAGCTTCATTTCTCCACTATCCAATTTCCTGCCGGTCAGGACCCTCTGGCAGCCCGGGTGCTAGATACTGTGGGAACCTCTCTACACTGCTTTACTGATAGCCCTGAGTGCCTTTCTAACAAAGGCAGAGTCGCAGGGCTCTCCAGAGCCTCCTAAAAACAAATTAGGCAGAAACAGCTTCATTCAGCTGAGACCAGGCACGCTCACAAGCCAGCATTTGCAAGCTGCAGTGAGATGAGCGAGTATTCTACAAAGTCAGCCCCACGGTGCCCGCCTTGGACCTCAGGACTCCAGCCTGAACCGCTGAGCTGGAGAGAGAAGAAAAGCAGTCACGGCTCGAACTTGCTCTGAAATCCCTAGCCGTTGGTATGAACTGATATCTTATCTACAGTCTACAAAATTTGTATTTTAGCCATGTAGGCAGAAACAGAGTCCATTTAAAGAAAATGCAAATATTTCTTTAAAAAAAAAAACATTCAAATCATTAGAGGTACGACATTCTAAGCTAAAGAAAGAAAGATAAGTTTAAGGAAACGTGAATGTCCCTTTTCTGCTTGAAGCTAGAGCATGGGTCTCTGTACTTGTTGCAATGCGCGATGTAAATGGCAAAGCCAGCCTGCACGAACAGCCCTTTCAGTCTGCTCTGCTAACTCAGCGTGTGCCTCTCCGCAGCCTGCCAGGGGAGGACAGACTTGGTACGTAGTCATAGCAGGCAGGCCTCTGCTTTCTGAGTACACCAGGCTGGCCTCAAACTTGTGGCAATCTCCTGCCTCTGTCTCTCAAGTGCTGGTGTGCAAGTGTGCACCACTGTATCTAGCAGGGTGGTGTTATCCCTGACAGCATAACTACTTAGACCTTTATTTCAGGCCTCAGGCATGCATGCCCCTTAAGCATGTGCCTTGTCACAGGCCGTAGTCTCAAAGCAAGCATTAACGCCTAGCCGGTGGGGTCCCACGGTAGTACGCCCCTAGCATGTCCCTCCTGTTCTGCTCAGACAGTCACAAGAGAAACACCACATAACAGAGCTAATGGGCAGCATGTCTGTTCGGGGAGGGATTCCCCCACCCTCTCACATATGTTATGTGAAGAACCCGTGAACTACACCTCTTGTGGAATTATATGTGTTTAATAAAGATGACAAGGTTTTCACATTACCGTGACTTTTTTGAGTTTTTAATCAAGAAAGGAAATGAAAGCGTTCTCTCCTGATGGAACTGAACCTTGGTTATGATGTGGAGACTGGGGTCTATCTGGTGATAACATTACCACCAGACACAGCCTGCTTCACCTGAATTCTCCACAGCCTCATCTGTCAAGAAGGGCTTGTAAGCTCATCATGTGCTGGGAGATGTCTTGCAGAGGGACGGCAAGAGGTACTCTAGCTGGCCAGAGGTTGGGGTTGGAAATGTATAGACTCGGAAAGGTAATTAGCTGCCAACACAGGAAAGCCAACGGATGTGCCAGGATGCCACTGATTATCAATTAACACATAAATAACCCAACTAGAGCTGCAGATGCAACCCAGTGGTACAATATTTGCCTAGCAACTATAGGCCCTGGGTTCCACCCCCAGCAAAACAACAGCCTGGCTAGAGCGCCAGAGTAGCCCAGTTGTCCTTCCCCTCACTCCGGTTACCAATACTGCAGCCCAGGAAGGTGGCTCTAGAGGCCTCTCCTCGACCCTAAGGTTCAGAGGCTACAGACAATCAAGTCCACAATCTCTTGTCTCCATTGTCTTCCTCTTATCTGTTACCTGAGGGGTCACAGCAGAACAAACAGGCTCTTTATATTGCTGTCCTTGTCATCCATGGCTTCCTAGGAATGTACCTTAGCCTTGGGACACAACCACATACATTATAGGCCATCCTCTAACTGCTGAACAACAAGGCTTCCTGAATGTGTACACAAATTCTAATCCAGAAATACCAGAGCCCGCGTTACTTTCTGAAATTGCCATGTCTAGTATTTTATGCGATACTTTGTATATACATACTTGACTTTTTAGTTAAGTCTTTAAAAAGAAGCAAATTTAATGTTTAAATATCAAGCTTAAAAAGTAAACAACTGACTTGATATATCTCAGTCATTGACTAGTATAGTTTACTTAAAGAACCTTCTTTAGATATTTTGGAATTTTTGCAAATTGTAAGCTCACTAGACATGTTGGCACACTTCTATAATCCCAGTACTAAGGAGGCTGAGACAAGAGAAGCCAAAACTTAAGCTACATAAAGTGATTCTGACCCTAAACCAGTGTGTGTGTGTATGTGTGTGTGTGTGTGTGTGTGTGTATTTATGCCTATAATAAGCATATTCATATGTGTGTGTGCTTGTGTGGGCATATTGCCTATGCTTATTACAAAGTACATAAAATAAGTTTCCATCCTCTTTCTTCCTACCACCAAGAGAAAGCACCTCACAGTCTGGAGTTTGGATCCCCTGAGATTCACCAATAAGATAAAGTGATACATCCATAATCTCAACACCCTGGAGTCTGAGGGCAAAGGAGCAAGTGTGCTGGGATAACCTGGGCTACATAGCACAATGGACTCTTTCTCAAAGTAAGAGAATGGGAATGTTAGTAAGGCACTTGCCTAGCACATATGAAGTCTTAGGTTCGAGTCCCAACACTACCCCTTACCCACATGTACACACACATCAGGAAACCGTAGCCAGGATCTGACAGGGTTGTGATTCACTCAGGCCTCGAGGAAGCAAGGAATTGGCTACTTTTTCCATCTCTTTAATGTAACCAAGTATGTACTGTTTTACTTTCTGCCAATCACAAGTTTAGCTATTAGTTTTTATTGCATTTGGAAAGAACTGTTGGTCCTGAATGCATACACTAAGTCAATGGTTGCAATTTCTTAAGTGAACATTAAATATGCCAAGAAAGTTTGAAAGAACTCACTCACTGGAAAGGATATTCAAGACCAACGAAGTTAACTTCATCCCAGAAGCACATTTTCAATGATTGCCATTTTGGCAAGCATGCTATGTTTCTGCTGAGAGACGGCTCTAACACAGGGCTTAAACAAAGACAGAGAACCTCCCGCATCGCCACACGAGGGTCCTCGCTGTGTGGCGCCCCACTCGTCTCCTTACAGAAACGTACAACGTAGGGGCTGGGGAGAGGAAGTCAGCAGGCCAGTGCACTGCCCTTGCACAAGGACCCAAGTTTGAACCCAGAAGCCATGTAAGGTGGCTTACCACAACTGCCCTTAGCTCTAATTCCACGGGATCTTATACCCCTGGCCTCCTTAGACACCAGTCTTACATGCACAGATCATACGCATGGTTTAAAATTATATATGTGTGTATATATTATATATATGGAAATAAAGTATAATTAAGCACACCTGTGTATGAGGCAATGCACCAGGTGCCCTCACAGGCCATACTGTATATTTCTAAGTCCAAAACTCAACCTTTCCTATCACCCCGCCCTGAGAAAAGGCAGCTTAGGCTACACAAGTGACAGCCACAAAGGACTTCCAGGAGCTGCTTCCATTCATCTCCTTCAATTCTGTGTCCTGCTCCACCTCGGAAAACCCTTGCCCCTCGGCTCAAAAATGATTGAGCAACTGGTCAACCTCTAGATTCTCAATTTACAGTCGATGAAAAATAAGACAGAGAAGGCAAATGGCTTTAAAAATCCGGACTGCCTTGCCCTGTGAAAGGGCATAGGAACACTTTGTCTCTCTGCCTTCTCCCATCCAAATCCAATCGACTGTCCAAGTCATCTCTCCTCAGGAAGCTCTGCTGCCCTGCTTCGTGGCTACCCCGGCTGAGACAGGCAATGATCCATAAGCAAGAGATTATCTCCTAAGCCTAGGGCTCCCTGCATCATTTTTAAAAGCAATATATATAACTCAAATGTTCAAGCCCTCAAAATAAATGAGGCCAAGCACATCTGCAGCTTGGCCCCATGGGTGAAGCAAAAACCTACTTGCCTATCATTTGGAGAAATCTACGTATTCAGCATAAAGGCCGCTGATGCCCTGGGGGCTTACAGTCCAGGTTAAGAAACAACTCTGACATAAAATATACCATTAGAGAGTTGTTAAATTTCACATAGGGCCCAGGTTCTAGGGTGTTTATAGTGCACTTATATGAAGTGCCACATGGGGCCTTGGCTGGTTTTGTAAATTCTAAATTATTCAGCACTGCGCTGATAGATTGCTAATTAAAATACTAACCCCTAGGGCACAGGCCCAGCTAAGAAAGGTCCTCTTGGCTTCATTACTCTCTCTCGCACACACAGCATCACAGGCAGATCTCTTTGTTTGCTTCTCTCCCCTCTAAATGACACAACACACCCAGCACACCCAGGCCCTTCCCAGCCTAACACTGACTGGGCTGCAGGAGTAGGCAAACCCGTTAGGTCCTTTTCAGGAGGCGTGGGGACCCAGAAAAGAAAGAATAGTTATGATGCATCTTAGACAGCAGGTTGTCTGTCTTTTCCTGGGATACACCTCAATTCCTTCTGCTTCTGGAGCTCCAGGAAACTGAAGAAAACAAACCTCAGCAGCAGCTCTTCCTCCTCCTCCTCCTCCTCCTCCTCCTCCTCCTCCTCTCTTCCTCCCAGCTCCTCAGCAGCAGCCATTCTTCCTCTCACCCCTCAGCACTCCCTGTTGCTCCTCTGAGACATCAATACCAAATAACAGCCTCTCCAGGACCCCGGAAGAACACACCACTCCTACATCACGGGAGAACATGGCATCACAATGTCTAATCCAGCTCTTGTCCCACTACCTTGCTATCGTACCTGGGTCTTAGTCCAAACACCCAGACCTCAAAGTTTAGACTGTTTTCAAAGATGGCCTACAGTTCAAAAGTGTGTAATGCCTACACAAACACACCACTGACTGGAATTCCAAAGACTGGGGTCTGTGTAACACTCAAATCAGAAAAAAATCCCAGAAGCCCCTCGTGACACTGCCACTTCCAACAAGAAAACCATCACTGTGGGAGATCTGTTTCTATGACGTCAGAGAGGTGAGAAAGCACAGGCAGCAGGCAGTGATCCGTCTGCATTTAGTCCATTGCCTCCTGAGGACCAGAAGACAGGGCAGGTAGAGGAAGCTAGCTAACACATCTTGAACAAGGGACCAGAGTTACCAATACCAACAGCAGGGACAAGTTGGACCCGACATGCTACCCAGCAATTTAAGCGATTAGAAACATCACTCAAGTGGAGAGCCTAACACCAACTGGACTATAATCTTTGAAACTGTCCAAGCCACAGATGCTGGGGAATACCCAGGCAAAGCCTAGACTGTAAGGAGCTAGTAGATGTGACCCGCAATCCTGGCTTGAGTCCTTTACCACCAGGGATGCTACAGATGTTGCCAAGGCCTGAAACCCAATTCAGACGCATGGCAATTTCTAGATGATTCTTTCAGTTCTCCTGTACATTTGAGAGAAACTGAAGTACTTTCTTCATGTCTCAGAAAGAAAGGTGTTCTATTAATTCTTACTTGGTGGATGCTGAAGATGAACCTAGGACCTCACTCACCACTGAGCTATATCTCCAAACAGTCACCAGGAAGAGGGAGTTTAAGAGGGAGTCTTCACTCTTTACCACTGCCTGGAAATCCTGAGATAAGCAGTGGTGGTGGCGACGGTGGTGGCGCCTGCGGTGGTGGCGGCACTGGTGGCGGCAGCCGCAGCCCAGGCTGTGGACCTGCACACTGAACCAGACTGCCCACTTCAGAAGGGTGTTTAAAGGGGAGATGGGAGGAACCACTCTTGGACAGTTTGTCATTTTAAGGCAGCAATTCTCAACCTGTGGGTCTTGACCCCAGGGAAGTCAAACGACCCTTTCACCCTCAGTTAAATACCCGAAGACCATCGGGAAACATAGCTGTTTACATTGTGACTCATAATGGCAGCCAAATTACAGTTATGAAGTTGCAATGAGAATAGTTTTGTGGTTGGGGGCCACCGCAACAGGAGGAACTGTTATTAAAGGGTCGCAGCATCAGGAAGGATGAGATCCACTGCCGTAGGGGAAGTTTCTGTTCCTCATGGTCACGACAATCATATCTCAGCTAATATATTTGATAGAAAGAAGACTGCCACCCCATTGCTATTATCTCCCTTCTATTGTTATCACAAAAAGCAACTGCAAAAATTCAACAAAAACATCCCCATGTCTCAGAGACATGATGGCACAGCCCTGAAGAGCAGTTTTGCCCAGCAATGGGTGAGGACAGCTTCCGCCAGCACCTCAGCACCTGCTTCAGGCTGCCCGGTGCCGGCTTTGAGACCACACCACCTACACAAAACGCCATCTCTGAACTGCCTCCACACAGCTGGCGTCAGTACCTCTGAGAATATCACCTGCACTGGGCGTGGTGGCGCAGGCCTTTAATCCCAGCACTCGGGAGGCAGAGGCAGGCGGATTTCTGAGTTCGAGGCCAGCCTGGTCTACAGAGTGAGTTCCAGGACAGCCAGGGCTACACGGAGAAACCCTGTCTCAAAAACAAACAAAACAAAACAAAACAAAACAAAACAAAAGAAAAGAAAAAGAAAGAAAGAAAGAAAGAAAGAAAAGAAAAGAAAAGAGAAGAAAAAAAGAGAGAGAGAGAGATTATCACCTGCAAATGAACACAGCACCTTTCTAACTAAGCCTTGCTATGAGGCATCATCTCAAATCTTTTTTTAAAAAAAATTTTATTAGATATTTCCTTTATTTACATTTCAAATGTTATCCCATTTCCTGGTTTCCCATCCCATTCGTAGCCTTCCCCCCCCCCCTGCTTCTATGAGGGTGTTCCCTCCACCCACCCACTCACTCCCATTTCCCCTTCCTGGCATTCCCCTATACTGGGGCATAGAGCCTTCACAGGACCAAGGGCCTCTCCTTCTATTGATGTCCAACAAGGCCATCCTCTGCTACATATGCAGCTGGAGCCATGGGTCACTCCATGTGTACTCTTTGGTTGGTGGTTTAGTCCCTAGGAGCTCTGGGGGGTACTGGTTGGTTCATATTGTTGTTCCTCCTATGGGGCTGCAAACCCCTTCAGCTCCTTCAGTCCTCTCTCTAACTCCTCCATTGGGGATCCTGTGCTCAGTCCAATGGTTGGCTTCAAGCATACACCTCTGTATTTGTCAGGCTCCTATCAGCAAGTACTTGTTGGCATCCACAACAGTGTCTGGGTTTGGTAACTGTATATGGGATGGATCCCCAGGTGGGGTGGTACCATATCTATCTTATCCAACTGATTTCTATCGTTATAGAATCTCACTCCCACCCACCACATTGCTGAGGTCAAGCCCGTTGTTCTCCCTTAACCTATCAGAAAAGGTAGAGAAACTGAGTCACTCGCCCAGTGTCTCAGTGGGAAAGAATGGAAGACATGGAAAGTAGTAGTAACCAGGACTCCCACACTCCAGGGATCTTTTTCTTACACAAACGGACCATCAGTAACACCAGGCTTTTAACACCCCCTTCCTGCTTTCCCAGGGTTAGAAGCTTGCATTATAAATGGCTAGTACCAGGGTCAGATAAGAGTACAACTGGAAAAAATGCACTATTTTGCTCAACCTTAGAAAAATGAGCATTCAGGAAATCCAGCACACCTCCACCGCTCTTGCTCATAGACATTTCTGGAGCCAAGGTTACAAAACACTGTTCCCCATGCCAAACCCATACCTGCCTCCTTGGGCTCCCCTTGCAGGCAGGCTGCCCACAGCTGGCATCTGCCAGAACCCCAAAACTTCAGAGATCCCACAGCTGGCTTGCTTGGCCACAAGTTCTACACAGATCTGCTCTTCGAATCTACAAGCTCCTAGTGCCGGCTCCGTAAGAGTTCCCTGGGGCCCTTGGCATGGATGCTGCTGTCATGGAGAAGTCAAAAAGATAAGGCAGTTACGTAAAAGTGAAGAAACAGCCAGAAGATAAAGACAGTTGCATGCCAGAGACGGGAGTAGAGACCTAAGATGATTCCAGCAAATGCCAAGACCTTGTAATGGATGATCATTTACTGTAAGTGCTCAGACCAATCAGAGAACAGACTGCCTTAGGCTGAGCTCCTTTGGAGGGCTTGTGGAAAGCCTCCAGTTTATCTGGTCTTTAAAGGGAGAACACAGAAACAGAGAGAAAAAGATTAATCTAGATGGATGTAACATGGTTCAGGGAAAACTCGAGGTACTTCAGAAGACAGGGGATCTTATCTCACAGCACCTTGACAGTCTGTCAGTGCTCTGGCTACAGGCCAGCTTCCAGCTGACTTGGCTGAAGGGCACTTCACCTCCTATGTCAGGAAGCCCAGAGTTCTAGTAAGTTCCAGGGTTGTTTCAGCCGGAGGCATGCAGCAACACAGAAAGGGTTTTGTTGAGATCAGTCTTGTCAAGAAGTTGAAGCAGAGGGTGTGGATGGTCCTACAGGACAACTGATCCATCAAAAGCCACTGCCTCTCAGGGAGCACTTTCTCTCAGGAAGCACCCCCCCAGGGAGCACCCCTTCCCCAGGGAGCACCCCTTCCCCAGGGAGCACCCCCCCAGGGAGCACCACCCTTGAAACAAACCTGACAGAGCACCTCATTAGCAGCCAGCCAAACCTAGGTTTGGAAAACCCTTCAGCAATAGAGAATCTTCCAAGGGTCTGTTCACTAACACACACACACACACACACACACACACACACACACTCACTCACACGTCATTAAGGAGCCTGATCAGAAGGATGCTCACAATCTGGAGAATCAATAAAGACACTCATTCTAGCCCCAGCTCTGGAGGGCATGCCTCCAACAGGACACAGAGAAGCAGCAAGATGATGATCAGCTATCATGGTTCTCTCCGATGGTCCAGAAGAGAGAATATATACCAGGGTCCAGGCCTGAAGAACCAGAAGTCTGAGACATTCTGAATACACACAGTAATTTGGTTTGGTCAGTGCGAGACCAAAGATCTCCATACTCTGTGTGAGGTAGCTCCCTCATCAATAATTATCTCTAAAATGACTTAGATAAGTTTTCCAGTTATTGTACAACTCTGAGAAGTGAGTCTGTAGTATGGCAGACTGATTTTAAATGTTACAGAGCACCTTCCGTGTGTTGTACATGTTCTAGGCAAAACAGATGTAGCGCCCAGTGAGGCAAGTGCTGCTCTCCTAAAAAGGCTCTGCAAGCAGACATCTGAAGTGCAGGAAGGATGCACAGGAGGGCGATGGGTGGAAGAGGTGGCTTAGGAAAAGCCTGAAAGGCAAGAAACCACCTGGGAGAGAATACACAGGAGGAGCCGGACTAAGGCAAACAGCCTGTGACATTCAGCAAACGAGGTAGCAGCTGGGTAGACGACAAGAACAAGTGCTCATGGGAATACTAGTAAGCCAGGGTACACAGGGCCAGGATATACAGTCTTACAGCCCCAGCAAGGCAGCTTGTCAAAAGTGACAGGGGACTTATCTGGCCACTATTATGAGACAGAAGACTCCATTATCCAGGCAGGGACCACACAGGGTGGTCAGGTGAGAACAGGAGGGACGAGAATCGTAGGGTGCAAGTTAGATGTGCAGTCAGGCCCATGGGAATTACCTTAGATGTGAAGAAGGGAGCAAGGGTGACACCCAGCTCCGAGTGTAACTGTATTGTGACACTTACTAGGGCAGCAAAGGTTGGAGAAGAAATAGAAATAGCCACAAACAAGCCCATTTCTGCACACTTTCATTGTGAGGGGGAAACTCTTAAAAATGTTCACTCTACCTGCCTAAGGAATCAGACTCAGTAATAAGGTTGAGTCATGTGATGAAGATAAGATAAGCCAGAGAGAAGATAAGCCAATTAGTTCTGGGTCTATCTATGAGAATTGTTTCTAGAAGAGATTAGCTGTGGAATCCAGAGTGAAGAGTCCCCGCCGGCCAAGATGGGCAGGGATTCCAAACCACAAAAACGCAGAAGACCAAACGCCTCTCTCATCCCCCTCTCTTCATCCTCTTATTAGTCCTCTCCACAGCATCCCTTTCAGGTGGGGCATCTCAACTGTCACTTAACGGCCCTCAAGCATGGGACGTCTTGGTTCTTGGATCTTTGAACTATGTTAGTGACCCCAAACCAGAATTTCCATTATTCTAGGTTTTCCAGATACACCAAATCAATAGGACATATGGGTATACAAAGGAAGGAGGTGGCACAATATATGGTGTAATCATAGCATTTGGGAAGCAGAGGTAGGCAAACTGTCCCAAGATAGCCTGGGCTACAAAATGAGACCTTGTCTCATTCATACATACACACACACACACACACACACACACACACATAAATGGAAAATTACAGAGGTTAGCTCACACGATTACAGAGATAATTTGCTAATAAACTGGAAAATAATATAGTGTAACCAGTGATAAGGAACTAACTCCTTTAGACACAAGCTTTTAAGGCTCCAGAACACACACATACATATACACACATATACACTAACACAAGTATACAGGCGATGGGACCTCCCACCTCCATTACCCTCTAATTCCCAGTAAGATCCAACATCATATGCTAGACCTTAGAGCCAGGGGCTGAGTTCCAGTCCATCTGGCAGAGCCTCCCAACAGATCAAGCTCCTGTGCTGTCTCTTCTTTCAGGGCTCGTGTAAACAAGAAAAATAAGAATGTAAGTGGGAAAGAAAGAAAACAAACAAACAAATATACTGGGACAGGGTGTGTGTATGCATGTGTGTGTGTGTGTTACTTTTAGAAGAAACACTGATGTTGTCTAAAAGGGAAATTCAGTAGTTACCCACTGAGTTATTTCAGGGTACCTCCCCATGTGCCAGGATTCGGGGGGAATGGTAACATATGTACTCTTAGTCACTGACACGCACATATGAAGTGGAAAGTGCCTTTGTTGTCTTCCTGTGCTCAGTTACCTGGTGCTGCCACAGGAACAGGGTCTGACCTTAGACATCAGGCCATGTTCCTGGAAGAACACACCCATGCCAGGGCTCTGGCTCAAGGGACGGAGCTGCAGGAGGACACGGGGAAGCCAGTCATGTCAGTCCGTCAGCACTTCCATCCATGACTCACCATTAATGAGATGCCTGGACTAGACCTAGTCAATTTTCAGAATACCATGGGGAACAGAAATCTGAAGTAAGGCAAACTAGGTCCTAAGTGAGCTTCACTCTTGCAGGGTCAACCGTGAGCACTTGTATGGGCAAGGGGGTCCAGGAAGGACCAGTCCCACCAGGGCAGGACTCACACCCCCTCTAACCGTTTACTCTCCTCTATCACAAATACACCTCATCTTCTCTCTGGTCCCTCTTTTACTTACCCATCTTGTCTACATCCAAACTCACGACCTACGTTTGGCTTCACCACAGAATAGATAACAGGTAGGCTCTTCCCGTTTCTAAGCACTAAGCCAATCAGTAACTACCAACGTGCAACATGAAGTACATCACATATAGTAAGTTATACTAAAATCAGCAAAGGCTTTAAAATTCCCATTCTTAAAACCAAGTTGAATACCTTATTTCTCAAAGAAATGGTCTTGGGATTTTCCTGTTGAGGTGATAAAAACACCATGACTGAAAGTAATTTGGGGGTGGAACGGTTTATTTCTGCTTACAGTTCTGAAGTCATATGCTCCAACACTGAGAGAAGGTTGGGCAGGAACTGAAGCAGAGGCCATAGAGGAAGGCTGCTTATTGGCTTGCTTCCCCCATGGCTTGCTAGTCTGCTTTCTTATAAAGCTCAGGACCACCCACACAGGAGTGGTCAATTATTAACCATACATCAATCATTAACAACAAAGCATTTTTCTCATTTGGGGCTCCCTCTTCCTAGGTATGTTCAGGTTTGTGTCAAAGTTGCCAAATCAAACCAGGACAAACAAAGCATAAATCAGTTCTAAAAGGACTCTCAAGAATTTTACTGTTTTTCTAACACTCATTTAAAATTGCTCTTTTTCTTAATTTGATGTTCATTCCCCCAAAAGAAGTTAGTTCTAGCCACTTTTCTGGTAGGAAAGAAGTTTCAAGGGTCAAGTTCCTATTCAAGGGTGCCTCTGCTGCATCTTGCTTACACCATAACCTGCTCAGTATGAGACAAGAAGGCACCCTCACTTGCACATAAGTCAGCCATTCTGTCCCAGGAATAACCAGGCTCTGAAGGAAAACATGCTCCCACACTAAGCTGAATCTACTGCACCACAATATACAGCCATTGCTCACCATCTTACTCTGGAAAAGTCAAAAGCAAGACAACCCTGCATGACAGCGCAGTGGCATTTCAACATTAAACCTTGTGTGTTGTGTGTGTAGCAGAGTTTTCCTACGTAGCCCAGGTGGGTCTGAACTCAAAACCCGACTGCTGCAGCCTCCCGTTTGCCACCACACCTAGGGAGATTCTCCCCGCCTTTCCCTGGACATTTGAGTATATTGTGATACCCAGACACCTCCCTGCTCTGAGCATCTACCTTTCAGTGGGCTTCCCTTGTTGCTGCTCCTTAAAATGTATCACTAAGGATAGTAACATACAATGAGGGCTGCTGCAGGAGGCCTGGGAGATCAAAGACAGCCGAATCTACATGCATAGACTGATCTGAAAAGATACCAGTTTAGAAAACAATACAGTGGAGATCATATCTTACTGGGATGCTCAGGAGCGGGCTCAAATCCACAAATCAGTAATGTAGCAAAAGCTACAGAGCACCAAAATTCTCCTTGGAGATCTCCAGTTCCAGCCATCACAGCAAAATGTCTTCCTTTCAAGGGGCTTCGGGCTGCAGGGAAATGGAGCTCCTCCCTCCAGTGCCTCTCCCCCTGTAGCGTATCCTCCCTATGCCAACTGATTCAACTGAAGTTACTGCTCTCATGTGATAGGTTTGTTGGTTTCCTTTGTTTTTTTCTTTTTGTTTTTTGTTTGTTTGTTTTGTTTTGTTTTGTTGGAGGGCAGGGGGTGCTAAAGTTCATCTAGCTGCATTTCTGAAATCTTAAATGCATCATGAGCCTAATTTACCCAAGCCATATCATTGTTATTTGGTCCTCTTCAAAGGACATCTGTTGCGGAGATGGGTCCCCTTCAAGTTCATCTTCTCTTCTATAGCTGTCTCCCTATTGAAGCCAACACTCCTGACAAAAGCCACCACTGGCCGGAGTCCACACAAGGAACTTTGTGGGACTTCCATTCTATAGTCTCACTCCTGCTCACCTCTGTCTAGATAATAAAATGGAGGCCGTAAAGAGGTTAATGTGATAGCAATCTTACTCCAGTACATAAAATCAATAGCGCTATCCTTTTCTAAAGTCTGCAACAATTTAAGCAACGACTTTTTTTTTTTTTTTTGGTCTATAAGACAAGTGTGCACTCCTGAACATCATTTATCACCCCAGGTTCAAAAAAAAAAAAAAGCATCACTGTATTTCTGGTTATATCTGAAAGTATCTTGGGTCGTGTTGCACCAGGACCCCACCCCACTTCCCACTTCACCATCAAGGATGAAAAGTGCTGTTTTATACAGAAGATGGTGAAAGGGCTTAGATACATCTGCTCAAATACCAAACACTAACCTAATGATATGTGTCAGTCAGCTTTACTTTATGGAAACAAAGCCACCTTGCCCACCTAGACACTGAGTCAAGTCAACTCTGCCCTTTATAGACCATTCAAGTAGACAAAAGGCATATTCCCAAACATTAGAGGTAGGCAGTCCTGACAGACCATGCAAATGGAGTCTCTCATACTTTGAATATTTGTTTATGCTCTAGAGGAATAATTTCAAACCCTGTGTAAGCTCTCATAGTAAACATTTCTACATTTGGATTTTATGGGCGCTCACTGTTACACTTTCATAAAAATCATGGTCGTTTATGAAAATTATATCTAATGTTCTCACAATCTTCGGGAACTGCACGGAACTTCAGCTCTGCCCCATCCATCCTATTCAATCAAGCTGTCGTCTTCCAAGAGTCTGGCTCTCCTAAGGAGGCCTCCAGGCCCAGGCTACGGAAGGAGCAGCTTTCCAGGCTAAAGTGGGCCCCACCCAGTGAGCTCTTCCCGACAGCTTTGAAGACTGAAAGCCCCCAGCAATCTTGTGGCTCCTGACAGACCATTCTTCTAAACATTTGGAGGCAGCAGAGAAGCACTGGGGCCCAGAGGGTTAGGCAGGAACAGCCACCCCAAAGGACAGCAGAAAGAAACCTAACAAGCGCCATGACAGTGACTCTCCCCCTAGTAGGATCCCACCCCGGTCATCTCTGAAGGTGATGAGAAAAAGAAGCCTCCTTCATCCACTACTGCTGGATAGCATTTATGACATTGCCACCTTGGGAACAAGGACCAAGTCTTATCTTCCACACCCCTGGGCTACGCTTAGTATCAAGCAGAATCTCGTGGGTAGGAGTATCAAGCAGAATCTCGTGGGTAGGTCTAACACACAACACTGCCCAGCCCACCGAAGCCAATTAAGACATCTCAGTTGTGGCAGTAAAGCTGTGGCATGCACTGTGAGCTGAAGGTGTCATCGCTGCAAAACAGATTCACACTCTCCGCAGTATGTCACCAAGTGCACAGCCCAAACTGTGATGGAGTAAAATCCACTCTCCACCCATTAAATAAGGTATTACATCAGAACGCACGGTGATGAACACTATCAAAACTTTCCTGGCTTGGTGCTATAAGCTACCTCTATTCCAACCACTGTTTTTTACCATAACTCAGGAAAACTATAACCTCTTAGCGTGTCTACCTTATACAGTAAAATAACAGAAAAACTTCAGATGCATAAATGTACCTCGGCAGGGAATGATAACCAACGGGAATCACAAAAAGCATAAGGTGAGGTTTTAAATTCCATCGCTGAGCCAAGTGTTTGCTTTTATTGCGTGAGATAAATCGGGTGGCACTCTGTCATGCTATTTCACATGAAGGACACTACAGTTCCAAGTACCTGGGTGTTACTTACAGCTGTCTACTGTAACAGTGTCTACTCCACTATTCTCTGGCCAGCATTTAGGCAGTTTTGGATTCCCGAGACGGTTCACACTGCAACCTGAGCACAATTCAGACAGATCGCTCATCCCAGTAAATGAGGGTGCACATGGCTGAGTGTAGGTAACCCCAGCAGCCTGGTGAGTGGGGTTTGGTTACACACTGCCAGTCACGTTTCAGGGACATTAGCACAGTGGGTGATCCCTGGAGTGTTTATTAAGGATGGATTACCAGAAGTTAAGGAACAGGAGTTAAGGGAGAAGAAACAGTGGGACAACGGGAGAACATGGTGATAATGAAGGAACCTTTAGAAGAGAAGATGGACAAACCCAAGCAAAAGGTCTGGACTCGCATGTAGTGGCAAGTGGGGGTGGGGGGCAGCATTATTTCTGTGTAGAGATGGCAGGTCTTAGCTGCTCTTCTGGACACAGAAATGTCCACTGGCATCTGGACTAGACAGACGACAGGAGAAGCCATCTTTGCAACTAAGGCAGAAGGATATAAGTTCTATAAATAAGCATGGCCTTTTAAGAAATATTTCATCCAGGGTCAATCTCCTAGGACCTATTCTGTTTTTCATATAACTTTCTGGGTAACACAGATATGCCCAAACAGGGAAACATGTCTCAGGTGCCAGCAACATCCGTGCTTTTGGATAGAGGAACAAAGTTTCCCATCACAGTCTCATCTCAGGAAGCTCCTTGGGCCAAAGAGGGCTGGGAGGGCAAACATCCTGACAGAGGTAGGACCTACTCAGTAACCAATCAAGTAGGGCTCTCAGCTGAGCAAAAGGCTCCACAGTGGAGCGCAAGGCCCTGGGTTCAATCTCGAGAACCAGAGGAGGAGTGTTGGTCCTCCATGACAGTCACTACAGTAAACAATGGAGCCATCCTAAACAGGAACTGGAATTGAGAAAGGGTACTCAGTCCATGGTCAAAGCAAGCAGACAGGACAAAAGACCGAAGAGTATCGCATCACTTCTGTTTTAATTAGGGTTTCACTGCTGTGAACAGACAGCATGACCAAGGCAACTCTTATAAGGACATTTCATTGGGGCTGGCTTACAGGTTCAGAGGTTCAGTCCATTATCATCAACACAAGACCATGGCAGTTTCCAGGCAGACATGGTGTAAGCAGAGCTGAGAGTTCTACATCTTCATCTGAAGGTTGCTAGCAGAAGACTGATTTCAGGCAGCTAGAATGAGGGTCTTAAAACCCACACCCACAGTGACACACCTACTTCAACAGGGCCACATCTCCTAATAGTGCCACTCCCTGGGCCAAGCATATACAAACCATCACACCATCTATGGCACTAGCATGGAAAGAAATGTACCCTCTCCTTCCGGCATGATAATCAGGTACCCAGAGTCACGGCATACTGAGAAGTTTTCTGGGTCCCCAATACTGGCTATTAGGCCAGTCCCTAAGTAAACCCATCTAGTCTATTTTTAAACAACTTTCGATTAATTCTAGAAAGGATGCCATTCAAGCACGGTGGTTCTGCCACCAGAGGTGAGAACCACAAGACTGCCTCACCAACTGGGAAGCCAGCTTCAGAGACAGGATGGATGATCCGCATTTCTGCTCTCAGAGATGATTTATTCGAATGCGCGGGATCTAGCACACTGGTCATAAAAATCACATTTTAAAAGCAGTGCCATTATTTTGGCGCATGAGGCTTGTTTCAGTCAAGCATGTGCACACAGGGCAAACGGACTGATAGCAAAGAAACATCAGGCTCAGGCTGAGCAGACATTCATTTCCCTCATTTTACAAACAAACATCAGCGGCCACAAGGGAGTAGAGGCAAACTGAGAAGGAGATTAAATCTGATTAGATGGGATCCAGCAGTTTATCTCCTCCACTGTACTAACGCTTCCTTAATGCTAATTTCACACAACAAAAGAACTCAAGGTCAAAGATCACTCTGGGGAGACAACTCATCCCTGTTCCCACACTGGCTGCTATATTCACCCAGACCTGCACTGTGTGTGTTGCCCACACGATAAATATAAAGGATGGTCTGAATCTTTGGATGGGTACCATGACGGGCATTTTCTTCCCTGAAGACTGAAGCCGATCCTATTGCTAATCTGTCTTCCCTGACTCACCGCTTCTGAAGACCTGTCCTGCCCAGTCTCACATGAGGTATGGAGATTCGTTCTCCCCACCTCTCGCAGTGTAAACTCTGTAGAGTCTTAATGCAAGGCTTAATGAGACACTGAGTTCAGGGGACTAAAAGACCATGCCTTGAACATGGAATGACCTACAAAGGAAGGAAGATAGACACAACCTAAATTATGAGAACCATTACAAGTCAGAGTCAAGCCTGTTTCATAAGCTTTCCCATCCACCAATGCTGCTTCCCTATTTATGCTAACCCTTTGAGGGGGGGGAATAAATAACTATATGTGTGTGTGTGTGCATCATCATTATCTACTGCTGTACTTTTCTGTCACTGTGACAAAACACTATGACCAAGACAATCTATGAAAGAAAGCATTTAATTGGGGACCGCGGGTGCAGGGGGTAGTAGAATCCAGGACTATCATGGCAGAAGACATTGGTAGCAGGCAAGCAGGCAGGCAAAGGAGCAGCAGATGAAAGTTTGTATCTGATTTTCAGGTGTGAGACAGAGCTGAGAATAGCATGGGCTTCTGAAAACTCAGTGACACACAATCCTTCAGCACCACCTCCTCATCCTTCCCAAACATTTCCACCAACTGGAGACCTAGTATTCAAATAAGCCCACAAGGACCATTCTCATCAAAACCACATCTACAAGGGCTTCTGACTTCATAGACTTAGGCAAATGTCAGAGGAAATAGGTGGGCTTTCTGATTGGTACCTAAGTCAAGCCTGGGCCAAGCATGGCAGAAGATGATGTTAGCATAAAGGTTGGTTCCTTGTCACTAGGAATGGGGAATTTGGGGTAGCAATTAAACTAAGTCAATAACATTTGCTGTGTGTCCAGTTTGCCAAATCCTATCTTGGGAACATTGGGGATCATGAACATATGATTCAGTGTAAGTCTTCAGTGAGAGCAATTTTCCCAATACATATAGTTGACCATTAATTGCATGCACAACAGACAAATTGCCTGTGCTCTCAAAGCTTTGAAACCTATGTTCAGCTCAGGGCAACAGAAGTGTTTTATAGGTTTCTGCTAGTTTCTGAGATTATAATTTAATTACATTTCTCCCTTCCTATTTTTCCACCCTTTTTCCCACTGTTATAGTATATATATATATANTATATATATATATATATATATATATATATATATATATATATATACACACACACACACACACACACATACACACACACACAGATTCTTTAAATGTAACCATCTCAGTCCATCTAATGTGCCTGCGTGTTTTCAGGGTGTTTGGTGAGCTCGCCCCCAGGGAAGGCCTCCTTCCCCACGCACAGCTTTGCTCAGTGCCTCCAGTGCTGTGGGTAGGGCTTAGGCTTCATGGTCTTGCCCCTGTCCACTCTTGGATGCCCATAGGTGCCACCCTTGCTGAGCTTGTGTTTGAGCAGTCATGCTGAAAGACTTTATGGGTGTAGCTGCTAACATTACTAGGATACACAGCCTCACTGCAAACTCCCTGATCCTCTGACTCTTACAATCTATCTGCTCCCTCTTCTTCAATGTCCCTTGAGCCTTAGGAATGTATTTTGTAGGTATACATTGGAATGGGGCTCTATATCCCTGCATTTTGATTGGTTGTGGTTTTCTGTCACAAAGAGAAGTTTCCTTAATGATGGGTAGAGACTGCACTTTTCTGTAGTGCTTTTATAGTCAAGTAACTGATGACCCGACACACTGGCGAGATCGTTGACTGCCAACAGCACCTCCTTCCTTTCTGCTCCCATGCTTCCTCCAGCCCCAAACTCTCGAGTCTCCCTACCCCTCATATTCTCCTTGTTTGTCTATTTGTCTATCCTTCAACAATATTTTCCATTTTGTTTCAAAATTCACAGAACAATGTTTGTTCTTCTCTGAAGCACCTTCAACAGTGCTGAGCATCATGGGAAATGAGGTAATGCATTGTACAATACACCACCTGGCTGGTTGGGGCTACGCTGAGGATATGGCTGGGCAGATGGGGAAAAGGAAGATAAACCAGTGTGCAGTAATAGTCAGTGTGTTCAAAGATAAACATAGTACAATTTACCATTTCAAGTATCTTCCCCTCTCACCACACCCAGGGATACCCAAAATGACTTCCCCCTCTTTTCATGGAGTCTGGCCTCCACCCTAGGTGACCTGAACTTCTTGCTATCTAAGTTATGGTCAAGACTCTGAATCTCACGCAGAAGGCTCTCAGTGTGTCCTTTCCTCTGTTATGATTTCATGCCGCAGCACATTTGAGAGCTACAATGGCAAAAACTGTCAAAGGTGCTCACTTTTCAGCAATGATGACAAAAGTTAAAGTGTCTATGTCACAAATAGAATTGTCCAAAGGAAGGCAATAAGCTGGATGCAATAGTGTTGGCCTATAGTCCATGAGTTCAAGGCTAGCCTGGGAAACTTATCAAGAAGAGGGAAAACAAGGGCTGTGAACTTTGAGAGGATTGAGCGGTTAGCCTCGTTAACCTAGGGCTGAGATGGACACTTTGGTCATTCTCAAAGGGAACAATTTAGCAAATCCACACTGGTCTAGGCAACTTGAAGACTGCTTCCAAGTCCAACTTAAAACGCTGAACTGGAGGACGTTTCTGAAGGTTTTACCAAATCTTTTGGCATGCTAATGCTACATCCGGGAATACTCAGGAGCCTGGTATACAGCTGGGAAGTTCTCTCCTCATACACTGAAATGATCGAATCTTACGCCTTCCATCAAGTGCTCATGCTCACATCCAACACCTGCTGGCCAACAGACAGGCAGCAGGGCACACTCTCATGCATCTATAGACATTTGGCTAATCGGATTGGGGGTGGTGGGGGAGATGATTTCCAGGAGTCTTTGGAGACTTTTACACAAATCATGGTGCAGATGCACCACTGAAGGGACAAATACTGCAGAGAAAGCATCACAACAGTGGACGAACCCCTGCTTTGCCCACACAATGTAAGCCTGGGAGTCCTTGCTTATTAAACAGCAATGCTACAAATGCCTACATCTTCGAGCTGTTGAATGAGCTAATGCACAATGCAAAGAAGTAAGTTGGCACAAAAGTGCTCAGTAACAGCTCACAGGACCAGTGAGGTTATTTTCCCCCTAAAGGCATAAATCAGAACAAATGAAGAGGAAAGTACATGCCACAGTATCAACTTTAATAATTTTGATGCTGATTATTCTGGGTTTTCTGTTCTCTTCTAGAAATGAAGTCATTTAGCAAAAAAGCAGCCAGAAGACAGAAAAAATAAGGAAAGGCATTTGTGAACATCAAGCATATTAAAAGATTTTCAACCTTGCAAGGAAAGCCAACTTTAAGGCATGAAACTTAGTGCAAAGATCTAAAAAACGAGCAATGACCAGTTGCTTGGGAGGGTGAAGGAAGATGGAGGATGGCGACCCAGGGAGGAATGGCTACAGTGATGCCAACCACTTCATCTTCAACAATGTAATCTAAAGAAACGAGATGTGTTACAAGCACTTCCTGCAACACAACAGCAGCTTTAGTGTTCATCAAAATGGAAACACTTAAAACCCCTGTGGAGCATCTACTATAAAGGGTGGTGGTTAGAAGAAAAATGGCCTCCAGAGGCTCTGCGCTTAGCGGCTGGCAAGAGATACTATTTAGGAGGTAAAGGAGGTGTGGCCTTGTGGGAGGAGGTGTGTCCCTGGGAGTGGGAGGGATGCAGGACAGGGGTGAGCTTTCAAAAAGCCTGTACCAAGCCCCAGATCTCTCTTCCTATATCTAAGGCTCTGGATGTAGAAGTCTCAGCTCCTTCTCCAGCACTGCCTACTCCCCACTATGATCTTACTCTTATAGAAGAAAGCATTTTGTTAGGTCTTGCTTACTGTTTTAGAGGTTTAGTCCATTATCGACATGGTGGGAAGCATGGCAGTGTGCAGGCAGACTTGGTGCTGGGGGAGCCCTCCACCTTGATCTGACGGCAGTAGCAGGAAGGCTTGAATTTTACACGGGGCAGAGGTGGAACACTGGAGAACTCAAAGCCTAGCCCCATAGTGACACACTTCCTCCAACACGGCTACACCTTTTTATTGATTGATTTTAGATATTTTCTTTATTTACATTTCAAAAGTTATTCCCCTTTCCTAGTTTCCCCTCTGAAAACCCCCTATCTCATCCACCCTCCCCCTGTTCCCCAACCTACCAACTCCTAGCCCTGGCATTCCCCTATACTGCGACATAGAACCTTCACAGGACCAAGGGCCTCTCCTCCCTTTGATGGACAGCCTCTACTCCATATGCAGCTAGAGCCATGAGTCTCACCCTGTGTTTTGATTGGTGGTTTAGTCCCAGGGAGCTCTGGGGGGGTACTGATTAGTTCATATTGTTGTTCCTCCTATGGGGCTGCAAACCCCTTCAGCTCCTTGGGTACTTTCTCTAGCTCCTCCATTGGGGACCCTGTGCTCCGTCCAATGGATGGCTGTGAGCATCCACTTCTGTATTTGTCAGGCACTGGCAGAATCTTCTCAGGAGACAGCTTTATCAGGCTCCTGTCAGCAAGCTCTTGTTGGCATCTGCTATAGTGTCTGGGTTTGGTGGTTGTTTTATGGGATGGATCCCCAGGTGGGACAGTCTCTGGACGGTCATTCCTTCAGTCTCTGCTCCAAACTTTGTCTCTGTAACTCCTAAGGCTACACCTTCTAATAGTGCTGTTCTCTGTGGGCCAAGCATTCAAACACATGAGTCTGCTGTGGGTGGGGCGGAGGGCGGGGCAAACCTATTCAAACCATCGAACCGGTGTGAAACCTATTTACTCGAGGTGTAGGGAAGTGAAAGCTAAAAGATACTCCCATAGATCACAGGAACTCTGTTTTGCTTAGGGGTGGCATTCCTGTCTGAACTCTTAGTAAAGGCTCCAGGCTCAAAGTTGACACTCACAAGGTGCGTCCGTCAGTAGGACAAACTCCTCTTAGCGGCACTCAGAATACCACAGCTAAGAGCTAAGGTGGTGTTCAGCGGTAGAGCTCTTGCCTAGCATAGGCAAGACCTGGACCCCAACCCCAGCACTGAAGAGAAACGAAGACGTGTGTATGCTGAGTTTTCATTAGACTGGCAGACATGCCGCCTGATATTTAAGAGCTAAGCACAAAAGGATTATCCAAGAGCACTGCCCTAACTGGGCTGGTCTCACAGATACTCTGCTGACTAGGAATCAAGCAGCAAACATAAAATGTCATTATTTAAAATAACTAAAAAGCAGTGTTTACACTTTGTGTCCAAAATAGTCCTCTAGAGGTTATATTACTCAACCTGGGGGAAAGAGGCCACGTGTAGTTAAGATCAGGCTGTCCTCTGAAACTATCAAGTCCTATTCCCATGCTAGCCCATGTGTGGGCTTCCTTCAGGGACTATACAAATCAAGCCCACATTGTCTTTTCCAGTGGTTGGGAAACAAACCATTAACATACGTCACATAGAGAGCTGTTGCGACAACAGAGCCCATTGTCCACACCAGCTTTCTCTTAAGAGTCACTGAAGGGGTGACTCACCTTGATGTCACTCTGAAAGTGTCTAGCACTGAGTTTCTTTTCCCATCCTCACTACAAAGAGAGCAATTCCTCAAAGGTAAGGGGCTGGGTATTCTAAAAATAGGAGCGTCTTTGTTAATGAGACATGCCCTTCACCAGAGAAAAATCAATAGCACCCCTCATACATACACTACATGGCACAGGAGCCTAAAGTTGAAGAGAGAAAAGGGGTAGGGGGAGAAATCCATGAGTAACCAGAAATAACACTAATGTACTAAGTTACTACCGGAACTGTTTAATGCCTATATACATCTTATATAATGTTTTCTACTCCAATAACATCTCCCAACTAAGGCAACAGGGATGATCAATAAAGGGCTACAAAATTTCCATTCCAAACATTTAAAATTGCTGTTGGCATGGCGGATAATTATTTCCACCATGCATAATCCATTAAAGTGTGTGCCAGCCCAGTGTTTGACACATTAGGAAAGCACACTAGCAGGTTATAAACCAAAGGGGAATGTTGGATATTTCAATCATACAACAAAATGAACAAACCGTCTCCCCGAGAAACGGAGTGTGTCTGACTGAGCAGTGGGAACTGTGACCGAGCAGCAGGTACTGTGACTGAGCAGCAGGTACTGTGACTGAGCAGCAAGTACTGTGACCGAGCAGCAGGTACTGTGACTCAGAATCCCACCTGGCACACAGGGTTATAATGGTTGGAAAGCAGCCTGAGCGATTCTCAGACATTAGTGTAAGTGCATTTAACTGCCAGAAAGAGCAATGGAGCCCAACATAAGCTACCCAGGTGTAGTGCATGCCTTTAATCCCAGCACTCAGGAGTCAGAGACAGGCCTGGTCTACATAGTGAGCTGCAAGACAGCCAGAGCTACATAGTGAGACCCAATCTCCAAAAAACAAAAAAGAACCCTTGGAGGACTAGTGCTTACACACACACACCACTTTGAATTAAGATTCAATAACTTTACAATAACATAGAGCCAGAAACCCACTAACAGTGGACTCTGTTCACTTTGCTTTAATTATACTGAACCTTCATACCAATGAGATACCACTTAGCTAGCTCCAGGAACTGTGGTTTTTGTCCATAGATGGATAACTCAAAAGTACACTCGAAACACTTCAAGTTCAGACTCCTACTAACCCGCCATCCCTATTAGCATGCAATATATTCACTTCTAACTAAAGATCAAATTGTTTCCCAGCAAACGGTCTACTTGAAATCCAGTATTAATGTTTTGTTTTTTGAAACTAGATCTCCAAAAACTCAGTGTATCCTGTAATTCCTTAGCTCCATGACACAGCAAGTAAATACTGTCTGCACGTAGACTTCAGGACACTTAGGAGACTGTGTGAACCGGTGAAGCAACTGCTCATCTCTTGTATTTGCGGTTGCTCTGCTCGCTGTCGCTCAATACAGCTTCAGCTCTGAACACTCCATCCAGCTCAGGTTGTTTTTCCCTGTGTCACTGGCTTCCAGCCTCCAGACCAGGTTCCCCGACAAGCCTCTCCGCTCCGGAGTTGCAAGTGGGAACTCCCAAGGCTCCTCCCCAAACTCCCACGGGGGTAAAAGAGGTGGGGTGCTTTTCCCAAGCCGGTATTACTAAAGAGTTCCAGCCCTGGATCGCACCTTCTCCACCCCTCTCACAGAGGCTGGTACCTATCGAGCTTTGGGAGTCCCTGGTAAATCCAAAGGCCATTCAAAACAACCCAGGACTGGTCCCCAACCAGGTGGCATCCTCCTTCATAGCTACTAGATGAGCCTTAACCCTTGCTGACCCGGACCGGGACCGAAAAAAAGGAAGAAAATTAAAATTTTCAAACTGAGATGGGCGGTAAGCCCACAGAGCTGAAGGGCTCCCCCGTGCGCTGGAAACGGGGTAGCAACCGCCAGGTGAGGATGCGGAAGTCCCTCTTCCTACCCCGCCCAGACCTGTCCACCAGGCCGGCGAAACAGGAATTGCAAACTCGCCTACAGGACTTTCGTACACACGGAGCGTTTGCGTACACACATCCCTCTGTACAGAGGCGTGCAGGCAGGCAGGCAGGCAGGCAGGCAGGCAGGCAAGACTGTCAAACAGGTCCTAGCCACCAGAAAAGACGAACAAGAAAACCAGACATCGAGATATACGAAACTTTTTTTTTTTAGGAAGAAAAGGACGGGTGATTAAAGGCTCTGCCGTGTTCACCTTGTTCCCGGACCAGGCAGTAACCAAAAAGGCTAGGGCTTTAGAGCCTATGCCTGGGAAGCCGCTGGTCACTTTAACTACAGCAACTGCCGTAGAACCCGGGAGCAGACGCTCCTGCAGCACCTGTTTGCAATCCTGACCACCCCCTACTCTCCATCACACACGCGCACACCCTGACCTTGAGGGGAAAAAAATAACAAACCTGAAAATCGACACTCCAGCCCTGGTCAATAATTACTCCAACCGGCCCTTATCTAAATACCTGATAACGCACGGGCTGCCTCAAAATGCCCATTGTGGGCAAATTAAGTAAGGGCTTCCTGGGGCTGTTGAAAGGGCTTGCTACATTCCACTGCACCTCTTTCAGAGGACTCCGGTTCTATTCCCAGCACCCACAAGGCGGCTCGCGGCCACCTGTAACGCCAATTCCAGGGGCTCTGACGCCCTCTTCTGGCCTTCTAGGTGCACGTACAGACATACAAGCATACACATAACAAAACTAAAAAAGAATTTTATATGTGTATACATATACAGTTTTTTTAAGAGCGTACTTCCTTGGGAAAATTAGAAATGACGTTTCTCTACCCACTGCCCTCATCCCTCCTTCAGTCTCTGTGCCCCTCCCTCCCAGAAGATCCTCGTCCCCCTCCACTCCCAAGTCTAGGGTCCCTGTGGTTGTCTCGCGCTAGAAGAAAGGCAAACGAACGAAGGGGGCTCTCGACATTGCAGAGAGCCTGGAACCGACTCCACGAAATAGGAAATGGGGTCGCACGTCAGGTGCCTCGGTGAAGGCTGGTGTCCTTCCCCGGCTCCCAGCGGGCTAAGACGCCCCCTTTGGTTCCAGGCTCTCAGCAGGAGATCTAAACCAGGAGAGGACAGGGAGGGAAGGGCAAAGCGTGGAACCGTGCTGCGCCGCTGTCAGGGGGACTCTGCGGGGCGGCCAGTCGGTGCGGCGCGCTCCAGCAACACCCAAACTTTCTCTACCATCCAAGTTAGGGGTGCCGAGGACCGGGACCGCAGAGACGCTGGCAGCGGCGTCCAGTAGCGGCGGGGAAGGTAGCCGGGAGCCCGCCGCGCCGCACCTGTGCCCCGGGGCTGCACCGGGCCCGCACTCACCCGGCTGTAGAGCTCGCTGTACGACATGACCCCGCGGGCCGGGCCGGAGCCCCGGGCGCCTCGCGGGACGCTGGGTCCAGGCTGAGCGCCGAGGCCCGGCTCCTCGCTTCCCCCGCGATCTCAGTGCACGGCTGGCGCAGTCTTCCCGGACCGGTCCCAGTTCCTCCGAGCTCCTTTCTCGGGTGGACCGACCCGCTGGCGCCTACGCCCGCTCGCACCGGCCCGCGCGACCTTTACTCCCTGGGCGGCGGCAGCGCTGGTGCGGCGACCAGGAGTGGCGGGAGGGAGGAGAGAAGGCGCGCTGCTCTCCCGGCTCAGGTATGGGGAGGTGACGCGGCCGGCCGGCGAGGGAGGGACGCCCCGCGCCTGCCCGCGGGCGATCGCCGCCGCCTTTAAGCCCTCCGCGCCCCCGCCGCCACCGGGTCCTGGGGCGGGGGGCGGGGCCGACGAGGAGCGGCGCCCCGGGAGCCGGCGCGCTCCGCCCCCTGCTGGCCGTGGGACGAACGCCGCACAGGTGCGCGTCGAGTGTCGCACCTGCCGCCCAGCGCCGCCAGAACACCTGGGCAGAGGTGGGCAAAAGTGCAATGGTGACCATAAAATTGGGGAGAAAAGCAACTAAAAGCGTTAGAGAGAAGGCTATCTGCGGCTGGAAAGCCCTACCTATACTTTTTCCCCCGATTTTATACGTTTGTATTGAACGTTTTTCCATTAATAAAACCTAATTGTAGCCAGGCGGTTGTTGGTGCATGCCTTTAATTCCAGAAGCAGGTAGAAGAGGCTGAGGTCTGTGAGTTCTTGGCCAGCCAGGTCTATAGAGCGAGTTCCAGGACAACCATGACTACAGAGAGAAACCCTGTCTATAAAAAACAAAAGCAAAACCCCTAAGTGTGCCATAGTTCGTTATTAAGGTGATTTTGATACACACTAAAGATCCTCCTCACCCAAATGAACTCCCTGCACAGACACCTCGATCAGGAAAGTGCTGTTCTCCAGGGGAACACTAATAGTCTCACCTACAGTCTTCTACTGGACCCTAGGTTCCTCCTCCTCAGAAGGTGGGAACTCTCAAGTTCTCTTGGCTCTCCTGTCTCGTGTTCTGGGCCCCTCTGCCCTTGCTTTTGGCAGTCCATAGCAGCTTCATACCTCTTTTTTCCAACTTCTAAAGAAACTTGGGCATCCTATCCGCCCAAGAAAAAAGAACCGTCAGAAGTGGGGTGAGAGAGTAGGGTAAAGGACACTTCCCTGGGCTTTGAACCATAACAAGTGACCCCGAGTGTGGGCGGCTTTCAGCCAGAAGGTACACCTACACCAGCGGGGGTGGGGAGTGACGTTGTTCTGGAACCCTCTCCCCAGAAGGTGACACCCACATGAATTATACGGATTAGTTAGGGAGAGAGAGGGGGCCTTAATGTTTAAACTCCTTTGAAAATGGAGTTTAAAACTCCTTCGAATCTCCTTTGGAAAATTCGTCTCTCAGACGGACAGATGCAGTTGACCAAAGTTCGGGCAGCTGCCACTGGCTCAGAGATGGAAAGACACATCAGCAGCGAGAACAGACAGAACCGGCTCTTAGGTTTCTTCTCTCCATAAAGTCTTCCTGCAGGACTCAGAGCACGGCTCAGCAGAAGGTACCGACCTAGCATTTGTAAAGATTAGGATTGGCTCCCCGGCAGGCACCAAAACACTAAATTTTCAAACTCCCCCCATAGAACTTCTCCTTGCACAGTAGTACTTATTAAGTACCTTCCCCAATGAAGCAGCCATCGACGTAACTTCGACAGCAGTGGGGGAGCGCTATCTTGGTCAGCTTGAAGCCCGGAGCCTCGGAGCTTCGCTGCAGACTCACGGAAGCACACACGCACTGGCGGTGGAGGCCAGAGCTCTGTGTTCACAGCCTTTCAGTGAGAAAGGCTCCAGGGCTCCACCCACTCCTACTCCAGCAGCCCCATTAGCAGCCCTGACTCCTTCCTTACTCGCAACTCCTGTTCTACTGGCTCCTGGCTTTTCCTTTCTAACTTTCCCTTCTGGGCTTCCCCTTGGGCAGATGCCTCCTCTCATTGGCGCAGAGTTCTTCCCTAACAGGGTTTCTGCCCAGCACAATCACTTTTAAACTGATGTCAGGTTGTCAGCCTCAGAGATTCTGATCTAACAACTCAGCTGCGGTGCTGTCCCCTGAGGTTTTGGGGTTTTGATGGAGGTGGTGGGTTTTCGTTTGTTTGCCTTGGAGTTGGGTCTTTTGTTAAGTCAGGTCTTCTTATATCTCAAATTCATGATCTTGATCCAGCCTTCCAAGTACTGGGAAGGCTGTTGTCTCCTGCCGTGCTTCTGCCACCAACTCAGAAAAAAAAAAAAAAAGATTGTTAAGAACTCCCAGGTGGTTCGAGGGTACCGAGGTAAAGCAGCACTGCTTTCCACTGGGGACGTGGTTCCGGGACACAGTGCCTGACGAGCATGCGCAGTAGTGGTTCTCAACCTTCCTAATGCTGCGACCCTTTAATGTTCCTCGTGTTATGGTGACCCCTCCCAAACCATAAAATCATTTCATTGCAACTTCATAACTGTAGTTTTGCTACTGTTATGAATCCTAAAGTAAATATCTAATATGCAGGATATCTGATATGTGACCCTCCACAGTGGTTCTCGGTGCACAAGTTGAGAACCACTGGCATACAGTGTCTGATCCCAGGAATGTACACCGAGGTGGGGATGAGGGAGAGGAGAAGGGGCTGCTTTAATCTGGGTCCCATTTAGCCCATTTTATGGGAATGCTTTCTCCCCATTTGTATAGAATGTTTTGATTATTAAAACTTGATCATGCCATGGTTCGTTATTAAGGTAATTTGGATGTACAGTAAAGATTATCCTCACCAATATGAACTCCCTGTGCAGAAATTCCTATCAGGAAAGCAGTGTTTCCCTGCAGGAACATTGTTAGTCTCACCTACAGCCTCCTACTAGACTGCTATTCTGGACAAAAGGTTCCTTCTTTGAAACTCTCAGTGTTCCCCGGGTTCTGTTCCAGCTGCCGTGTAATTTCTCCCTTTTGTCTCTTGTTTCCCAGCCTCTCTAATAACAACCCTGAGGATCCTTGTCCATCCCTGCCTCTTCCTCCTAGTTCCTGAAGAAAACTGTGTCCCATTTCCTACAACAAACACCTTTCTTTGTCTCTATCCTCCTACTTCATCTTTGAGCGTGATGCGCACTCTCAAATCTGCACTCCAAAACAGCATTTCCACTTGCCAGACTCACCATCCATCCTATCCACCCCACTGGGGTGTAGGACCAACCTGAAACCCATCCCTTCTCACATACTCCATCCCATTCCAACTGTCTGGCTTCCATTGGACCTGACACAAATTAAAAGCTCAAATCATGTTGGCAGAACTGAATCTCATCCCTGAGTAGGAGTGGGGGGCAGGGGGGGCGGCACAGGGGGCGGTTAGAGCTTTTTGAATGTTAAATACGACAATCAGATATAGCCATTCCCTCCTTTGAATAAGACTAGAAACATTTTAACACTTATTTCACTCATGGAAGCACTCTACACCTGTATCTTGTTGAAGCCTCCATGAAACCCTTATAAAAAGAGGCTGGGAACGTCAATCCTATTTCACAGATGAGTAAAGTAAGGCTCAGAGAAGGACAGGTGAGAGAACTAGTATTTGATTGTTTTCTACAACTTAATAGTGAGTGGGGCTTGAGCTTCTAGTTAATCAGGATTAAGGGAACACCTGGAGGTGTGTATTCAGCTGATGAGAGGTACGGTCAGTTACTGTGGATGTTTACCTGGATGTGGAGATGTTACTATGCTTCATGGCCTCTCAAAGCAGAGATGATATTGGTACAAATGCTTCTGCCCCTCTCCTGGCAGGTGCACACATATGAGTAAGAGCAGCTTTGAACTCACAAAGCTTTTGTTTGCAGCCTTCCTAGTGTGTTCTGCATAACTGTGCCCAGCACTGCCCACGTGGGTCATATCCCTGGCTCTAACCACTAGTCATGAAGGGTCTGTAAATGACAAGGCCAAACCTGACCTGTGCTTGTCACCGTGCCCTCTTGGGCTCATTGACATGCACACTGAGTCAGATCTAATGGAAGTGCGACTTGCTAAATGGTAGAAAAGAAGGGGAAATGAAGGAGTTACCAAGCAGGCTAAGAGAGAGAGACAGACAGAGAGAGAGAGAGAAAGAGACAGACAGACAGACAGACAGAGACAGAGACAGAGACAGAGACAGAGAGAATAAAAACAAAGAAGAGGGCAGTAGAATCCAGTATAAAGAAACTTTTATTGATAAGTGAAATATTTGTAAATAAATGCTCACTGGTAGTTAAACTCATGTTCTTTATATATATATTATTTTATTATATATAATATATATTATATTTATTATATATTATTTTTGTTAGATATTTTCTTCATTTGCATTTCAAATGCTACCCCCTTTCCTAGTTTCCTCTCCTATCCCCTCCCCCATCCCCCTGCTCCCAAACCCACACACTCCCACTTTCTGGCCCTGACATTCCCCTATACTGGGACATAGAGTCTTTGAAAGACCAAGGGGCTTTCCTCCCATTGATGGCCGACTAGGCCATCCTCTGTTACATATGCAGCTAAAGACACAAGTCCCACCATGTGTTTTCTTTGATTGGTGGTTTAGTCCCAGGGAGTTCTGGTTAGTTTATATTGTTGTTCCTCCTATAGGGCTGCAGACCCCCTCGGCTCCTTGGGTACTTCCTCTAGCTTCATTGGGGATCCTGTGCTCCATCCAACAGATGACTTCTGTATTTGCCAGGCACTGGCACAGCCTCACAGGAGACATCTATCTCAGGGTCCTGTCAGCAAAATCTTGTTGGCATCTGCAATAGTATCTGGGTTTGGTGGCTGTTTATGGGATGAATCCCCAGGTGGGACAGTCTCTGGATGGTCCTTCCTTCAGTCTCAGCTCCAAACCTTTAAACTCATGTTCTTATATTCTCTCCCCACTCACACAGATTCCTATCTCCTCCCTTTCCTCTTCCATGCCCTCAACACACACATTTGTGGAAAATTACACAAAGCATACCTGAACTTCCTGTGCCTGTCCTGGATGCAGCTAGGAGACAGGCAAGCAGACATGGGTGACGGAGGCAGGAAGGGTGTTTGTTAGTAGGGACCCAGGTTCCAGATCTGCACTGCTAAGTTCTGGCTCTCTTCTGTCCCTGACTTGTTCTTCTGTCCGGCAGACACTGGAAATGCTGGCTTATACCCACACAGCATGGTTCTCTCTGCCCCTCCTTATGCTTCTGTCCCTTAGTGTGTGTCCTGAAAATGAGAAGGTGAGAGCCACCTAGACATTTTAAAGTTGGGATCTGTATCAATCAGGATAGGCTGGGGTTTGCTGCTGTCACAAACTAAGCCCCAAGTCTCAGCTCCGATGCAAAAACTGCATTTCTTGCTCACATCATTCATTTTTTGATGGATTGGATGGGGCTCTTCTCCCCACAGTCTCTCCCTCTGAGTATCTGTCTTGAAAGTTCATCAGTGGCAGAAGAGAGGCCTGCAGCAAACGCTACTCCAGCTCTTCAAGCTTCTCCTCACAGCCATTCACCCCTTACTGGGCAAAGTAAGTCACTGACCACCAGGACCTGGGTATACGAAGCTTGACCAGGTAGGGCCCTGAGCAGAGGAACAACTTGGAGCAGCACAGAAAGTATTTGAACAAGATAAACTATTAGACTCTTTTTTTTTTCCTGATACTCCAACTTTTATCTCATTCAGAAAACTTGGATTGTGTTAGGATTTCTCCTGTGCGCTGGCTTTCCCTTAACCAGGGTAAATGGATGAATCCTATATCAGAATGGAGTGTCACAAATGCGGTATATAAACTCCCTGAAAGTGAAGACAGAGAAAACAACCTCACCAGCACAGGAAGATAGGGAGAACACAAACTGGATCTTTGGAATAGAATCTGATGTCCAGTATAGCACAAAAATGAAAAATTAGAGAGGAACGGGGACTGGAGAAGTGGTTCATCGGTTAAGAGCATTGTCTGCTCTTCCAGAGGACCTGGGTTTAATTCCTAGCACTCACAGGAACTTACAACTGTCTATAACTCCAGTTTCAAGGGACCTGATGCCATCATCTGGCTTCTGTGGGCAGCAGGCATACACATGATACACAGACACACATGCAGACAAAACTCCCATACATGCAAAATAAATAATAACTTTTAAGAAGTGGAAGAAACTGTGTGGACATGGACTGACTCAGAATTATAGTTTGTTATATATTGAAAGTAACCTATTCCAATGTCCGCATGCAAAACTACTCTTATCTGGCCAGGAGCGCAGTGCTAGAACTCAGAAAGCTAAGTCGGGGGGGGGGGTGACGAGTTGAAGGCCAGACTAGGTTACATGGTGAGTTCTAGACTAGCCTGAGCTATATAGTTGAGATCTGTCTCGACAGAACAACAGACATAGATCACTGCATCTTGGCTGGGTCCACAGGGATGAACTGGGTGTGCATTGAATTCCGAAGGTCCTGGGCTGACACAGCTGGGATGGCAGACCTCACTGTCCTGTGTGGAAGCTGGCCTTGTCATTAAACTTCGGGACTTTCTCTTATCTTCAGGGATCCATGATAATATTACAACCCTAGGCCAGCAGCTAGCTAGCAACACCCTCACAGATTTTAATTGTATCAAATCTTAAAAGACTACACAAGTGGACATATAATTGGAATTATATTCCCCCAACTGGGAAGCAGGAATAATTAAAATTATTTCCCCAAAATTATTAAATCATTTGTGCAGACTACTTCCAAATTAGCTCCAATGATCGTCAGCCCCTTAGTTTCTGCCCTTATGTAAAGTAAGCTTTTCCTTTCCCATGTGGGCTAGAGCGATTGATTTGATTCCAATCATTAAAGTATAGTAAAGTAATAGTATTGTGTTTCCACGATAAGATTATGAAGGACTGGCTTTGGCCCTCCTTAACCATCCCTCAGTCATATGCTTGCTTTGGTGAAGAATCCGCAGAAGGATATCTATTCGGCAAGGAAACACAACAGCCCCAGAGGACCAGAATCACCCCAGCGACTACACAAGTGACCTTTGAGGTAGATTGGCCACTAGGTTAGCCTTCAGATGAGACCCTAACCCCAGCTGACACTTTGATGTGACACTCTGAAGCAGAGATCCAGAAAGCTGAGTGTAAACCACCTGGAGACAGGGCTCTGGCTGGCTGTTCTTGCAGAGGTGCAAAGTTTGTTCTCAGCACTTACAGTGCACAGTTCATAACTCTCTGTAACCCCAGTTTCCAGGAAGTCTGAAACCTGGCCTTGGACACACTAATACAAACATACAGGAATAAAAGTGTTTTTAAATCTTAAACAGAAAAATAAAAAAACAAACAACATGAACTAATGAAGTCTGTGGCCCCCACATTCTGTGAGATAATAAATGTGTGCTGGTTTTGACCACCTATGTTTGAAATAGTTTATTTGTAGTACACCCGTGAAAGACCAACACAGAAGGTGTCCTGTGGTGCTTGGCTTATTAGTAAGAACTGTGCCCCAGTAATCTTTCCTCCTCATGATGGCATGGCATAGGTGTTCCTTCCTGCTAAAGTGACCATCTTCAAATTGGGGTTTGCATTTCTCTGGTAAAAACAACCTACCTCCAGACCCTCTATGTGAGCTCTTTTCTATGAGAAAGACAGCAGAGCCTCATCCTCCATCGGCAATCTCACTTTTCCCTTCATCACTTTGGGGAAGGGCATTCTCCAGTAAGAATTTCAAGTGCTCACCTGGGGATTCCAAGCCTATAGGACATTGAAGGGACACTTATCAATCGATACCGAGAAAGCTGACAGCTCTGGAAAAGAGGTCACTCATTCTTTTGCAAGTCAGGTAGCCAAGTCTAAGTTATCAGCAAAATTAAAGGAGAGCTAATTAGGGGTATTAAAAATCTTTTAATAGCCAGGCAGTGGTGGTGTGCGCCTTTAATCCCAGCACTTGGGAGGCAGAGGCAGGCGGATTTCTGAGTTCGAGACCAGCCTGGTCTACAGAGTGAGTTCGATGACAGCCAGAGCTACACAGAGAAACCCTGTCTCGAAAAACAAAAATCTTTTAATAGATCACTCTGTGGTTTGGGCAACTCAGAAAGGGTTAAAAAACTGAGGATGCTGCTGTAACAAAATCTAAATTTTTAAAAAAATACTTTGTATAGCCAAGTACCTATGGTGGTTGGAATGAAAATGGTTCCCATAGACTCATAGGCACTATTTGAAAGGAGGTGTGGCCTTGTTGGAGGAAGTGTATCATAGAAGGTGGGCTTTGAGATTTCAAAAGCTCAAGGCGGGCCCAGTGTCTCTCTCTTTCTGCTGCCTATGGATTTGAATGTAGAGCTCTCGGCTACTTCTCCAGCACCGTGCCTGCCTGCCATGATGATAATGGACTAAACCTGTGAAACTATAAGCAGACCCCAATTAAATGTTTCTAAGAGTTATTGTGGTCATGGTGTCTCTTCACATCAATAGAACACGGTCTAAGGCATTACTATCACTGACTTTTAAATGGGTTTCTAGCACCAAAGTATGTGACAAAATTCAAGAAGTGGGGGGGAGGAATTCTAAGCACAAGGAGAGAAAATAAAAGGAATGACTTAAAGAACTTGTTAGCAGGATGGCGACATGATTCAGCAGATAAAGATGCTCGCCGCCAAGCTGAATGACCTATGTTTCTTCCCAGGATCCCCCATGGTGGAAGGAGAGAAAGGTTTCTTGCATGTTGTTCTCCAACCTCCACAGACGTGTTATGGCACACAGGAGCATGTACATAAATTAATAAATAGATAGATAAATAAATGTAAAACTTAAAAAAAAAAGTGTCTGTGTGTGTGGGCATATGTGTGTATTTCGTGAGCCAATAGAGAATATAAAATTGCTAGTCCAGCTCCAGACCACGGCATTCATTTTAAACGGTAATGTATCTGGAAGTTTTCTATTTAAAAAACTTATTTTTAAAATGTAGTTATTAACTTGAGCATGTGTGAAGACATACATGCTTTTTCTTTTCTCTTGTTTTCCAGTGTTAGGGATGGGACCCAGAGCCTTGCATATGCTAAGGATGTGCTCTGCTTTGAAAACTATTTTGTGTGTGTGTGTGTGTGTGTGTGTATACGCTCGTGAGTACACATGGAGATACCATCAGGCACAATATATTGGTAAATTGACGTGTGCATCTTAAGCTTCTTAAAGGTGAATTCTGAGAGTGAGGAGGGCTGTCCCACACTCCAGCATGTCCATGTCAAGTGTCTTCCAAGACCCCTTGTGTTGGGACAGGCTGCCCAACCCCAGGCAAGTGCTCTATAATGGGGGGAGGGAAACCCAAAAATGAAAACTACTATGCCTTTGAGGGCAGCTAGAAGGTAAACTGTTTCCAACAGAAATTACTATTGTTTATCCCATAACATTGAACCGCATATACTGGAAGGCAAAGGCAGAAGTTCACCCATGGATAGCATGTTCTGCCCTACCTGGAAGTATGGATCAGCCCGACTAGTTTGCAGTTTCTGAGTCATTTCTGCTGGATGTTTGTAAGTGCCTGATATAATGTTTCTTTTCTGCTACTATGTATCATTTTACTCAGCCTGGCTCTCTATTCTGTCTGGGGCACACTAAACCATGAACTCCAGCTGGCTGCTTCAGTAGGATTTTGCCAGTGGACTTGGGCTGCACGTTTGTAAGCTCCTGATTTGGTCCCTGTCGCTTCCTGCCCTCGCAGCCATCAGTGTTGGATTGCTTTCTTTCTCCTTGCTACCTGCTCTCTATTCATAGGCTCTGACTTTGTTATACGCCTAATAAACTCATCATTCAACACCAAGAGTATAGCTAGTGTAGATCATGCTGTGGGCTGTTCTGAACAGGTGAGAGGAAAACTTTTGGTGTCAGTTCTGCCTGCCTGCCTTGTTGATGTGGGGTCTTTCTTGTTTCCAGCAGCGCTGCATAAACAAGGCTGGTCAGCCTGGGAGATTCGGGGATTCTCCAGTTCCCACCTCCCATTCTCTACTAGGCGTGCTGGGATCACGGGTGCATACCACCACAGGAGGCGTGTTCGCTACCTACTGAGCCATCTCACACTCACCCCACTCCCAGCCCTTTAACTTTTTTTTTTTTTAACTTGGAGACATGATCTTGCTGAAATATCCAGACTAGTCTTGGACTTGCCATCCCTCTGTCTCCTCAGACAGCTGGGCTTACCAACAGCTTTTGTACATGCAAAAGTTAGTGTTAGTGTCTGTAATGAACCTCCAGAACGGTATGATGGACATGCTGGGTAGGGCTTGGGTGGAGAAAAGAAGAGAAAAGTACTATGGCATGGAGCAGCGGACATGCAGTTGTCACACACAGCCTGTGTGGTCATATCTACACATTTGCTACAGGGGAAAAAAAGCCCAAAAAACAAAAAACAAAACAAAACAAAAAACAAACAAACAAACAAACAAAAACCCAACCTACTCCCTCTCTGCCATCAGCCTACCTAAAGGAGCTTCAGGACTCCTTTACCAAGAACTGAAAAAGCCACTGTATTTCATCCTTGGCGTCTTGCGCCCTCTGCTGGAAGGTTTTCGCCACAGCTCGTTTTGTTCTTGCTTTTTCTCTTGTTTTCAAACTCCCACAACTCACGCTGAGTTCTGAAAATCCAAGACAAAAGGACCACGTTCCTGCTTCCTCACAGCGTAGCCCAGACTAGCCTCAAAGTCACAATCCTTCTGCCTCATCTTTCACTTTATCGCTGTCCTCTAAGACACCTGATACCTCATGCAGGAAGAGGTGGATTTGCCCCAGACCACCTAGCTGGTTGGTGCTTGCTGCTTTTGGCCTAAGCACTTCTGCAGAGATCAAAGGAGACTTACAGGCTCCCCAGACATGCTTGATAAGCACAGACTTCCACTCACAATCTTTCCCATAAAGCTTACATTCACGCCCTTTAACCTTCTAACAACCCAGGGCCATCGGTGGGGAGCCAAGTTGAACAGGCTGCCGGTGAGATGTTCTCATGTCCTGAGATGACACGAAAGGAAATGAATCAGAGGCTCCTCTGAGCATGACTCTTGAGCCTTGTATTAACTATAAAGCCTGATGCCTTAACAGACTGCCTGGAATATGCTATTTCCAAATTCTACCCATTCTTTAAGGCAGACTTTTGTTTGTAATGGCTTTTTATTTTTGAAATAGGGTTTCACTCTTTAACAACAGGTACCACTGTGCCTAGCTATGGCAGGGCAGTCTTGAACTTGTGTGATACACACACACACACACACACACACACATACAGAGTTATATACATATACATTGTATTGTATATGTATATATAATATGTAATATGTGTATATATAATATGTATTATATATGTATATTATATGTCATATATGTGTGATATACATGTGTATATATATATATATATATATATATAATATTTTTTCAGTCAGCTGGAAATCATTCCCCCTTCAAAAAACAAACAAACAAAAGACAAAAAAACAATAACCAGCTGAGGGAAAAGGGTGTATCTCAGTGGTTGGATGTTGGTCCGGCAAATATGAAACCTTGGGTCCAACCACCAACATTGGTGAGGGGACCTGTGTGTCATTTCCAATGTTCTTACTTTATTGTCCTGGAATTGCTAGGGTATTTTGTTTGAGTGGTTTTGTTTTTTGGTTTGTTTTCAGAGTTGTTACTTTGCTTGTTTTAAGCCAATAAGTCCTCTGTAGCCTAAGCTGGCCTAGAGTCCAATCTCCTTCTCCCTCCTTTAAAGTTCTGGGATTCGCGGAGTCCTTTCCCCATCAGGTCCTAGAGCACAGCCTAGGTCAGGAATATCAGTTTTAGGGGCTTCTCTATGTCCCTCCTTCACCAAGCCACAGCACACGGTATGAACATGGATTTCTGTACACTGAGATATAAACAGTCTGTAGTCTACTTTGAAATACTTCAACATCTTTACTTTGGAGCTTTAATGCTATTTAGAACTATTTCCCGGATGGTCAGCGGATATGTTAGGAAGAGTCATACTCTACCTGTAGTCACTACAAAGCCTTTTGTGGCTCAGGTATCAACCAATCAAGTCCTGACTAACTAGTAACAACTGCCAAATGGGTTTTCCCCGAAAACACTGGTGACTTACTAGATAACAAGCTAAATGTCAGAAGTAGGCTTCTCTAATGAGGATATTGGTAGTGAGGTTTGGGGATTGGCTACAGACATTCCCAGGCACTGCCAGAACCAGTCAGAATGTAGACTGATTTCAGGGCCAGTACCCAAGGCTGGTCCCCATTGGCCTGCATCCAGTCAGTGGGTAAGGAGGACATCTGACTGTAGGATGCCCAGTAGAGAAACCAAGCCTTGCTTGAATGCATTGATGAATGGGCCTTCCCTACAGTGAGTGAGCCTTGAGCGGCCCCGCCCCACAGGTGTGACCTGAGCCCCTAAGTGAGAGCCATGGGACTCTATCAGTCTTACAGAGCCAGCTGGAGGTACCTTTGTGCATCGTTACTATCAAAGGCTGCTTAATGTATATTTTATGTGCAGCAGTACACGGATCTGAGCTCTTTTCCTCTCAGCTGTAACCATCCCTGCAGCTTCCTCAGGAAATGTGAGAAATAAACCCAAATTATCATCTAATTTGGAATCTGGCATGTTACACACACACACACACACACACACACACACACACACTTCATTTCAGACAGTTTCCAGAGTGACATGGACCACTGGCAAGTAAAAGATCTTGGGGATTTGGCCCCACATATCTACAAATGTCTTCAAATTATGACCAAAATGAGGATCTTTTCTAAGCATATAGAGTAATAGGTTTGTTTTGTAAAAGGGACCCAGACCTTATTTGGCCCCCAGAGCTTAGCACAACTATGGTAGAAGTGTCATTCAGGCTGTAAAACTCAACGTGCTTTAAAACTCACCTGCCAAAACTAAAACAAAATCCATAGAGATGGAAAAGCTCTAAATGTACTAACCTTGCATTTTGGCTTCTGCCCTGTTTGTAGTTCTGTTTCTGGCTAACTGTTCTTGTTCATTGAAGTACGTCAGCCCAGGAGATGGTCTTTTGTGCTTAAAAGCTCATTCTGGAGAAGATTTGGTGCTACGCTGGGATACTACACACCCAGTATACTTGCGGGCCAGCTAATAAAGACCTTCTATTGGCTCAAACCCATGTCTGAGTCGTCTTCTCTGGTGGATGCTGCAGAACAGATTTCTTTTAAGACATGTTCACACGCTCCTTGTTTTGGGTTACTATTGCTATGATGAAACACCATGACCAAAAGCAAGATGGGTAGTGTGATGGTTCAAATTTGCTTGGCCCATGGGAGGTGGCACTATTAGGAGGTGTGGCCTGGTTGGAGGAAGTGTGTCAGTGTGTAGTCAGGCTTTGAGGTCTCCTAGTGCTCCAGCTCCATCTAGAGCAGAAGAGACAGTCTCCTCCTAGCTGCCTTTGGATCAAGATGTAGAACTCTGGACTCCTCCAGTACCATGTCTGCCTACTTCCTGCCATGATGATAATGGACTGAACCTCTGAAACTGTAAGCCAGCCCCAATTAAATGTTTGCCTTTATAAGAGTTGCTTTGGTCATGGTATCCCTTCACAGCAATGAAACCCTAACTAAGACAGGGAGGAAAAGGTCTATTCAGCCTACAATTCCATATCACTGTTCATCATCAAGGGAAATCAGGATAGGAAACCTAACAGGACAGGAATCTAGAGGCAGGAGTTGATGCAAAGACCATGGAGAGGTGCTGCTTACTGGCGGAACTTGGTCACCCAGGTAGCTTTGTGCTACCAAAGGAGAAACATAAACACCAACCCACCCACAAACCCTTTGATCTACAATGGTGTCCTGTCTACAAGGTAGGACAGCATAATGGTAGCACAAAGCTTGCAGGAGTGACCAACCAATATCTCATTTGACTTTAAGGTGTATTCCACAAGTTGGCATCTATAATACACACTGCCTGGGTGACCAGGAAGCTGAGGCAAGATAGGCCAGGGTTCTAGGAGAAAACCAAATACTTCTGCTCTTTAAAAAATAATAATAATAATTAAAACAACTCCTTGACATCCTGCTATACTTAGATATAGTGTCTTATTTGGCCGTCATCAAAGAAGATTCTTTCTGCAGCAGATAGGAACAAATTCGTTACGGGGATTTTTTTTTTCCTACTACACATCTAATAGAAGGCTAATATCATATATATATATATATTTAAAAATTTGGGGGGACTGGAGAGATGGCTCAGCAGTTAAGAGCACTGACTGCTCTTCCAGAGGTCCTGAGTTCAAATCCCAGCAACCACATGGTGGCTCACAACCATCTATAATGAGATCGGAGATCAGATGCCCTCTTCTGGTGTGTCTGAAGACAGCTACAGTGTACTTACATATAATAAATAAATCCTTTTTTTTTGTTTTGTTTTGTTTTTTGAGACAGGGTTTCTCTGTGTAGCCTTGGCTGTCCTGGAACTCACTCTGTAGACCAGGCTGGCCTCGAACTCAGAAATCCGCCTGCCTCTGCCTCCTGAGTGCTGGGATTAAAGACGTGCGCCACCACGCCCGGCATAATAAATAAATCTTTAAAAAAAAAATTTGGTACCGCTGGGCAGTGGTGGCACACGCCTTTAATCCCAGCACTCAGGAGGCAGAGGTAGGTGGATTTCTGAGTTTGAGGCCAGCCTGGTCTACAGTGAGTTCCAGAACAGCCAGGGCTACACAGAGAAACCCTATCTCGAAAAACCAAAAAAAAAAAAAAAAAAAAAAAAAAAAAAAAAAAAAACAAAAAAAATTGGTACCGATTTAAACAGAATAAGAGTAAAGACAAACGGCTGAGAATACAAATACATGGACACACAGCCAGAAGGACACATAGCCAGTGAGACCTGGAAACACTCAGCTCTAATGTTCTGTCTCTCAATCAGGTCCCTCCCCTCAGGGCTCAGAGAACCCGGTGGAAGAGGAAGCAGAGGATTGCCTTGTAAATACAGCAGGACCATGCACATCTGAACTCACAGAGGCTAAGGAAGCAGAAGCAGGGCCTACCCCATACCAGCGGGATCATGGGGCTGAAAGAGGAAGAGCTCCCCACCCACTCCCGTGCTGGTCGGCTGCTATGCATTGTATATGCATTGTATGCTAAATTCTGTACCAGAAGATCGCGTTGCCCTCAAGTGAATTCTCACATTCACCAGTTTTTGTTGTGCAGACCTTGTCCCTTAACTTAAAACTGTAGGTTAAGTAAAAGTGGTACAGCCAAATACTGGATGGGTGAGAGGTAAGCTGATTTTGAGTTATCTGGGTTGGGGGTTGCAGAGGAGAGAGAGAAGGAAGGATGTGGGGAGAGGAGGAAGCTGCCATGAGGGAAGATGGACCACAAGGCCAGAAGAAACAGCAAGTATTTGGGGTGCACCCTGGGGAGGTAGCCAGGTCAGCAGTTAGGAAAGTAGGTTAGGGGTTAGCTCCTAGTAATTGTCAAAGCCAAACAGAGTAACCGTAATCTGAGTCTCCTTTGCAAACTAGACGTGGATAAGGTTAAATTGGTTCAATAACAAATGAGCCTCCACCCCAACCCAGCCGCTCTTAAGCGCTTGTAAACGGAAACTGAGTTTCCTCCGAGGGAGGGAGTCTCAGGAGAGGCAGGAACTACTCTCAAGGGTAGCCACAGGTGGAGCAGTACATGGCCTACAGAAAATGAACTCTACGGCATCCGTGGAGTTTCCCAGTCTCATAATGTCACACTGGGGCTTTAAAAAACTAACATTTTATTTATTTATTCTCTTTTTCACCCTACCGATTTTGCTTATATATTATGGCGTTTGGATTTATATTTTTATGGCATTTCTGAGTGTTCGAATGAGTAGGTCTCCGCACCTTTATGTTTCTTACCTCGTGCTTTTCCATCCATCCTCTCTGGTCTCTGAAATAATGACTTTGAGACTTCTATATGATTAAATGCCCAGGCCAAACCTTGGATCGTCCCTTGACTAGATCCTAACTTAATCACTCTGTTACTCAATTCCAAGTCACGCCACATGGCTGGTTACGTGGTCTTCAGTTCACGAGACCATCTCCATGCGAGTCTAGAGCAAATCTCTACGTCACTATTTCCCAGAATCCCTCACTCCCTCTCTGCCGGATGTCCCACCTTCTAATTCTACCTCAGCCCATTAGCCATAGACATTTCTATTGACGGGTGAAACTGCCATACATTGCACAAAAGATCCTCTCCACAGTTTCTAATGCCTTTGTTTGTTTGTTTGTTTGTTTTGGTTTTCCCTTGTTTGTCTGGTCCTATTCCGATTTGTTTGCTTTTGTTTCATTTTTTATATTTTTGTTATTATCCTCAGAAACCTATAGATGGGAGAGGATGTGGAGAGAAACTGGGAGGAGCAGAAATAGGAGAAAACATAATCGGACTTTATTATATGGAAAATACCTTTTCAGTAAAATAAAAAATAGTAAAATGATTGAATAAAAATGCTTAAAGCGAGACACTAACTTTCTCTGATTCTCATTTAGATTTTGCTGCGTCTGCAGAGTTGGAGAACTGAATTCACTGCCCAGTCTCTTCCCCTCTCCTTTCCTTCCTCTACCATTAGAACTATTTGACTTACCTGGAATCCCTTTAAAAGAATAAATAATTTAATAACAACAACAAAAGCAAATGGGGGGAATCCAATTTTACTTGGAATTTGCATATGGATCACCCTTTAAGCATTTATTTGAAGCCTACCACACATTAGAGTTCATTTTAACTAAACTACTTTTTTTTTTTTTTTTTTGGCTTGAGAATCCTAGTAAACTGGAATTTTTTTCTCTCTGCTTTTTATTGTTGTTGTTAAACCATTTATTCTTTTCAAGGGATTTGAGATAAGCCAAGGGCTGGAGAGATGGCTCAGTGGTTAAGAGCACTGTCTGCTCTTCCAGAGGTCCTGAGTTCAATTCCCAGCAACCACATAGTAGCTCACAATCATCTGTAATGGGATCTGATGCCCTCTTCTGGTGTTTCTGGAGAGAGCAACACTATTCTCACATAAAATAAATAAATCTTAAAAAAAAAAAATAAGTCAAGTGGCTCAAATTTCTACAGTCTAAAACAAAAGTTTTCCTTCAGTGGTTGTTGGAAGCATGCTGGACATGCAAACTGAAAAGCTTAGGCTCAAACTCTGATCATTTCAGCCACGTGACCTGACACTGGAGATTTAGTCACTCTGCCTGGGTTTCCTCCTACGTCAACTTTATGTTATAATCAATTTCTACTGGAGAATTGGCAAGCCGGCACAGTGATAAATGCCAATAATGCCAACCTTAGGGAGGCAGAGGCAGGGGGTCTGAGAGCCTAACATAGGCTCTAAAGCAAGACTGTTTAAATACAAACGACCACAAGGGGGAGAAAATGAGTAAACTGGATCATTCCTACCGGGAAATACTAGCTGAGAACAGTAAAAGAACCAAGGGCACTTACCCAGCAGGGGTGAGTCACTTAGCTACACTGAACGGAAGGAGCCACAGAAGACTATGTGAGTCTATTCCAAATTTCAGGAGTAGGCATGCCTGTAGACAGTATTAGAAACCAATATTGGTGGCTGAGGAGGGAGCAAAAGCTTGGAGGCCTGAGAGGATCCTCTGGGATGCTGTGGAGTGCGTAGAGAATTTGATAGAGTTATATGCACCCCACCCCCACCCCCAGCCTTGAGCAGACTAAATCAGACCTTGTTTTGCCAGTCACCTCGCCCACCTAGGGTGGAGTCTTCTGACCAAGGTGAAGTCTATTGTCCTGCCCCATCTGCAGCTTCCTGCATTAAGCCACTACCTGCTGAGGCTCTGAGCTTTTCTTCTAGAAGAGATCCTGGCAAAGGATTAAATTCAAACTTAAGAATTAAACACTGGGGGGGGGGGGGGGCTGACGAGATGGCTCAGTGGGTAAGAGCACTGACTGTTCTTCCAAATGTCCTGAGTTCAAATCCCAGCAACCGCATGGTGGCTCACAACTACCCGCAATAAGATCTGACACCCTCTTCTGGTGTGTCTGAAGACAGCTTCAGTGTATAATAATAAATAAATCTTTAAAACAAACAAACAAAAAACAAAAAAACAAAAACAAAAAAGAATTAAACATTGGGCCTTGATCAGAAACTCTGTCTTGGTCCCATCCATCCCCAGCTCTCCTTCCAGGTACCCACTTCTCCATGGCTGCTAGTGGCTCCAGAGTTATGCCCTATGTGTGTGTGTCACAGCTCATATATTTAAAAACAAAACAAACAAACAAACAAACAAACAAACAAACAAAACCCTACCCCTGTCAAATGTCTGTGGCTACATATGCTTGCTAAACACCAAATACATAGTATTGTTGCTAAGTAATAATAATGACACTAGAAAAACAGTTGATGCTCAAGTCTGAAAACCTCATTGTCCTTTTTTTAAAGAGTAAAACTAAATTAGGAAGAGAAACTAAATATTTCTAGGATGCAATGCAGCTTCGCTGCAGGAACATGAAATGTGTTAGGGTCTGTGATGTTTCTAGCGTCGTTACACTTAGCATGTGTTGAGGGCTAATTCTGGGCTGTGTTACCTCATTGAATTTCCTAAGGTTAGGTTGTCTCTAGGGTTCTCAAGTCTTTGACTTCTTGACCCTTGACTAGCTTAGAAGTAGGCCAACCAGCCAGGTCTTAATTCTCCAAGTTGCTAAGACTCTGGGGCCGCTGTTGTCTGATGTTGAAAGGATACCTACCTCTTCTTGGAGTCTCCAGCTCACTTGACTACGCCCAGTGTAAACAATATAGTCAAGAATACGCCCTCAGAAGCTGAAGAGACGCTCCCCACTCATCCATGCAGGCAATGCAGGCAAATGCTCACACACACAAATAAAATAAATTAAAGGCTGTGCCCTGAGTGAGAAGGGAGTCCAGGTAGTGTTGTAAAATGCTGTCATAGGGTATTACTATCTAATCAGAACAGCTGTGACTACAGAACAAGGCCATCACAAGATAAGGTCCATCATAAGACAGCTCCTGCTTCCTGTCCAGGGCAATGGGAGGAGCCTCCAGCGCTTCCTGCTACTCCCATAAACTGTGCTGTGCTTCCCCTACCACAATGGACTGAACTTTCCTGAAACCATGAACTCAAATGACCCTTTCCTCTCTGCAGTTGTTCCTGTCCGGTGTTTTAGCCATAATTGCATGCTGTAAAGCCCATCCAACTCTGTTTCTGAGAGTGCATAAAGTCCACTTGAGCAAACATTCAATGGCAACTCCCCTCCCCCGCCCCTTAGCATCAAGGTCAAGGTTGAAGTGGAAATTTAAGAGTTCATTGGAGCCGAGTGTGGTGGCGCATGCCTTTAATTCCAGCACTTCGGAGGCAGAGGCAGGCGGATTTCTGAGTTCGAGGCCAGCCTGGTCTACAAAGTGAATTCCAGAACAGCCAGGGCTATATAGAGAAACCCTGTCTCAAAAAGAAAAAAAAAAAGAGAGTTCATTGGAAAGTCGGTTGGTCAGTATTTTGCTGAGGCAAGGCATGTGAAGGACACGTGATGTTTGGAGGGTATAAATAGAACTCCACAGAGTGACGGAATGACAGAGAAAGAACTGGTACTGCTAGCTGTGCAACGCTTGTGGGTTTCACAACTTCGCTGATCTTTGCTTCCCTGAGAGAGGCACAGCAGAGAACTTCTCCTGGTGTCCCTCTGGGTCCCTCCTGCTGACTGGTGCCAAGGCTGAGGCCTGTTGTCTGTGCTAGATTGGGTCACTACTGTTGCTAACCTGACTCTACCAAACTGGACTGCTGGTGTATCCGTGAGGTGTTTGCGAGTGGATCGAGCTGCTGCTGCCAACCTGTGAACTGAACTGCAGATTTCCAGATAACACAGATGGGAGTTGCTCCAAAGAACCTTTTCTAAACAGGTTCACTTTCCCCATATCCTTTCTTTTCCACTACCTCTGGAGGGTGGTGTGCTACAAGGAAGATTAAGGCATTTAAGAACCATCGTTAACAATAGGATTTGAGCTATGCTTAACTCATGCACCCATCCACTATGTTTTCTGATGGACTCTAGCCTGGCTTTTCACCAAAAGCCATATGGAAATGGCCAGAGCGCTCCAGGGAACCTAGGTGCCCTGGCTTCGGCAGAGCCTGTGCTAACGTGCGTGCCGTGCGCGTGCCGTGCGACTGTAGCAGGACTATCCTAGCAGGTGTTCTCAGAGGGAGAGGCAATGTCCTCTAGCAGTAACTGGCTTCCTGGAGTGAATGTCATGCCTGTGATGGCATTCTGATGGAGCGGGAGCCTGGTATCCATACTGCTGTTTATTTTTGTGAAGAGACAAGTCATGAGCTGTGCAATGAATTCTAGAAGGGGACCTCGTGTGCCCGCGGGACACAATGTGACCAAGGACTTAAAAGAGGAGATATTCAATTACCCAGGGTTCAGGATATCAAGTATGGACCACAGCTCCTTGCAGATGGTGATACCAGGCTACTGCAACTGGAAACCCAGGGGAATCAAAGTTGCTACAACTATCTATACAGGACGAAAGCTCTAGATGCCATGCGTGCCTCTGAGAATGTAAGACCTGAAAAGCCTTAGGTCCGGGATGTCCCACTCACAGAGATGCAGAGACGGAGATCGATGCAAAAAGCAAGAGGTTTATTAATCCAGCATGCTGGGGTCATTCTGAAATTGGGATAGAAGTGACCCTGAGTAGCTAAAGCACACACCTTTTATACATTTTGGGGTGGGACAGTTTATCATTGGTTAACCTTTAGTGACATCAAGGGGCAGACTTAAGGACCGTAGACTTTGTGTGGGCTTTTCTATACTAGCTGTCTGTGAGAACATGAACTTTTCACCCTCGGGCCCTAGTCCCTTGCTACACACTAGTCCCTTGCTATACAATTGTTCCCAGAACATTCTTAAGTAAAAAGTTTCCTGGAATAACCACAATGTTCCAATGTCCTCTGTGGAATGCCCCAACGCCCTCTGTGGAATGTCCCAATGCCCCAGGTGTGTTGCTCAATGTAGGGCATGACCTAACTGTTGAGTAAAATTTTGGTTTTGGACTTCCCCTAACTCCTCCCCTTGTCCTCCCCCTCTTTTGTGGTTTTTGTCTTTATAAGCTTGTAAAAAGTTTGGGTTGGGGTCGAACTCCTCTACCCCTGCGTGGCGTATGAGTTTCCACCCCAGCATGCTGGCCTGAGCTCTTGTCTCGTCTTGCCTTCAATAAACTTCCTCATGTGTTTGCAGCAAGTTAGGTCTCAGTGTCTCACTGGGTGCGCACTATTCCTGAGACTTGAGTGAGGGTCTCCCTCTGGGAGGTCTTTCAAACCTACGACATCTTGCAGAAATTATATAACGTAGCCATCCTGTTTATCAGGTGATTTTGCTCCCATGTTTGGTTCCAGTAGATTATACCCAAAATGCAGTTTTTAAAATATTAGCTTGCTGCCCCATATGGAAATTCCTCAAGCTTGCTGTAACTACAATAAATATGCCATATCCCTAGACTCGGGGCTCTCATTTCTGACCTGCTGTGATAGTGATGGCAAGAGTCCTTGCTTATGAGCTCGGAATAAAGATCCTTACCCGTTTGCATTGGAATTGGCTTCTTGGTGATCTTTGAGGTCCCTGTGACTTGGGAACAACAGTCTAGTATAGGACCTAAGATGTCATGTGCAGATATTGGTATTTTATAAGCAATTGAGTTGTCCTTTAAAATCATTCGACACTTAGATCATCTTTTTCTTATTTGTAAAATGAGTCTGTCTGATCAATACCAAAAGCTCCGGCCTCCTGTCGCTAAGACAGATGGTCACACTGAGTAGAGCCCACTTCTCACGACGATCCTCCTGAAAGGGACTCAACTCAAAGGGTCCTCTTCTTTCTGTAGGTCATTTACAAAACCTGGCTCAAGTACCACCTTTTCTGGAGCCTTCCTTGAGAGCCCAGCCACTATAAACCTGTCCCTTTTGCAAAACTCTTAAGCAGAAGCAGAGCAGCTCCAAAGTGTCAGTTGAATAGGTCCCCTCTCCTCCATGTCACCAAACGATCTCTTCTTAGCTACAGCAGATGAAAAGCTGATTTACAGCCAGCTTCAAGATACACTCAATGCCTCCACGAAACCTGGCTACACAAAAATTCTGGGTTCTCCCAGGCATAGCTTTATGTCTGTTCCATGTGGTAGAAGATATTCCATAAGATCTTCAATAAGAATGCTTTCAGAAAGGGCATATATTGTCATCCCTATTCCATTTGCCCTCTAGGGCCTAGTAGGGAGCTTCAGGTTGCTGAGGTTGCATCAGGTCTTTATAACTTTAGGGATTTTCTACTAAAACATTCTATACCTCGTAAACTTGATCATTTATTTCTATTTCTATCATTTGTGGTAGCCATGCTGATAACCATGATGAATATATTAGTTTTCTTCCTACTGTTGCATCTGTTATTAATTTCTCCAGCCGTTAAACCCAATCTATACAATGCCTACTGGACTTTCAGCAGCACCATGGCTATTTCCCAAGGTGATACTGTACTTCCTCATTACATCTTAAAACACTGAACTCAGCACACTCTTGCGAGCGAATAAGATAAATTGCTCAACTCTAGACAAGACAAAACACAGGCATCTGTAGCACGTATATCAATAAACAAGTTTTATTTCCTATCACATACCTCCCCAGCTTGAATTACTTTCCATTGTGCTCAAGTAGCAATCCCAGTTTATTCACAATCCAGATCATTGGCACTTCCTGTGGTCTTTCTTGAGTTGACTGTTGTAGTTCTGGTGTTAACGTCCTAATGAGAGTGGGTGCACAAAGCTTTATTCTAATTCCGTAGGGCTAGCTGCAGCCAGAATTCTGAACTTTCTGAATTTAGACATGTGGTGCATTGCCTAAGGCATGGATCTTATAGCACAGATAGCATGCCATAGCTGGGACAAACATCCCGTCATCAAGAACACTTGCCGCCAACACAGTCAAGCTTTGTGATGAGGTCTGGTGAGCATGCACGTAAGCTTTCTGGTCTCAGAGATGCTGCTTGGATTTTTAAGTTGAAGGTAAGGTCCAGTGGGACTGTGACAATTTTCCGTGTTATGCATGGGGGAGGCCTGGTCCTGGGGCCCTACCAGAGTCAGCCCAGCACACATTTGTTGCCAGAGTCCTGAGCACCTGGCACTGTTCAAGGCTTTGAGAGATTTAAAGGCTTAGGCTTTTATGTAAAAATGTAAATATAAAATTTACATAATTTAATATACATATGTAAAATGGAGAAGATGTAACCAGTTTAGGCTGTCATCACGGTGCCACAGCTAGCGGACATAAATAAAACATGTTTATTTTCTCACATGTCTGGAAGTTCAAAGTCCAGGCTCAAGGTTCAGCAAGGTTGGTTTCATTTGTTTGCTTGTTCGTTTGGTTGGTTGGTTTTTGTGAATCTTCAGCCTTCTTGCTGAAATGGAGATATCTCTGCCCTATTGCCAATCTTTTGCAGCCCCCGCTTGAGATTTAATAATTAAAGCATTATTATGTCATGCCTTATTTAATAATGTCTTATTTAATAATAAATAAGACCTCTATGTAGTGCAAAGCTATCCTTTTGCTGGGGCAGTCTCTCAGCTAGCTTCTAACTCATCCTGACTTATCTGCCATTTTGTCTCTCCGCGTGGTCCTCACAGACCTCTTCCAGCTCCCTCTAGTCTCCCTTCTACCTACTCCTGCATCTGCTTGCAGAAGTGAGGGATGCAGGACCCTGCCTGGAAGTTCCCCACTGTCCTTCCAGCCCCAGCTCCACCGAATGCTCTGTATTATGCACAAAGCCACACTCCTGACTCAGCAGGTAGGCTGAGGGAGGTCACTTTCCCACGGCAGCTTACCTTACTTTTAAAGGCAGGTGAGGACTTATATCTACATATTCTGCTAGCCTGGTGTTGCCGGCTCCAAATAATAACTGAAAAACAAGAACACACGTTTTCATGCCAGAAAATACAGTGTTTATGAGTCACTCCAACACTGTTCTCCCCCCTTTTAAAAGCAAGTGGAGACCATCTCCCTCTTCTTATGTGGACGATATTCTTTTGGCATCTTGAACTGTGGTTGCTGCTGCTCTAGTCCTAGCCTCCCTAGGATCTGTGGTTAAGATTCCAATTCAGCCGGCGCTCAGTAAGCTCTTTGCCTCTACTTGCTTATAGCTGAGAAGATGTCCCAGATATCTGCTGACCTTACAGAGAAGAGAAAAGGAGAATTGGGTGTGAACTGAGAGGCTGGGCTGCTGCAGATTGTTCTGGGGACACTAAGAAGATGACTCGGGGGGGGGGGAGCCTGGAACTCCGCAGGAGAGTGAAAAATCGAGAGAAGCCTTAGGAATCCAGTGTTGGGTGTGATCGAAGCCATTTTGCTTACAAGCCTTGTTATGATCTAAGTCACAGACAGATCTCACGTGGGAGGTTTATTGGGGAGTATAGAGAAGTTGCCTCTGGGTGAGGGCGGAAGGAAAAAGACTGAAGAGAGGAGGAACTGGCCTCTTCTAAGGGGATGTAGCACACCTGCATCAAGAGAATAGGCAAAGGTGGGAATGTGCCCCATCTTGGCAGCTGGTGATGACATATCCTGCTGTCACCAGGTTCCTGGGGCAGGCAGTGGAGATGCCTGATTACTAACAAAACTTGTACCAATTACTTGGTTGTGTAGGACCCCCTCTTCAGGGACCCCCACTTGAGTCTCGGGATAAGGCCCACCCAAATAAACCCAAGAGACCTACTTGTTATAAAAATATGAGGCAGTTTAATTATGGCGCTCCAGGCCAATACATATCTCATGCAGGAGACAGAGGAATCGACCAGGAGGCCTGAAAGCTAGGGGTTTTTATAGGGAGAAGGTCTGGGGGCTGGGGAGAATTGGCGCGGTTGTACACGATTGGCTCATTTAAACATCAGCAGAATGATTACACGTCAGCAGAGTAGTATGTGCAAGTCAGGATGTCAGGAATCCTGAGGGGCGGATGCTTATCTGGGGCAGCAGAACATCTGGTTAACATAATGGGCATGCCCGGGCTCATTCCGAGGTGTTTTCAGCCCCAGGCTTCTAAGCTTGCAAACAACTTTTTCTTTGGACTATTTGACATAAGTTACATAAATCAGGCCTCACATTTTATCTTAAATTTCATTTCCCTTCAGTTGCTCAAACGGGAAGTGGGGCAAGCTAAAAGCTTCCTCCGAGTGATACATTTCCTGCACCTCTTAATGGTTCCACAAGCTCCCAAAACCAGGGTTGGTCTAATTTTCAAATACATGAGCCAATTGGGGTATATAGGGAACCCTGGTGTACATCCCAGCCATATAAGACAGGTTTTAAGCTAGCCAGCTGCGTTTGGGGCTAGTCGGTGACACCCAGACCGACACTGAGCCTGGGCATGTTAATTGCTTTTGAGAAAGACCAGGAATGTTAAGCTGCCCAAGGACCACCTTTGTCTAATACAACATGTAAACCTTTGCTAGTGAAAGGGCAGCATAAACCCCTATTTGTCTCTGAAAGACCCCCCGAAGGGAGACCCCCACTCAAATCTCGGGGTTCACGTGCACCCAAAAGGCACCGAGACCGACCTTGCTGTAATCACACAAGGAAGTTTATTGAAGACGGGACAAGACAAGAGCTCAGGCCAGCATGCTGGGGTNGAAACTCATACGCCACGCAGGGGTAGAGGAGTTCGACCCTGACCCGAATTTGTGACAGGCTTATGAAGGCAGAAACCACAAAGGAGGGAGGAGGGTTGGACAGGAAATAGGGAAAGTCCAAAGTCACACATTTACTTAACAGTTAACAGTTAAACTATACCAGGTGTTACATTAAACAATATGTTTAAAGCACAGGGACATTCCACAGAGGGCAACAGTTAGGTCATGTTCCACTTTACTACTCTGAGCAACACACCTGGGGCATTGGGACATTCCACAGAGGGCATTGGGACTTTCTGTGGTTATTTTAAGAATTGCTTTTATAGGTAGGTTCCAGGTGCAGTCACCTGCAGGGGACCAAGGCCCTTGAATGTAGAGGTCATGTCTTTTAAATTTTTATTCTTCAGTCTCCATTTTAGGACCCCGCCTGATTTCAAAACCAGCCATAAGGCACCAGCTTCAGGAATAGGTCATAAGTCCCAGAAACTAAGTCATCTAGGAGCAGACATGACCATAAAACCCCCTCCCCAAGAACAGCCTGGGGATAACCACAAAAGTGGGGAAATATCTTATCCCAGGTTGGGCTATCTGCACTGGGCAGCCCTGATTCATCACATAGTTCCTGACATAGGAATGCAGACCACTGGTCACCTGTGACTGCCTAGCATCCACCAGTGAAATTTCAGATTACCTAATCCTTCTAGAGAGTTCCCTATAAGAAGGCCTGTGTGCCTTTATCTGGGGTCACCATTTTAGAGAATAGTTGACCCCACCCCCACTCCCTACCCCCTCATGCTGGTTGTTTCTGCAGAATAAACACTCTCTGTTTTTGCATACTATCTGAGTCTGGGATCTTCCTTCAGTGACTTTCAGACCCTTATACTTCCTGGTTGAGAGGACAGGATCCTCCTGTCTCCGGCCACCTAAGACACACTCTACAGTTCCTAATAAGTGGCAATTCCATGGCATCCTTGTTGGCACCAGGACCTGCGAAACCTGTGACATCACATAGGTGGGACCCGAAAACCTGTTGCCAAGGCAATAGCCACCATCTTCCCTGAATCCACTTGGCTCACCTCCCACCTTTACCTGTGTTACATCATCACTCATGTCATCACTCATATATAAAGAAAGTCCCCCCTCTTCCCCCCTTTTCTTTCCGCCACCACCTTGCTCCCCCTCTCCCAATAAACCTCTTACAGGTGGAACTGCTCTGGCCTGGTGTGCTATGTTTAGACTCGGCCACTATTCTAACACATCAATCCTTGAGTTGCTACCCCAGCTGTATCAGTGTTTTGGTACCTTCTGTCTTAAGGTTTCTATGGCTGTGATTAAAACACCATAGCCAAAAGCAAGTTGGGGGGAGGGGGGGAAGTGTTTATTTTAGTTTACAACTCTCATGTCATACTCCATCACTGTGGGAAGACAAAACAAAAATCAAGCGGGAACCTGGAGGCTGGAGGCAGGAGGCAGAGCAGAGCCCGTGGAGGGATGCTGCTGGAAGCAGAGCAGAGCCCGTGGAGGGATGCTGCTTACTGCTTTGCTACCTGTGACTTGCTCAGCCTGCTTTCTTGTACACCCCAGCACTATCTATGCAGGAGTGGTACCACGAACAATGGTCTGGGTCCTTCCGCATCAACCGCTAATAAAGAAAATTCCCAACAGGTGTGCCCACAGGCCAATTTCATGGAGGTATTTTCTCTGCGGTGGTTCCATCGTTTTGGATGACTCTAGGATGTTGACATTAAAAACTAGCCAGCACATCCCACTAGAGTGGCCTGCTCTCACATGCTTGGTCTTCCCAAGACAGACACGACGGCCTCACACTGAGTGACACTGAGAGTATCACAGTAGTAAGAGACCACAGGTGAGAGGTCTGTCTGTCTAGGGCTCAGTGACTATCAACTCAGCCAGACACTATGTCCCAAGAGTACACTATTAACAAGCTAAAGGTGACTTAAGGTGACTTATGTATATCGGTCCCCAGGCTGTTATCTTATTACACACTAAGATCTATAAACGCCAAAACCTATTAGCAGCAGACTCAGATATGTACAAATCCAATTAAAAAATAATAACCCAAAATAAACAAACTTTTAGCTACTAGAATCCTGCTGGGTGAAGCCTCAGGCATTTTCCCTGTACCTTTCTTTGTCTTGTCATCTGGAAGGCAAAGAGTCAATACCCTGAGGTCAACCTCCAACCAAAGGGGACAAGAGAAGGGATAAATGCCCCCTGCTATACTGTATATTACAAAGCCAACAGGTTTGTGGGTTTTGTTACATTTGTTGTTTTTTTTTTTTTCCCAAGTTCTCAGATAGACCAGGCTGGACTCAAGCTTGCTATGTAACTGAGAATAACCTTAAACTTCTGATCTTCCTGGACCCACTTCGGCTGTGCTGGGAGGCAGTAGCCACCGTTTCCAATTTTATATGGTACTGGAGACGAGTCCAGGTCTTCGAGCACTCACAAAGCTACTGAGCTATATCTCCAGCCCCAGAATGATCTTCCATTTGATTTCTCAGGAGGTCCCCCAAGGGAAATGAAACCCAGCTTCCTACAGAGGGGGCTTGCACAGGTTCCTACCATCTCCACCATTGTGCTATGCTTTGTAGATAACTAACCAGATAATCTGGCTATACCACACCTTCACGTGGGCTCTGCTTGTGGGAGAAGTTGGACTGCACATGCTCTCAGGTCCCTTCCACATCAGTTTTTAGTCAAGAAGATTAACCCAGAGACTGGAAAGATGAATAAGAGCACTTGCTGCCATTGCAGAAGACTTGAGTTTATTTCCAAGCACACATGACATTCAGCTTATAGCTACCCTCTTCTGGCCTCGGTTGAGTAAACACACACACACACACACACACACACACACACACACACACACACTAAAATTAACCTCAAAGGAAAATGATTCCAGCCCAAAGTTACCCAGAGCAGATATGGCACATAGACCCAGAGTTCAGCTGGAAACTGACTCATCCTGTCAGCTTCCAGAACTATATCCCCAAAGTTATTGCAAATAAAAGTCCCCTATTACAGTGCTTGGAAGCACAAAGCCAATAACCTTTCTCCAGCCTTTCTTCAACCATGTGTCTTGGAACTTTATAGACAAAAAAAATTACATTTACAGGGTAGTTCGACTCGCAGAGCCCTGGCCCAGCAGACCCTCTTCTTGTTGTTCCCACACTAAGTGTGATGAAAGGCTCCTTTCCAGCTATCCCAGTGGCTGCTCAGTATAGGACGTTGTTCTTTTTCTTAGATAGAAGCCTCTTCTGTATCCTGAGAAGCTATTTGTTCTTTTTTTTTCTCAAGATCCATTTATTCATTATATGTAAGTACACTGTAGCTGTCTTCAGACACACAAGAAGAGGGCATCAGATCTCATTACAGATGGTTGTGAGCCACCATGTGGTTGCTGGGAATTGAACTCAGGACCTCTGGAAGAGCAGTCAGTGCTCTTAACCACTGAGCCATCTCTCCAGCCCCTCTATTTGTTCTTTTTATATACAATATCTAAAAGATCAGAAGGCTGCCTTCTAGGAGAAAAATATTCATGTTCACGTATAACTTTATAGACTATGAATTTGCCTGTGTACCTGGTGGATTTGTACCAAAGTGCTCTGCTAACAAATGTGAAGGCTTTAAAAGAGGCCAAAAGCAATGGAAATAGCAAGAAGATACCACCGTGCTTAAAGAGCAAGGTTTTCAAAAATGGCAGTGTGGCACATAGGTGCTTACGAGGTAGAAATGGGAATTCCCATGAGAATGAGACCTGCTTAGGGTATATAGACAGTAACCAGCCAATAAGATCTACAAGACCCTGTCTAGAAAAAGAAAACCACAAACAATATATTTACCAAATACATTGATGATGACCTCAGAGCTACATACAGCAATCTGAGAGATGTATGGATTTTAGAAGTGATCTCACAGTATTAGTTTTAGGACTGGTGGAGGCTAAATGTCTGCTGAGCTTAATGGTGCTTTACAAGACTTTACCTAACAGTCTCAAGAACGTTGAGGAACACAGATGAAAACAAACAAACAAACAAAACAAACAAATAAACAACAACAACAACCAAAAAACCCCAATCATTAAAGGACCAGGATTTGGGCTGGGGAAATGGTTTGGTAGGTAAAGTACTAGATTTGAAAACATGAAGGTCTGTCATCCATGTAAACGGCTAGGTACAGTGGTACATATCAATAGTCCTAGAAGCAACATGGTTGGTGTGTAGCTGATGTAGCCCAAACAGTGAGCTCCAGGTTCAGTGAGAAACTCTATCTCAAAATATAAGGTAGTGAGTGATTGAGCAAGATATCTGGCATCAACCTCTGGCTGGCATCAGTACACTCAAACACACACACACACACACACACACACACACACACACAAGCACACATTCACACATATGAACATACACAAGCACATATACACACACAAACTAATACACACACATGAACACACACATGCACACGCAAACACACACACATTCCTAGACTAAGATAGAATGAGATAATTGTCTTTTGACCTACAGTATTTCATTTCTTTAGTCTTGATGTGTTAGTTGGCTAAGATCAAACATCTCTAAGACCTTAACATAGTTGTAGCTCTTTCAGAGAACTTCAGTTCGCAAAGAGAGAAACTATTTCTTTGGCTTCTGATTCTTCATTTACGAAATAAAGAAAATATTGAGATGAATTTTTAAGCCCCATGTGCCCTTCCCCCAGCCATGAGCAGGTTTAGACCTTAAGTGTTTTACCACAGTTGGTCTTCCACTGACCTAGGTGGAGTCTTCCAGTTTGCTGCCTGCAATTTCCTACAGGAACAGACCGCCTGCTGAACTTGTTTTGCAACAGATTCCAGCTGAAACAAAGGATGGGTCTATGGGCTCTCCCTGTCTAAATACAGTGCTAAATATAAGCTTTGAGCTTTTTTTTTTTTTTTTTTTTTTTTTGGTTTTTCGAGACAGGGTTTCTCTGTATAGCCCTGGCTGTCCTGGAACTCACTCTGTAGTCCAGGCTGGCCTCGAACTCAGAAATCCACTTGCCTCTGCTTCCCAAGTGCTAGGATTAAAGGCATGCGCCACCATGCCCCACTACAACTTAGAGTCTTCATTAGAAACCTTTGTCTTGGCTTCATCCTTCTCCCCACGCCCCATTCTTTTTCATTTCCAACCTCCCTTTCAGGTACCCAGTTCATCCATGGCTGTTAGACAACTATAGCCCAAAGACCTACAGTTTATCTATTTTGAACTGTACAACCCATTGTAGAACATGCTAAGGTAGAATGACTAAAAGCTTGCCCTCTTTGATCATGGTACCTGTCTTAGTAAGGGTTACTACTGCTCTAATGAAACACCCTGATCAAAGCAACATGAGTAGGAAAGGGTTTATCTCACTCTCAGTTCCATCATCAAATTGCAGTGAGGGCAGGAACTCAAGAAGGGAAGGAACCTGAAGGCAGGAGCTGATGCAGAGGCCATGGGTACTGCTTAATGGCTTGCTCCCCATGGCTTTCTGTTTTCTTATAAAACCTGGGACCACCTGCCTATGGGTGACTCCACCACATGATGTGGGCCCTCCAGCATCAATCAGTAATTAAGAAAATGCCCTATAGGTTTGGCTACAGCCTGATCTTTGGAGGCATTTTCTCAATTGATGCTTCCTCCTCTCTGATGACTCTAGCTGGTGTCAAGTTGACATAAAGGTAGCTGGCACAGTAACACAGGGTAACATAGTCTCCATATTTGGGCCTTATTCTTTGCTGACTTAAAGATCACCACTGTGTAGCTCACACAGTCAGGCAACATGTTGTTTATCTTTCCTGTAGATCACACCATCAGGTGTGTGGTATAATAATAAATGCATAGTTTTCTTTTGAGATACTTGGGGGCCCCTTTATCTGATTACCCTTCAGAACTGGTCTTTTGGCTGCAATAACATATGCATCTAGAGTCCTACAGTTTCTATCCAACCCAGGTGTTCTCAAGTACCCGAAGTCCTTCCATGAGATGAAGACTTCCCATTTCTCATCATTGTGAAAAAAATGTCTGAGAGAATCAACCTAAGGGAAGGAGGATTTATTTTGGTTCACAGTTTCAAAGGTTTCTGTGTACAGTCTTGGCTCTTTTGATTATTGGCAGTAGTCTTTTCCCCTTGGGCCATTTTCTGAAGTGGCATAGATGGTTCTAAGCAGTTCTATGTAACTGGAAAACTACAGAGCTCTCTTCTCAAAGTAACACCTTGCAGATGAATGACCTTTATAACCTCAAGAATGCCTTTATGACCTCAAGAGTACAATAGAAAGACTATGACCAATTACTGAAATTTCTTCAAGTCATATTTCCCATGGTACTGATGCAAATGAGTTGCCATGTTTTTAATGACCCATGCCTCTTCAGAAACCATGCTTTGCTTGACCCCAACGTTTTATGAGTGTCTTTTCTGGGTAAACTGCAACTTTTCCTAATATTTCTGCTCTTCTTTTGTTCTTAATTCTCACTGTAAACTCAGCTAGAAGCAGCCATTGCTGACCATGCCACAATCTGAATACCAGACTGTAAGACCCTTATCCTAGCTACTTGTAAGTCAGCATCTGCTAACATCCTTCAGATGAAGATGTAGCTCATCTTCCACCATGCCTGCACCATGTCTGCCCATATGCTGCCATGTTCCTGCCTTGATGATCATGGTCTGAACCTCTGAACCTGTAAGCTAGTCTCAATTAAATGTTGTTTTTATAAGAGTTGCCTTGATCATACTGTCTATTCACAGCAGTAAAACCCTAACTAAGACAATAGACATCTTGAATTTAGTGCCCAAGACCTACATGGTAGAAAAAAAGAACTGACTTCATGTTGTCTTCTGATCTTCGCCATACTTGCACCCCACTCATATACATAATATATATATATATATATGTGTGTATGTGTGTATATATATATATATATATACACATGTATGTATATATGTAATATATGTTTATGAGTTTGTGTATATGCATATGTTTATGTGTGTGCATGTATATGTGTGTACATACATCTATATGTATGTATGTATGTATGTATGTATGTATGTGTGTGTGTCCTGGTCAGAGCAGAATGCCTTTCAGGTGATGTTTCTAACAAATTGCAACAGATGGCTATAGTATCACCCAATTAGGTGCTCACAAACATCCTTCCTCCCTGCAGACCTAATGTTTTGTGGCCTACCCATCAAGTCAGAATGTGGACCTTACACTTGAGCTCTTCTCCACTCCTTCCTCCTTCACTCCCCCCAACTCTTCTTACACCTGCCACCTTTAAATACAACAAGAATAATCACTATTATTCTTATCAAATCCACCATTGGCTAATATGTCTTTGGATGAGTTTTGATATTTTTTTCGTTCAGAACCTCTTCCTTTCTAGTCTTCCATCCAGGGTACTCCTCAAAACTCCAGCACCTGGTAGAGAGTCTCCCCAGACCATGCTGTCAGTTCCCCTCATAAGGATCAGTGGAAATATCCCTGATTCCATCAGTGGAAACAAACTGTCTTAGAGTTTTACCACTGTGAACAGACACAATGACCAAGGCAACTTTTATAAAGTACATTTACTTGAGGTTGGCTTACAGGTTCAGTCTGTCATCAGCAAGATGGTGTAAGGGTCCATGATTCACTGAAGAATGATACCCTGGACTCAAGTATGTAAAAGTAAAGAATCTTTTAGTCTGTAGAAGTCCAGCATGCTGGGGTTTCCTGTTACCCAGACTGAGACAACCAAGTGAGCCCACAGGCTCAATTTAAAGCACATTGGAGTTCTGGGGTTGAAGAGCTTTATCTTACTCTATCTCTAGACATTCCAGAACTATTACCAGGGCATGGGGGCTAGAAACTTTTGTTGAGAAATCCTGGGATAGGTGGCCTTATCTTTCTCTATCTCTAGGCATTCTGGAACCATTACTGGGTTGTAGAGGCTGGAGCCTGGGTTTTTTTTTTCTATTAGTAATTGGAAAGCCTGGACTTGCCCAGTTCTTAAGCCTAGTCTCTTAAACTGCCAATTTGAAGCCTATCTTGGAGTTAGCCTAGCCTTCTCAGTAGGAGCATGGCAGCATCCATGCAGACATGGGGTTGGAGAAGCTACGAGTTCCACCTCTTGTTCTGAAGGCAGCTAGGAGAAGACTGACTTCCAGGCAGCTAGGACGAGGGTATTAAAGCTCACACCTACAGTGACATACCTACTTCAACAAGGCCACACACCTACTAATAGTGCCTGGGCCAACCATATACAAACCATCACACAAACCCACCCTGCTCAGTAAGCCCTTACAAGTCACAGTCGCTCAGCTATGGGGATACACTTTCCTTTTGGGCCTGCTTCCTGCTGGAAAAATCTCTTTTCTTACCCCTCCTTGTAGCCATAAACACACAGTCCTCTAAACTAGCAGTTCTCAACCTGTGGGCTGAGATCCCTTTTGGGTGACACATATCAAATATCCTGCATACCATATGTTTACATTATGATTCATTACAGTAGAAAAATTACAGTTACGAAGCAGCAACAAATGATTTTATGGTTGGGGGTTGTCAGGCTATTGGTAGGATGCTGATAGGCAGACCAGAGGCTGATGGCCTCTGGCCATTAACTTTCTCTAACTGTTCTGGGGACCAGGAGCTGATGGCTTCTGGAACTTTACTTCTGCTGATAGCAGAAGTAGGGCTTATGTACAAAAGAGACGGGAGTAGGGGCATAGTTGGCACAATTTCACACAATTGGTTAGTTTGAACATGAGCAAATAGAATGTGCAGGTGAGGGTCTTCAGCAATTCTGAGAGTCTGGTTCTTATCTATGTTGGTAAAGCATCTGGCTAATGTTTGACCCAAGTCAGGAGAGAGAGACAGGGAGGAGGTGCCGGCCCAAGAGGCCTGTAATTCAGCTAAGATAGTTCGGATGTCCTCGCATTCCTCCCTTATCTTTATGGCTGGCCAGTTCCTGGAGCTAAACAGCTTTTTGTTCTGGCCTGTTCTGCTTTTTCTTAGGCCTGGGATCTTTCTAACTAAGTAACATGAGCAGCTTATATCATGGATCTACTTCTGTTTGGGCAGGCCTTGGCTTCTGACCTATTGTCTCTGTCTCTTCCTAAATCTAAGATTGTACTTTATACAGATGACGTCCTTTTCTGTAGCCCCTCTTTAAAAATCAGCCAGACTGACACTGTGGCTCTTCTGAATTTCCTTTCCAATCGTGGCTAGTAAGAGAGTCCCTCAAGTTTAGCAGCTGTAGGAGTTACAAGGATTACCTTAAAAGGACCCTGTCACTTTGGAGGGAGAGGTGAAGGTTGATGACCTGGAGGAGATAAAAGGACTTGGTCTCCAATATTAACCGGTAATGGGCAGGAAGCAGAGTGTGGTTGAAGTAGGTGATGGTCAGCAAAGTTCCATAGGAGAGAGCGAAGATGAGAGAGTAATGGGGTAAGCAAATGATCTGGAAGGGAAGACCGCTTGGCGAGAAGCCAGGAGTTAGAGAACTGGACGTCCGTACATGAGCTCAAAAGGTGAGATGAGGAGAGGTCAGAAGCCAAGGCCTGCCCAAACAGGTGTGGGCTATCCCAGAATCCCTGAGGTAAGACAGTCCGGATCAGTTGGGTAGAAAAGTGGGTATCAGGATCTGTCCAGGTAAAAGCAAATATGTTTTGTGACTGGACTTCTAGAGGAATAGAGAAAAACACATCCTTAAG
>NC_034604.1:67609469-67611002 GCF_900095145.1 Mus pahari | reverse complement strand
GGGAATGACATGGTATTGTTAGTAGGTTGGCTGGCTAAAAGGAGGAACAGAGGAACTGCTGGTGAGCTTGGATTCAGGCAAAATATGCGGAGCAAAAAAAATAGAGGTTCCCAGCCTACATAGGAGATCTCTTCCCAATAATGGGACAGGACATGTGGGCACTACCAAAAAGGAATGGGTGAGAGGTACACCCCTAAAAACGCAACTAAGTGGTGGGGTCTGATATGGGAAATAAGGTTGTCCTCCTACCCCGACAATAGGAAAACGAGAGGGAGATGTGGGCCCCCAAAACTCCGTTAGGACCAAGTAAGTGGCTCCAGTGTCCAAGAAGAAAGAGATGGGCCGCCACAGACCACGATGTCTACCCTAAGCTCTCTGTTCGTGATGGCAGTGATCGGGTCAGAGGAGCCTGGGCCTTGTCAGTCGGCCATAGCCAAGCCTAGGAGATTGGTTGGAGGGTTATCTGGGAGTGATGCCCCCTGTTTTGCATAACATGGGGGTAATCGACAGCCCAATGTTCCCCTTGATGGCACCTATGGCATGACCCCCTCGGCTTGTGAGGATTAGGGCAAGCTTTGGCTCAATAACCTTGTCGACTGCTCCTGTAACAGGTGCCCGGTGGTCTCTGGGTAGAGGACCATGAGCTTGAGGTGGCAGCTGGGGCTGGTCGGACAGCCTTTGCCAGCATATTATACTTCTGCTTGTGAACCCTCTCATCTCTCCCATGGTACACTTTGAAGGCCAGCACCAGGACTTCTGCCTGTAGAGTCAGGGGTCCCCTNTCCAATTTAGCTTTTATGTTGGGGTAGCTCTGGGAAAAGAAATGAGTCATTAAGAGCTGTTTACCCTCTGTGTTCTCGGGGTCCACANTGGTATACTGCAATAAAGCACCTTTAAGGCATTCTAAAAACTGAGATGGATTTTACCGGCTTTAAAGCTGCTTTTCTCAGACCCACCAAAAGACAAGTTAACAAACCTGTCCTTGGCTAGCATACCACCTGGGGAACTATAATTCCATTGAGGATCCAGGTCAGGCACTGTCTCCACTCCGATTGGATGTGCTCTGTTTGGTGAATCTCATCTGCATGCGCTCTTGCTTGTTCTGAAACTCGCTTGTGTTCCTTGAGAAGCAAATTGTTAGTAAGTATCATGTATATATCATGAAAAGTCAAGCTGTACGACTGAGTGATATACTGGAATTCTTTGTTAAAGGCAGAGGCATTAGAAGTATAAGAGCCCAATCTCTTTTCTATCTGAGAGAGTTTACTCAGTGAGAAGGGGACGTGCACTCTGACCAGACCATGTACCCCTGCAACCTCCCTTAAGGGAAGGTCGCTGGGTCAGATTCTTCTAGGGGTGGAGAGCTTGGGGCTTTGGTCATGGTCTTAGAGTGAGTAATAGGTGGTGTGAAGGTGGGTGCCAAAGTAGAACGCTTAGAGGGGCTTGCAGTTGGTGCAGAAGGAGGGGGAGAGCTGGAGGTGACAGGCCCTGGGGAGTCTCTCTTTTTTTTTTTCTTTTCTTTTTTTTTTTTTT
>NC_034604.1:67594469-67609314 GCF_900095145.1 Mus pahari | reverse complement strand
GCTTCAGCTTCAAGGAGGGCCTGGGACTGTTTTTCTAAGGCAGTTTCTAACTTTGAGCTTTCCTATTAGGAAACTTCTATAACTTACAATACTAGAACCTTAAATTTACTTAATCTCCTTTCATTACCTGCTCTCAAGGCTCCCCTAAGGCACTCTCTAACTACCTCCTTTCCCCAACTACCAAACCTGAGGGCATCTCCAGAGACAATACAGGCAGAAGGACTTAACCTACTGTACTGTCCTCTTGGTGACTCAACTGTTAGAAGCCATTCCTACTAAGCCTAAAGTCATATGAAGTAGATCACATCCTTTCATCTCAGATCATGCCTTGTTTCAGCCTACCATATCTGACAAGGGATCTGTGTAGGGGTGGGTTTTGATGCTCAAGTCCTAGTCCCCAATTAGTTCTTGATCTGTCAGTAAAGAAAACCATGGGCCAGTTGCTGGAAAGATACAGGTGGAACTTTCGGGTCCCTGGAGGGAAAGGACATGGCCACTTCCTGGATCAAAGGTGGGTAGCACAAAAACTACACACTTTTCATTTCAAAGGTAACAACAGTTGGCTAACTCCTAAGGTGCTGTGACGTGCACAGCTTTGGGTTTGCCCTGACAAGGGAGACAGAGTAAGGAAGGAACAGACAGACCCACAGACAGAAAAGCCAGGACTGGATGGGAAGCAGACTGGGTTGGAGGTGTGGCGATGACACCCAGTGTGGCTGTTTGTCTTGTGTGTGGGGGAGCTCAGCACTGAAATCAACAAGCTTGCAGCTGGGGAAGTGAGAAGTGTCAGGGAAATTGTGAGCAGCCTATTTGAAAGGACTCTAGTCCGCCCATACACAGCAAACATGGCTCTGGCAGGCCTTGCCCTGCTCCATCATTAGCTCTGCCTTGCTAAAAACCATTAGACTACATTCCTAAAAGTTAGCCACCAAGGTCTAGTCCCTTATTTGGCCTTATTAAGCCTCCTGAAGCTTACTACAAGGCCCAGCTATCAAAATATTGAAGCCCAGTAGGCAAGACCCCTTTGGATCACCTAATTAACACTCTCAATTATTTTTTTTTCTTTTACTGGTTATTTTATTTATTTACATTTCAAATTTTATCCCCCTTCCGCCGTTTCCTCTCCTCAAATCCCCTATCCTATCACCCCCCCCCTGCTTCTATGAAAGTGCTCCCCCACCCACCCACCTACTCCCTGTCTTACTGCCTAGCATTTCCTTACACTGGGACATCAACCCTTTATAGGACCAAGGGCCTCCCCTCCTATTGATGCCAGATAAGGCCATCCTCTGCTACATGAATGGCTATTTTTAAAGATAAAAGTGGAAACTCTGTGTTAGAATGAGGTATTTAATTTGTGCTCAATTAAACACCTCATTCTAACACAGAGTTTTCACTTTTACCTTGATAAACTGCCATTAGCTTTTGGTCCACATCTGTCTCCTCCCTGGTGAGAAGCAGTCCTTTGTCTCCTAGGACAAATTCCCTTCTCCCTCTCCATTGCTCCTTTCCTCCCCTCTCCCTGTTCCCTTCCCCTTTTCCCTCTTCCTCTGTCTCCTATCTTTGCCCCTTTTCCCTGCCCTCTCTCCCTCAGGGACAAGTAAGCCTCCTTTGTGCTGAGAACTTGGTCTTGTGGTGTTCTGAGTAAACTCCAAGATTCCTTACACTGCTGTTAAATACTGTTCTTAATGAAAACTGCTTGGAGGTATGGCCATGCTATTGTCCATAGCTCTGTTCTGTCACTCTGTCCAAGCTAATTATGCTTTCCATAATTCCACATCCCTTTCTTATTTTTTTAGATGTCCATGATGAATCTTCATGCTTAGTCCAGAAGTATTTTGCCATGTCATTGGTAAAGATGATTAGAAGAAACATAATAGCTACTATGCCCAGCAGAAACAAAAAGGGATGTGCTACATTCTTTCCAGNNGTGACAAGTGCCAACAGGCCCCCAAAACCTGGGCGCTGTCCCGAGGCAAAAAGTTCAAGGAAACTCAGTCTCCTGGAATGGTGGCATCCTCCATGTGCTTCCCCGGAACTGCTACATTTTTTCCAGTAGTGACAAGCACAACAGGCCCCCAAAACCTTGGTGCTGTCCTGAGGCAAAAAGTTCAAGGAAACTCAGTCTCCTGGAATGGTGGCATTTTGTATAATGAATGCTCCAANGTCCTTGCTTTAGTTGGAAAACAGATCCATGTGCTTTCCCTTAATACATAGCCATGTTAGATCCTAGGCAGTCAGTCCTTGAGCTGACCCTGAGTCTAGGCAGCTAGTCACTGCCCTACATAGAAATTTACCACTCTCTAGGAAGAAGGAAGTTTGTGATCTAAAGAGGAACCAGGGTAGATACTTAGAATCATAGGTAGCTGAGTTAAACCCATACACAAGCATTACAATGGCCTAGGAGGAAGGTGGACTATAGGATCTATGGCAAGGGCATGAAGCCCTTGCCCTGGGCTACTGACTTTAATCTGACTTTAGGTGGAGCTGTTTTTGATTCCCAGCTGTTAACTTTGAATGTTATCCCAGTTGGTTCCTGCCAGCCCTTCCAGGTTTGCATTCCTCTGTTTTGTGTAACTTCCCTATTTTCTTCTGTATAAATAGTCTGATGCTCAATTTGACAATTCGCATTCAGATACCACACTCCCTTGTGTTAGCACCAGGATACTGCAAGCCCCGCCTAGCCATGTGACCCTTGACCTGCATTGCCTTCTGTCCCACAATCCACTTGGCTCAGTTCCTGCCCTCACTGGTGTGACATCATTTTCTGTACAAGAGAGGAAGCCAACCCCACCTCTCTCTCTCTTCTCTTCTCTACCCTTCTATCCACTTCACCGCTCCCCCATTCCTGCATAATAAACCTCTCCCACGTGGAACACCTTGGCCTGGTCTGCTGCTTGGTTTATCCACCCAAAATATAAAACCTTGTGTCCGTGTCTGTTTGTCACTCCACATTTGCTGAATCCTCGATCACCTGCAACCAGAGACCCGTTCCCCACAGATCAGGGACCCCAGAAAAGTCTGTCTGCAGCAGGGATGTTTTAACAAGTTAAAGGAATTGAAGTCTCAAACGACATTAAAGATCATTTGTGCAATAATAGCCAGGGAAATAATCTGATTGTGCTGACTGGTCTTATGTTGAGTTGGCACAGAAACTAGTTATCTGAATAGACAGAATCTTAATTGAGAAAATACCCCCATCAGATCCAGCTGTAGGGAATGTTCTTAGTGGTTGATGGAAGGGGACCCAACCCAGCCCATTGTGGGTAGGGCCGCCCCTGGGCTGGTGGTCCTGAGTTCTATAAGAAAGCAGGCTGAGCAAGCCACGAGGAGCAAGCCAGCAAGCAGCACCCCTCCATGGCCTCTGCATTAGCTTCTCCCTCAGGGTTTATACCCTGACTTTCTTTGATAATGATCAGCAATATGGAAGTATAAGCCAAGTTAAATGCTTTCCTCTTCTACTTGCTTATTGGTCGTGGTGTTTTGCTGCAGCAATAGAAACCCTGAGTAAGATACTGATCAGAAGCCCTTTTTAGATCTAGGCTGTGACAAAGTAATGGAGCCACATCCACCCTCTCATAATTGTGGGCCCAAGCACCCAGAAGGTGGGCCTTAATTTATTCCTAGTTTTATATTTTCTTCCATTATAAAGACTCATTCTCATACTATGTGTTGGTAATCCATATTAAATCCAATCTCTGTAGTAGATCTAGATCTCATCACCCAAGAACTACTTGTAGCTTCAAGAGAATTAAGACATGCATCCATTTTTGTTGAATATCTATGTGGTCCTTGAGAGCGTAAGTGATGCTTTTTGTGACATCACTGACAGGGGGGACATTATGGATTATGAAGATGGTAGCTGTGACCACCAATGTAATTACTGCCACCACTCTAGCTAAAATCAGTCTGACTATAGGAATGTCATCTTGTCTTGGTATCTGTCTTGTGTGTGTCTAGACACCTCTCAGCCTCCCACCCACTCAGTGATAGGCACATCTGGCTTGGCTACACTTTTGAAGCTGTATGTGACCCTGACCGTGGTCCAAATGCATTAACCAGAATAATTAATGTTTGCACAAGCTAAAACACAACACTGAAATAACTAGAGGAAGCATAAATCAGAAATAATTGACATGTTGTGTCTTTAAAATATGGTGAAGCTCTGCAAAATGACAGATACTGCAAGCTGACTGCATCCCCTCTAACAGCCATGTAATTGTCGTTTTTTTTTTGTCTTTAAAAATCTCTGTACTCCTGAGCTTCAGCACCAAGAGACAGACATTTTGGAGGTGTTAGCCTGCTCTCACTCTGCCATAATTAATGAACTCACACTTTTAATTGGTTTAACCAGTATGGTTGTTGGTGACTATCTCACATGGATCAATCAATTCCTGTCACTCTTTTAGGTGAGATCAATAAATCCTTTATTTCTTTCATTTCTTGGAGCTCTCCATCCTTGTACCACGGCCCAGAAATATTAGCAGGTACCAAAGTGAAGGGTGGTTGAGAAAGTATAAGAATATCCTTCCACATGTTGGCAGAAATAATACAAGTGGTGAGTTTACACTTCAAACAGGCAATAGAGAAGGTTAGGGCTTTTGCTAATGTTTAGGGACCAGTCAAGATAGCACAAAGGTGTTGAATGCAGGCCTATAATCCTCCTTTACAAGCTCCACTGAGGTCAGCAATTAACTGATTTAAAAGGTCAGTGACAGCTGCCAATTCCTATAGGTTCTTCTTCCAGCTCAAGGATGAAGATACAGTGCTTTTTAAAATCCTGTGTAGTTACTTTTCCATGGATCTATCATAGTCCATTGAACAGAGTTAATGCTGATCAAATAATGTGTATGACTGGTGTCAAAATTTGTTCCACTGGACTCACAGATTTTCACAGCCAAAGCAGCTGACCCACACCTTCTTGGAAAACACAAGCATATCTTTATTTCCACAGTATCACAGGGAGTGGGTCAAACCATTTTCCCATTATGACATCTTTCCATAGCACTTTACTAGTTACTCCTCTTTGGTGACTAGTGCCCTTTCATGGCAGAGACATCATCTCTCATACAACTACAAGTATGTATTAGACTGTACAAGGCCTTGTTTAGATAATTGGTAGAGCTAGAGCCTCCCCCTATTAGTGTTTCTAACTATTGTTTGAGACGTTTGTTGGCTCTTTCTACAATAGCCTGTCCCTGGGGGTTGTTAGGAATGCTTATGTTGTAAGATACTTTATGTTAAGCACAAAAGTTTTCAATGCAGAAGAGATACAAGTAGGATTGTCCATCTTAAGATCCCATGGATATTCCACAAGGCCATTGAGGAAAGGTAATGAATAGTGATGTGTTTTGCAGATGTTCCTGTTGAGTAGAGGCATTAAAAAAAATGAGAACAGGTATCAACGGCAATGTTTTATTAGGGTTTTGTTACGGTGAAGAGACACCATGACCAAGGCAACTCTTATAAAGGCAAATATTCAGTCAAAGCTGGCTTACAGTTGCAGGAGTTCAGTCCATTATCATCGTGGTGGGAAACATGGCATCATACAGGCAGACTTGATGACAAAGGAACCAAGAGTTCTACGTCTTGATCCAAAGGCAGCCAGGAGGAGGGTCTGAATCACACGGGCCAGACTTGAGAATAGATATGAGACTTCAAAGCCCCACCTCCACAGTGACCCACCTCCTCTAATAAGGCTACACCTCCTCCAATAAGGTCACACCTAAAAGTGCCACTTCCTATGGCCAAGCATATTCAAACCATCACAAAAAATATGAATAAACTCTACTCTCCCAGAAAGGAAGAGACATGAAGCCCAACTATCTGCCAAAGAGCACTGGGGCATAACACTGAGGTTACTGCTGTCACATGAGATAGCCTGAAAAGGAGCAACTTGCTTAGCTAGTCTCTGGAAATGAAAATGTCTTTGCATAAAGGAGAAGTGTTTTGATGCCACAGAGTGTGATGGTTATGGAAACTCCATTTTGTACTAGGTGCCCATTTTAGTAGCCATTTGTCTCTGACCTAAATTTCTGAAATACAAGTTCCTGGCAACCTGTCCCCTCCCACTAATGGTGTAATTGTTGTGAAATGATTAACTGTTTGCTCTGGCTTCTGTAAACTCATTCATCACTGTGTGCAGGGAAAGTAGTTCATCTCATAGTTATAAATTACTGAGAAATGTCATAATTGTGGTTTTTGCCTTTAAAACCCTTTCTTTCACTTGCTCCTGGGCTGTGTCTCCCTATTTTGGGTTAGAGACTGCAGCCCTGCTAGCATTTTTAATACATTTGGATCATTATAATCTGAATTGGGTCTGGTGGTCTTGTCCTGGTGGTCTCAAACTCTGTTTTAAGAACATGACTATCTTGAGTGTATTAAGAGTATACAACATCAGGGAAGTGGAGCTGGGACCCAAAGACCAAAGCATCAGCTGTGCATTACCTTTGTCTAATAGCCCTGGGAAGACCTGAATGTTACTGAATATGGCCAACATATGAAGGACCCAGATAATGACACATGAGTTCCCAGATCCTATGGAAAAGATGGCAGAAGATTCAGTGCCTAAGCAATGTAGAACATCTCCAAGGCTTGTGTTAGCCCTACTACATAGAAGCTGTCACTATAAATACTGATGGTAAAAAGATCAATCTTCTAAAACTGTGCCAGCTACAAAGACTTCTGCTTGCTGAGCAGGGTTGTAGAATGTGCATTGTACTATAGACTCTGAGGAAGAGCTGTAGGCAGCAGCAGTGCTGTTGCCAGACACCTCTGTGAAAACAGTTTTGGCTGAAACAAGGGATTGAGAATGTGTACTCTTGGGGAAAACAAGCCTATGAGTGGATTCACAGTCTTATATCTTGGATACAAAGGTGAAAATCAACTGCCTATAGTAACTAGCCAATGAGCAGGGCCAGGCAATGAACTGTCATCGATATACTAGACATGGGATGACGGATGTCTCTGATCTTTACCTAGCACATACGTAGTGCCATGTGCCCCTATGAGATTAATTTTGACACTAAATCATAGAAATGACTCAAAACTCTGCAGAGGGAATGTTCCAAATGCATCTATGCCCAAATACCCTGCAGTTGCCAGGTTTTCTCAGTGGGGGTCATGGGCTGCCTCGACCTGCAGGACAGTCAAACAGGGTCTGGGGGTCACCTGTGGAGAGAATGAGGGACAAGAGATGGCGAAGAACAGACAGCAAGTCAGGAGGTCTGATCAAGCTGACAAATTTTTATTTGTCTCACACATGTTATATACTCATAGGAGCAGGCAGGAGGGTGGAGCGGGGTCACTTTGTCTCTGGGTGATGCACCTGTTCCCAGGAACAGGATATTGACTGGGCAAACAGTTCAGCAGGAAGATCAGAACAGAATTGGTTATTAGGCACCTATCCACAAGGTTTACAGCTATTTGTTCTCTGCTGACTTCAAGATCTATGTCTATTTGTGCTCAGCTGGGCTAGTACTTTCCCACAGAGGCCAAGACTTTGTGCCAGCAAGTACTTAAGGCAGATAATGTTCAAACAAGGTCGCTCCCAACAATGGGCAAGCTCAGGATTGCTAATAAAAGCAGAGTGGCAGGGCCCCACTTCTGTACTCTTGGACATAGCTGCTTCCCTGGCATCCTAGCCTCGGGAGAGATTGATGCTCCTTCTAAAATCTGGGAAATCTGAAAAATTTACTAGCTATTAATCTTATGTGAGGGTGTGGGCTGATTAATCTCTACCAACACTTTTTGAAAATCAAGGGTTTTGAGACAATTCTTGTAAATTTCTAGCTTTCGAGGGTGTATGGTGCGCTCCTCTGTAGCTTTACAATTGGACAGAGATCATTTTTCAACCTTTTCTAGAAGAATACGAAGCCTCCATGCCTGAAGGCTGTTTTTGAGGTCAACAGAGATGGCTGCCAATTCAGAAGAGAGACAATGTCCCACTATGTAGCCCCGGCTAGCAAGGAACTCCCTATGTAGACTAGGCTAGACCTGCCCCCTAGGCCATTTTTAATTGTTTGAATCGGAAATAGGTGGGAAGCTCCCTACTTTGTTATGTAGTAAATTTTATAATCCCATTTGTCTTTCCTCCAAATTGGAAATGAGGTGAGGGCTAGCAGTCACCAAAGGGTTGGCTATATTTTATCATGAGTTGTTGGCCCCAGTTCCAAAAGGTTGGGAGTGTGATTAAGATTGGGGGGGTTTCTCTTATTTTTATGACATTTGCTTTAGGCCTCCATCTCTGTAAATGGCGTGTTTAAAATTTGTATCCACCATTGGGAGGAGGTGCAACTGTGGAAGGTGGCATCTTGTCAGAGAAAGTGACTCATGGGGTGGGGGCAGGGTACCTTTAATGTGCATGCCTTGTCCCTGGCCCCTTCCTGTTACCTTTTTTTTCTGTCTGGAGGTTGAGATAAGTTTCCATTCACATGACTGCCTTGTCATACACACAGGGAGAGTGCTGGGGGCAGTACAACAGAGACCTTAAAGAATCAAGTTGTCCTCTGGCCTGGTGGGGATCTAGCCAAGTAGTAGAGCCTTTGTCTAACATTTTCAAGATTTTTTTTTGGGGGGGGGGAGGAGGTCAAACAATAAGAAATAAAATTTTCTAAGGAAATTTCATGCTGTGGGTAAGAATAGCCCTGAAGCAGAACTGTGAGAAGGCCTGGAAAAAATTCTGATAACTTATTTCAAAGCTAAGGTTACACACCTGTCCGTACTGTCTTTTTGCTTTGTCTTGTCAATCTTCTGTAATACTGATATAGGAGGAAGAAAGCTCTCAGGCGTGGGTTCAAGAGGGACACTGAGATGGACTGTTCACCATAAAATCATTAGAAAAGTTATTAATGCTATGGACAAATAGGTAACAGCACAGTGGGGGCTCTAAAGAGAAGACTCAGGCACACATGGTGGACAAAGGGGTTTTCTCTTGTAGATTTCTGAATATGAAGGTGGTCTTAGCACAAGCCTGTAACCAGGCTCTCAAAATCTCAGGCAGGAAACATGGAAGAAGAGGGGAGCAGATCTGTGATCCACTCTCACCCAAAGTTTCCTTTACTGTAAACTCACTTTCCCAGGTAAGAAATTTCAGCACCTGGTATGTTTGCTGAAGAGTCACAGACACCTGTCAGTGTCTCTGAAAGGAGAAGAGCTACTTCAGGGATTGTGGCCTGAGTAGAAGTCTGGTCTGGATTCTAGCCTTTCATTACTAAAGAGAGAAACTGAAAAAAAAAACAAAAACAAAAACAAAAACAAAAAAAACAACAACAACAAAACCATCCAGTTTTGGTCTGCCCTGGTTGGCTTTGTGACCTTGATACAGCTTAGAAGCCTCTGTGAGAAGAAACCTCCACCCAGAGATTGGCCTGTGGCCATGTCTGTCGGGCATTGTCTTGAAAATTAGTTGATGCAGGAGGGCCCAGCCCACTGTGGGCAGCACTTTCCTAGGCTGTATAAGAAGCTAAGGCTAATCATAAGCTTGTGACTGAGCCAGAAAGTGCTCCAGCAATGTCTTCCTCAAAGGTTTCTTTTTCAAGTTCCTGCCTGTCTTGAGTCTGATTTCCCACAGTGTTGGCTGTGGTTTGGAAGTGTAAGAAAAACACATTCTTCCCCAGGTTACTTTTGGTCAGTGGTTTATCACAACAGGGGAGCCAGAACATGGCCCAAATTATAAACAAACCCATTTCTTTACTAATTTCTGTCTCCAGGATTTTGGCAAACCACCAAACAACAGTTTTACATCCTGCAAAACCACACAAACTGTACATCAACCCTCTGTAACCAGAAGCTAAAATAAATCTTTATTCTTTTTAATGTCAGATTTTTTTTTTTTTGCTATAGCAATATGGAACTAGTATCCAAAGAACAAATTCTTTTGAAGGAAGAAAATTATGTCTAATAAAGTATACAAACTCAGAGAATAAGAGTTTATCCATTAGTCAAAAGGTGTAGTTAAAAAAAATATTGAAAGACCCAGAAAACATTCATTGATTTGTATAAAACTATAGAGGAATCTTGTCAGGGTAACCCCTGCGCATGGGGTGGACATTCTGGGACAGAGTTTGATGCTCAGAGAGGATCCTCTGTATTTTGTCAAGGCAGGCTTTGTTTGCTGCCAACCCTGCTTCAAATTCCTGGCGTTCCTCTTCCTTTTCTGCTTCTCGTGCCTGCTGCTGGTGGGCCATCTGCATCTTAAGTTGATTCCTATACTCCTGAGCCAAAGCACAGCGCCTATTGTTTTAAAGGTAACAAAGTATAATGTTAAAAAGTTACCATTTGGATTTATTTATACCATCATCTGAAGTACAATGTGTATACTTAATGTTTCCATTAATGTGGTTGAGTAAAGTAAATATCACTTTGAGACCAGGGGCACTGGGATTTGTTAGGTCCTGTGACAGTTCTGGTTTGTTTGTTTCTTTTTAATATTTTAAGAAACTCCAATGCTGGAGAGATGGCTCAGAGGTTAAGAGCGCTGACTGCTCTTTTAGAGGACACAAGTTTGGTTCCTAGGGCCCAAGTTATAGGTTAAAGCCATCTTTAACTCCAGTCCCAAGGGTTCTTCTGGCCACAGAAGTACATGTGTGGTACCGGCAAAACATGTATACATATACAATAAAGATAAATACTTTATTTTTTGAATAAATAAAAAAAGGCAACTCTGGTTAGTTGTTTCATCATGATACTGACAGAATGCCAGTGCCACCATCTTAAACCAAAAGCCTGGTCCAAAGAACAAGCATAGACAGCTCTTTAAAATATTCCTAGTAGTCTTGTTCACAGCTCTATAGCAGAATGCCTGCTGTGGTCTCCCCTTGCTCTCTGACCCCCATCTCCAATGGATCATGTAGACCTTTTCCTCCAGCCTCCCTTCCTCCCACTTGTCCCATGACCCCAGCCCCACCCACGAGTAGCCATTCCCTGGGAACGTGCTGACCACACCAGCCAAGGAAGCAGGTAGGCTAACTGCAGATCTTCAACTCCCCTCCTCTCCTCCAAATCCAAGCCCCCAGTCTCATCACCAGCTCTACAGCAAAACACCTGCTGCACCCCTATTCCTCTCCCCGCTTTCTCCAATGGACCACACAGATATCAGCACTTCGAACTACAATCTTCCCAAACCCAGATGCCTCAATGCCAGCATAAACACACAAGAGTCAAGAAAATATGTCCCCACCAGAACTCAAGAACCACTGCAGTAGGTTCGGAGAACTGGAACACAGCTGAAACCCAAGTGAGGACCTTAACATCACCTTTATGAATATGATGGAGCTCCTTAAAGAGGAAATGAATAAATCTCTTAAAGAAATCCATGAAAACATGTGGGAAGCAGGTGTGGCTGTGCAGCAGCCAAGATGGCGCCCTGGCTCATTGCCAAGCCCCGTGATTCCCTGCTTGTTTATCAAGCACCTGAATGATCATGCACAACTGAATGGTCATGCACTGTCCACCTGACGCATAGCGTCACACAGCATGATAGTCACTGGCCTATCAACACCCACCCTGTCTGCAAGCATGGCTCGTGTACAGAGCATGCTGAATGCTGATTGGATGATGAAGAGTGGTGAGAGATGAGTGCAGAGGGTGGAAGGGGATAAATTGGGCGATCCCCCAGAATAAATGGGAGAATAAAGGAGAATAAAGCTGAGGGAGAATAAAGGAATTTGCAGCAGGAAGCTGCAGAAGCTGCTCAAACCCTGCCTTGGCATACATGTCATCTTTGCCCCACCTCTGCTGGCTGTAGGCTGGGGCGCATGGCATCTGGTGGCCCGTATGGGGAACTCTGAAAAGAGCAGCTGAATTAAGAAGCAAGAGTTAAGGGTGAGTTCCGCAGTAGAGAGTAGTAATCTAGCCCTAGGAGGAAGTTCCCGGTTTAGCAATTTGGAATTTAGTTAAATCTTGCCTGGTGGACAGAAGTGGAAAGTATGCTGCTGAGTTAGAAAAGTTTTCCTGTGACCAGGCTGGGCATTTTAAAAGAGATTGTCCCAATCACCCACAGCCAACTACTGCAGCTCCCGTGAGACATCCAAAATTATGTCCATGGTGTTGTAAAGGCTCATGCAGCAAAAGTAGAAAAAGGCAAACGAGAAGCCAGCAAAAAAGAAAAGAGGCTAAAGAACAAGAGAGTGAGGAGGGAAGTTCAGATGAATCACCTGACAGTGGAGATGAAGTGACTAGCATGATATCTAAGTTGAGTTTTAGGCAAGGAAGGCCACCTGAACCCTCGGCACCTCCCTTGCCCTCACCTCCTCCCTATAAAGGGGAAAGAGGAAATGAAGCAAAGTGCAGCCACCATGCTTCGGTATGGCGAAATCTGCCTCGCAAAGTTGGTGCCTTCCCAGTGTTTCAACGATATCATGAGCCATTAGATTGGAAAACAATTCAGAAACTTAAAGAGTCAGTAACAACCTATGGCCCCCATGCTGCCTTCACTGTGACTCAGGTGGAGGGATTACAGAGACTCAGCTGAATCTTATTAGTAAATCAGAGAGTGGATTTGCTCCAAGGGCAGATAGATATTCTGGAGCAATTAGTCTTTGTGTCATGTGTAACCCATATGTCAGGAATTTGTGTAACCTCTGTGCAGTTTCAGAATTTTTCTCATGCAGCTAATTTGTCCTGCAAAATTGGATCCATGAAGAATTATGGGCATCCATTGTTGCAGTGAATAACACCCATGTGGAGATTACCACCACTCAGCAGTGGTTGGAGCTGATCCAGAGGACCTTCAGCTTCCTCAAGGATTGGGGAGGGATGGTCTTCTGGGGATTTTTGCTGTGTGCTGTATGTGTTGGTATGCTGTGGTGGACGATACACATGCACAGATGGGTGCAGACCAATAAACAGTTGTTGATTCAAGCTGTGACAGCTATAGAGTCAGGGAATTCGCCCCATGTTTGGCTCCTAATAGTGGCTGAGGGCCATAAGCTGTGAAGTCACCAATGACAGGAATTTTGAGGTGCCGTGAGCCAGATCTACACCCCTTTATTGGCTGCAAGGTGATTCAATGATGGGATTATTGTGGGGCACCCCCCGCATAGCCTAAGACAGAGCCCTTGCCCACCTAGGATCTAAAAAAGGCCTAGTTACTGGGTGCTGGACATAGATGCAAGCCTTATGGCCTAAAACAGGTGCTTCACCAACTCTCTTTTTACAGCCACCCCCCAACCTTTAATAAAGACAGATGTGATCCCGGAGTCATTTTGATTAAACAGAAAGGGGGAGATGTGGGAAGTAGATGCAGCCGCACAGCAGCCAAGACAGCACCCTGGCTCATTGCCAAACCCTGTGATCCCTGCTTGTTTACCAAGCACCTGAATGATCATGCATACCTGAATGATCACCGCAAGCGCACCTGAATGATCATGCGCTGTCCACCTGATGCATAGCGTCATACAGCATGATATTGAGTCACTGGCCTATCAACACCCACCCTGTCTGCAAGCATGGCTCATGTACAGAGTGTGCTAAATGCTGATTGGATGATGAAGAGTGGTGAGAGACGAGTGCAGAGGGAGGAGGGGGATAAATCGAGTGATCTGCCAGAATAAACGAGAGAATAAAGGAGAATAAAGATGAGGGAGAATAAAGGAAGCTGCAGCAGGAAGCTACAGAAGCTGCTCAAACCCTGCCTTGGCATACATGTCATCTTTGCCCCACCTCTGCTGCCCGGAGGCTGGGGCGCGTGGCAAAAACACAGACAAACAACAGAAGAAAATGAATAAAGCAGTTCAAGACCTCAAAGTGGAAATACAATTAATAAAGAAATGCAAAGTAAAGGGACTCTGGACATGAACACCATAAGGACCTGAATAGGCAAGCCTTGCTAACAGAATATGAGGGGTGGAAGAAAAAAAAAACTCAGGTATTTAAGACATGATAGGAGAAATGGATACCTTAGTCAAAGAAATACCACATCTTAAAAAACTCTCTCCTGGCACAAAACCCCAGGGAATCTGGGATATTATGAAAAGACCAAATGTGAGAATAATAGAAATGGAGGAAGGAAAAGAAACTCAGGTCAAAGGCATAGGCATTATTTTCAACAAAATCATAGAAGAAAAGTTCCTAACCTAAAGAAGGTGCTGCCTATCAAGATAAAAGAAGCACACAGAACACAATCTAGACTGGACCAGGAAGGAAATTCTTGTGGTGCATAACCTATTAGAAAAATATCTGACTTCTCGATGAAGTCTCTGAAAACCAGAGGACCTAGGAAAATGTTCTACAGAATCTAAGAAACCACAGATGACAGCCAAGGTTACTATGCACCCCCCCCCCAAATCAATCACAATAGATGGAAAAAGACATTCCATGATAAAATTAAATTAAAGCACTATATATCTACAAATCCAACCCTATGGAAGGTGTTAAAAGGAAAACTCCAACCTAACAGATTAACGATACCCAAGAAAGCTCAAGTATTAAATAATGCCATTCCAGCAAGTCTAAACAGTGGAAACACACACACACCACCACCACCACCACCACCACCACCACCACCACCAACAACAACAACACAATAATGGAATCAACAAATGCTGTTCATTGATTGTTATCAATACCAGTGGTCTCAATTTTCCAATTAAAAAAAGACACAGACTAACAGAATGGATCTAAGAAACAAGTTTATATCTTTAATATCTGACAAAATACTCATTGAATTAAAACTAATCATAAGAGACAGAAAAGGAGACTATAGATCCCCCAAAGGAAAATTCCTCCAAGAGGATATTGCAATTCTTAACATCTGTACACTAAACACAAGGCCACCAAATGTCATGGATGGTTTTGTTCAATTCCATCTCCTTTTGGTAGTGTTTGGTAGCATTTTCCTGTAACT
>NC_034604.1:67592195-67593794 GCF_900095145.1 Mus pahari | reverse complement strand
GAAGGGGCTTGTGCCCCTGGTCAGGCTGGTTCTCTGCTGCCCTAGTGCTGTCTCAGGTCCCGTGCGCAATTGGATTGGAACAGATGTTGTGTTCCACCCACCAGTGATCCTAAGATCTCATGGGCAGTCCTCTAGGGACCGTGGGGGTGTCCACCCACTCCGTGCCCTCCACACCCCACTCTTGACAATAAACAGGCCATCCAGACAAAAATGAGGCAGAAATGCTGGAGCTAATGTACATTATAAACTGAATGGACCCAAACACAAAAGACTGTAACTTCTTCTTGGGCCTTCATGGAACTTTTTCCAAAATTGGCCACATATTCAGTCACAAAGCAAGTCCTGAAAACAAAAACAAATAAAATACAAAACCACTGAAATAATGCCCTGCATCCTATCTGACGACCATGGATTAAACAGAAAGGAACAACAACAGAAACACCAGAAAGCTTACAAACTCATGGAAATTGAACAGGTCTCTACTGAATGAAAAATGGGTTGCCAGGAAGTGGTGGCTCACACCTTTAATCCCAGCACTTAGGAGGCAAAGGAAGGTGGATGTCTGAGTTCGAGGCCAGCCTGGTCTACAGAGTGAGTTCCAGGACAGCCAGGGCTACACAGAGAAACCCTGTCTCAAAAAACCAAAAATGAAAAAAAATGAAAAATGGGTCAAGAAAAAAATATTAAAGATTTACTAGAATTGAATGAAAGTAAATTCTTTACATGCACAAATGTATGAGACTTAAGGCAGTTCTTAATGAAAGTTAATAACACTGAGGGCCAAAACAAAAAAGGGCACACACCTTTAATCTGGGCTACACCTTCTGCTGGGGACCATATAAGGACATTGGAAGAAGGGAGTCTGGCTCTTGCTCTTCTGCCTGCTTGCCGTGTGGGACTCAGCAACTGCTATATCCTTGGACTTCCATCCACAGCTACTACTGAACCATTGTTGGGAATTGGACTGCAGACCGTAAGTCATCAATAAATTCCTTTACTATATAGAGACTATCTGTAAGTTCTGTGACTCTAGAGAACCCTGACTAATACAGTATGCAAATCAAAGACTGGCCTTTGGTGTACAAGAGCTGACAAATCTAGATGCCTGTCTAGAGAGCAGAACACAGAGCTGTCAGCTTGTTCCCATGATTGACCTCCAGTTGTTCTTTTCACTGTTCCCAAACACCCCTTCCTCAGCAACCCTTCTCCAAGCCAAGGCTGACCCTTGGCAAAATGAGATATGAATGAACCTGAAAAGCTTCTATAATGGCAAATGACACTATCATCTAGATACACTGGCAGTCTTCAGAATGGGAAAAGATTATTATTCACTACACAGTCAATATCCAAAGAGGATATTATATAAATATATAAAGAGCTAATATATATATATACAGAAAGAGAGAGAGAGAGAGAGAGAGAGAGAGAGAGAGCTAAAAACAAAAACAAAAAACTAGATAGCAAGCCAACAACCCAATTTAAATTTTAAAAAGTGGGGTACAAATCTAAACAGAGAATTCTCAAAAGATGAAACTCATTTGGCTGAGAAACACTTGAAGAGATGTTCAGTATCTCTTGCTGTCAGGAAAATATTAGCCA
>NC_034604.1:67585568-67592122 GCF_900095145.1 Mus pahari | reverse complement strand
AAAAAAAAAAAAAAAAAAAAAAAAAAAAGATTGTTCCCATTTTTCCTAAACTTAACTCTGGACAGCGGCTATACTGATTTCATTTGTGTATGACTGTTTTCAGTTGGCCTTGGTGTGAATAATTACTCTATTCTATCTGACTTTCTTATTCCCTTCTCCATATGCTCTGGTGAATTCTGTGAAACTAGAGGTTCTTTGTTTTATTTTATTTTATTATTTATTTATTTATTTATTTTAGTTTTCGAGACAGGGTCTCTCTGTATAGCCCTGGCTGTCTTGGAACTCACTTTGTAGACCAGGCTGGCCTCCAACTCAGAAATCTGCCTGCCTCTGCCTCCCGAGTGCTGGGATTAAAGGTGTGTGCCACCACACCTGGATTTTTATTTTATTTTACTAGAGTTTCTTTGATGTGATGATTCTTAAACAGTTAAAAACTGAGGCACAGGGGCACAGCACAGCACAGTCCTAATGGCCCAGGTGCATGTCATGTGCTCTCATCTTAGAAACAATGTAATAAATGCACAATGGTAGTTCCAGGTTAATGTTTGGCTTGCAAAGAAAGTTTGAAGGAATGATGTTTAGAAATAATAGAAAATGAAACAGAGCCACATACTGCTAGAGTCATACAGGACCTATTACCAGAAAGTGAAGGAATTTACTATAATTATGCAAAACAATTAGTGTGAGAGACACAATCATGAGATAAGGGAACACAAACATGGGATGTTTAATTCAGAAAGGAAAAAAACTATTGAAGTTATAAAATGAGTTTTACACAACATCTGAGAGTAGTTCCTGGTCTCCTTTGGATATGTATGAATAAGAAAGTATGGAATTCATAAAATTATATACTAGTAAATATAATATATATTATATTTGATATATACTAGTAAATATATAATTTTACTAATTATATATCAAAACACTGGTACTGTTAGAGAATCATTGTGTACAATTTGCAGAAGCAGAAAGCTAGAAGAACCACTAAGTTGAGGGTTAACTTGATTCTTTCTGCCCACTGCCTGGCAGCTTTGCCCATGTCATTTATCATTAGAGCTTCACAGGAAAATGCATGTAGGTGACCTCAGGGCTCTGAGCTCTGAAGTATAATAAGTCAAAAGTTAAAGTTTAAATAATGATAAGTTTGCAATTATTATTATTCTGGTCATAGGCCTGGGAATAAGGGAAGCTTAAAACTTTGAGGAACAGTTGTAATTCTTGATTCTTTGTGGGATGTGGTTATTCTTTTCAATTTGATTTGGCAATAATTATACAATTTTTTTTCTTCTATCTGCATTTGGAGTAACAATAAAAGACTGGGGCAAGTTAAAGGCGAGAGAGAATGTGGACTAAAAGAAGAGAGAATGTGAAGTGCGTGGGAAAAGAGTGAGTGTGAGGAACAGAGTGAACAAGAGAGCGCAACCTCCAGCCCAAGGAGGGAATGAAAGTGTTTACACAGCTTCGAGGAGAGAGAGAGAGAGAGAGAGAGAGAGAGAGAGAGAGAGAGAGAGAGAGAGAGAGAGAGAGAGAGAGAGAGAGAGAGAGAGAGAGAGAGAGAGAGAGAGAGAGAGAGAGAGAGAGAGAAAAGAATCTTTAAGCCCTGAAAAACTGCCTATCAGCTTATCTGGAAAAGTTGTCTGTGTTTGTTTATATGCACCTTCCAGATATCCCTGCTTCCAGTTGAAAACCCAGATCCTGTGTCGAGGCTGGACCCTGACACAAAACTACTTTGTGATTCTATCTTATAACCATCACAATAGCTAATGCCTAGGATCAATAAAACAAGTGACATCTTATCCTGGTAAGGATGTGGAGTAAGGGGAACCACTCACCCATTGCTGTTGGAACTGTAAGCTTGCATGGTTACTTACGGAAATCAGTGTGGCATTTCCCCCAGGAAACTGGGGATCAGTCTACCTCGAGACCCAGCTATACCACTCTTGAGCATAGATCCACAGAACCACAGAGGTTAGGTACAGAGTGAGGGAACCTCTCATCCCTTTCTCAATTGGCATCGCCACATGGTCTTATCTAACCCTCTCATCCCTTTCTAGATCGGAACCTCCACAATAGTCCCATCTAACCCCCTCATCCCTTTCATGATTGGCACCTCCACAGTGGTCCCATCTAACCCCTCATCCCTTTCATTGCTACCCCACAGAGGTTCTCATCCAAGGATGGTCCCTCTTCCTAATGGCCCTAACCACTACCTCCTTTCTTACCCCAGAAACTCTAAAACTTACTTCCCACCAAACTGCCCCTGTAGCTTCATGCCACCAACTACACAATACACTTACCCATCACACCCAGCCTATCCTTCATGTCTCCACCTTCAGGCTACTCTCTTCCTATCTCCAGTCTCTGCACTCAGCCCTCCTTCAGCCTTCCTTATCCCTGTATTCATCCCCTCACCTAAATGGGGATACCTTGCTGCCAATGGACACCTAGCCCACGGACCTCCTTCACTCCCGTTCTTGAGTTATGGACGATGCTCTTATGGCGTTCTACTACCTTACTAGTGTCCCTGTCTCTGAGGCTTTCTTTATTGATGCTTTATTGATGGCGGCACCTTTAAAAAAACAAAAACAAAAACAAAAACAAAAACAAAAACTGCCTCACCACCATCCAGGAACAGCCAAATCACCCCCTACTTGCTCAGTTCATGGAGGCCAGCCCCCTCCTTCCCAAGCCCACCTTTCATCGGGCAAAACTCGCTGCTCTCGTTACAGCACTGATCCTAGATATCAACGCAAGTGTCTTAGTCAGTCCTCTCGCTGTGAAGAGACACTATGACCAAGCAACTCTTGTAAAGGACAGAATTGAATTGGGGCTGGCTTGCAGTTTCAGAGGTGTAGTCTATCTTACTCATGGCACAGAGCATGGCTGCACACAGGCAGACATGGCAACTGAGAGTTCTACATCTGGATCCCAATGGCAGCAGGGAGACACTGTGCAATCCACTGGGCCTGGCTTCAGCTTCTAAAACCCCAAAGCCCACCCCTAGTGACACACTTCCTCCAACAAGGCCACACCTACACCCACAAGGCCATATTCCCTAATCTCTCTTAAGTTGTGCCACTCCCTAACTGACCAAGCATTCAAATATTTGAGACTATGGAGGCCTTTTCTATTCAAACCACCATAACAAATATTAACATCAGGCTTGGGGGTAAGCACCTATACCTACTATACCATTTATTTTGGGTACCTTTTTATTGATTGATTGATTGGTTTTTTTCCAAGACAGGGTTTCTCTGTGTATCCCTGGCTGTCCTGGAACTCACTCTGTAGACCAGCCTGGCCTCGAACTCAGAAATCCACTTGCCCCTGCCTCCCAAGTGCTGGGATTAAAGGCATGCACCACCACTGCCCAGCTATTTCCTTTTATTGAGACAGTTTATTATGTACCCTACACTGGTCATGAATGCACTATGTAGCCAAGGATACACTGAACTCCTAATCTTGGCTTACATCTCTCCAATGACGGGATTACAGGTCTGCACTAGTGTCCCTAGCTTGTGTAATGCTTTGACAAGACAAAAGAAATCATTAAAACCCTAGATTGATAAAATAGATTCTATTGCTGGTGAAGGGTAAAAGTTTATTACGCCCCAGTAGCTTAGAAACATTTGTATAGTTTGAATACTCTTTGAATTTGTGTTTGCACAGGTCCTGATTGTTGTGTGAACTCATGCGTTTGCTGAATGCCGATTGCCGTAGCTTTTTGCCAAGAATTTGTGGGCTTTAGTTGCTAGGCTACAGGTGAAAAACTTCCCTGGCAACCTGCTCCTGCACTGAACTCCCAACCCCTCACCCCTCCCATACCCATTCTTTGTAAATCATCTCGAATCAGGAAGTTAAAACTTGTCAATTTGATGGCCCAAGGCCATGTGATTTGGAAATCCCCAATTTCCTCCTCCCTTTTTCCCCCCTTGAGGGTCCATAAAAAGAAGGGTCCCTCTCACCTTCAGGGTTGACTCTATGAGTCGTCCCCAGAGCTCTGGCTCCCCGAATAAAGCGTCATGTGATTTGCATCAAAAGCAGTCTCTTGTGAGTTTGTGGGGGGTCTGCACCATCCAGAGACTAAAGCAAGGATCTCCCCATTTCGGGGGTCCTACACTTGCACAAGCAGAGTTTTTTAATATTAGCTGGTAGAATAATGAGAATTCCATTTAGCTTTTGCCTCCAGTAGGAGAACAAGGTTACAGCACTCTAAAACCCTTGAGGGAATAAGAATGTTTTCTTTTATTCACTAAATCAAGTCTGTTTATGCTAAAGAGGTGGGTTCCTAGGTAGTTTCAAGATGGATTTGTAGTTACCAGTTCTCAGGCAGCCCGGGTAGGCATTGAATCCACTATGCAGCTGAGGATGGCCCTGAACTCCTCCAACTTGTGATCCTCCTGCCTCTGCCTCCTTCATCAAATCACTACTGGCAGCCCTGAATTCCTAATCCTCCTGCCTCTGTAAGACCCTGACCCTCGGTCAGTGGTACTTACTTTGGGATGCCCCTGAGTGAGACATAGCGATGCAGATTGATGCAAAAGCAAGGGTCGACCTCCAATTAGTCCCTCATGGCAAGTGACTAGAAGGCGACCTCGAATGGCTATTACAAGCAGTTTTTATATTTTTTTAGGGGCATTGGTTGCATCAGCAAGGTTACAGTTCAAACTTACTGGCTAAGCATATTGACCTTTGAATCTATTGGCTAGCCAGCATGACACTCATTTGAATTCTATCAGGGACTTTCCAGAGGGTCAGTTGTTGGAGACTGACACTGAGCCATAAGCCAAAGTTCCCCTCCCTTCTTGAGAACTTCTGACCCTTTGAAATGACAGCTGACAGAACATCAAGATCAGATAATAGTATCTGCAAACTTTCCGAGGAAAAAAACACAGAATGTTGAGAAAAACCACAGAATGTTCCCTGAGCTAAGAGTAGATATCATATTCCAGGCAGGTATGCAGAACCACCCCTGACCCCGGGCTGAGGCACGGGCAAGTTTCTCCCTCTTTACTTCCTCCTTCGTACTGCTTATATTCTGTAACCTTGCTCACAATAAACAGACCTTTGACAATCATTGCTTGGTCTCGCTCCTTCTTTCTCGCCCGTTTCTCTTTCAGGCATGGTCCCCCTCGGACCCCCCAAATAACTGAGTCCTGTGGGCCGGGACAGTCAGTACATTCTGAGAATTTCATACTCAAGAATGTTCCCACAGGTGGAGAATGGAACTGGGCCTAGCCTTGATCCCAGGTGGGAGGGGGGAGCTGTGGAGGGTGTGGGACTGGAAAAACCCTGAGGGTCCCTCATCTCACCACCGATTGCGGATTATAGGTGTGTGCTACCACATCTGACTTGGATGTTTTTTGCTTTTGTTTTGTTTTTCTTAATCTTGATCTTAGGGCTAGGGAGATGGCTCACTGGGTAAATGCTTGCCATGCCAGCATGGGGGGACCTGAGTTCTTATCACCAGAACCCACAAGGAGTTGGGCACAGTGAGTAGCATACATCTGTAATTCCAGCATTCCTGTGGTAAAGTCCCCGGTCTTTTTCCCTTAGTTATCAGACAACCAGAACAGCGGACAGACCCAAGGAATTAAGAGTTTGACCATGACAGAATGCCTTGGTTAAAAATATATATATATAATAAAACAGGAAAAACCAGATTTCTATGAGGTCACAGCTGGCCTTTGCTGAGACATCCTGTTTCCCAAAATAGTTCGTCTTGCTTGAGCAAACAGTTGCAGGGAGAAGAGACCCTATGTATACTTCTTGTAACCTACGTATACTTCTCAAGGTACTTCCTGCTTCCTTACCCCTAAGCAAAGAGCATCACTTGCCCCTAGGAACCCAGGCGCACCCAATGCCCCTCCCCCATGCCTGGGCAGACCCTCCACTCCCTTTGCAGAGAGGCTGTCCCTCGCTGTGTATGCTAATAACCCAGTCATGTGTTGAGGTCAGACTCTGGTCTCTTTCCTGCCTTTGTCTCTGTACTCTGCCCTGCAGCCAAAATCTAACAGCTGCTGAACAGCCTCCCGGCTGACACTCTGGGGGCAGCGGATGAGAAATGTGTCTCCTGGAGGAACGGGAGAGACTGCTGCTTTTTCCTTCTGCCTTTCTCCACTCCTTTCCTTTCACCCTTTCAACCCCCTTGCACTCGATGGGAGAGAATAAAGGGTGTGAGGCAAGTGAGCCTTTCGACCAGCAGCCCCTACCTCCACAACTGTTGAGGTAGTCACATAGCCTTGTGGCAAAAATTACAGGTTTAAAGTCCTCTCCCTATAAGGACTGGTCTGTCTGGCAAGCGCCTGGAATTTCTCTTCATGCTCCCAGCATCTTGGTAGGAACCAATAATGTACACTCACCATGAAAACTCCCTACCCCACTCGCCAAGGTTTATTTAGCCTGTCTTACCCTGAATAAAGAGAGTGAAGGGAAATGAAATTTAAAATGCCTTTAAGCCGGGCATGGTGGCGCACGCCTTTAATCCCAGCACTCGGGAGGCAGAGGCAGGTGGATTTCTGAGTTCGAGGCCAGCCTGGTCTACAAAGTGAGTT
>NC_034604.1:67583387-67584948 GCF_900095145.1 Mus pahari | reverse complement strand
CTGACCCGCCCCTCAGGTCTCCTAGCATTCCTGCCTTTGCATGTACCATCCTGCAAATGTGTACATTTAAATGAGCCAATCACTGGTTACCGCGCCAATTCTTGCTAGCCCCTCCCCCTATAAAAACCCCTAGCTTTCAGGCCACGAGGTTGGTGCCTCTGCCTCCTGCGTGAGGTACTTGTCATCCTGGAGCTCCACCATTAAACTACCTCATGTTTTTACATCAAGATGGTTTATTCGTGGTTTGGGGACGTCTCTTTCTCGAGACTAAAATGGGAAGGGCTCCCCACGAAAGTCTTACAAGAGCTGTTTCACAAACACCTTGGAGAAGGCTACTTCTCCCCGGCACTTAAGCCTGGGACTTGTCCTGACAGACAAGCTTCATACTCCTAAGGCAGAAACAAACTGGGCGGGAGCTGGCACTTCGTGGATTCGACAGAACCTCCAGTTTAATCAGGGAAGGGTGAATGCCCCTAGGCCTTTGGCATTGGCCCACTCTGAGAGCTGACAACCTAACTTTCCTTACTTTATTCTCAGGATAATAAAGGCTCGCACGTGAATTCAGATATGTTGGCAGGACAACAGGTACCTAGCGAGAGTACTTGTAGGTATTGGCAGAAGGTCTCTAAACTGGTGGGGTGGTTGGAAGGGTTGGGAGTGATGGTGGCAAAAACCTATCTTTTTTTTTTTTCTCCTTGAAACAAAAATTTAAAAATGGTTACGCAGTGATCAGTAAGTGCTGCTTAGGTGGTTGCTGGAATTCTTAAAACCTGCGGAGAGGATGACATTTTCCGGCCTCTGCAGAATTCCGTGATAGCCGTCAAAGCCAGGCCACAGAAAAGTTCTCATTGAACCACACATTTTCTTTTCTATTATGGGAAGCAACTCCTTTTTTAAAAAAAAAAAATCCTTAGATTAGGGAAATAAATGCCCTTTTAAAATCTCATGGAATAAGACTCGCCAAAACACAAGCCGCCTTGTTTTCAGAAGAGGTTCTTCAGATAGCACATGCATGGCCTTGGGTAATATTTAGAGTCCTGACTCCACTGTCCCGAGTCGCTTCTCTCACCTCAGCTGAAGGAAAGCCTCCCTCCCTCCCCTGATTTTCTGCCCATTGTATGTTTTACCCGACGATGCATAGGACCACAGTACACTTAGACCAGGGCCCACTGAGAATGCTCTGCTCCCTAAGTCTGAGAATCAGCGCCCTTAATGGTGCCTTATTCCATATCTCTCCACCCCTAAACTAGAACAAAACTATATACTTACTCCTACCGGCTTTCTACCCCTTGGAGGGAGTCCTACACATGCCCCCAGCTCCACCCACCTTTCCTCCCCTTGCCCACCCAGCCTAGAGCCCACAGGACACCATCACAAAGGCATGCAGGTAGCCACGCCAACTTGAAGCTCTTCCTTCTACAACTTCCTCCCTCAAAGTTGAGAGAGTGCTCCCTCCCTGCTTCTTCCAACAAAGCCAACAAAGCTGCTCCAAAAACCTACAAAGAGATGGGGGGCTATGGGGGGGAGGAAGGGAGAGGGAGAGGGAGAGAGAGAAGAGAGA
>NC_034604.1:67579390-67582552 GCF_900095145.1 Mus pahari | reverse complement strand
AAGAGAAGAGAAAAGAAAGAAAAGAAAAGAAAAGAAAAGAAAAGAAAAGAAAAGAAAAGAAAAGAAAAGAAAAGAAAAGAAAAGAAAAGAAAAGAAAATCAGAACTGGGATGACATCCATGGGACTCTGACAATATTTTTGGCCAGGGAACTTTTTCCATAAGAATGTGACAGATAGTGCAGCCAGTGGGTTACTACAACCAGGTATGCCTTCGCACAATGCAGATCTGGGATAGAATCACTCGCCCTCTGGCTCAAAAGGCTCCACCTCTTCCCTGGTCTTTCTCCACCAAAAGCCAGAAAAAGGCCCTATCTGATTTTAATTTTAGAACATAAACAAGTGTAGAGAGAAAAATTCCTGACCCTGCAGCCATAGACCTCCTTCTTAAAAACACCTGTGTCTGCTTCAACAAAACATCACATGACACAACCGAGTCTCCAAAGGAACCAGAGATCTCCACTTAGAAGGCATGACTTCTGAGTCCAGGCTTGCCTGCCAAGGTCTCAAAAATCGACCCCTGTGATAGGTGGGTTGTGGTTCCTCAAGACACAGGAATACCATCTCATCAGGTAACTTCCGTAGCTCAGGCTTTGGCAATGAAAACCGAACGGATCTGCTTTCATGTGGAGAGAAAGGACACTGGAAGGAAATGAATGTCTAAAAAGACCCCCCAACAAAGGACTCCAACGCCCCTAAGACAGTCTGCCCCTGGTGTTGCAAAGGTTTCCACTGTTTAGAAAAACATTGTCTCTCCCATTATGACAAAAATTGCAAGCAACTAGAGCCTTTAAACTTAAAGCAGGGCGACCCTCGGCCCTGACCGTAAGAGGGAAAACAGTTTCCATAGAGGACTTTCAGGTGTCCAGCATCTCAGAGGGCTGCTACCCAGAAATAACCATAAAATTATTTAACAAGCCATTTATATGCCTTATTGATTCGATTTTGAGACAATGAGATTCCTCATTGATAGCTAACCCCTGGACCCTAACTTCTAGGTTTAGGGGGTCTGTTCCTGTGCACTCTTCACCAAACAGGCCTACAGATGAGAGGACCCTGGTGGAGTTTCCGGTCTGATAATGCTCTCTAATGGTCAATAGAGCCACCAATCTTCTAGGGAGAGATATTTTAGAAGCCCTAAAAGTAGTACTGACACCCAATCAGAAAGGAATTGCATCCGGATAAATGATCATACCTATAAAGAAAATGATACCCTAAAAAGCCTTAAAAACTCCCCTCCACATCACCCCCCCAATTCTAAGGGCCGCTGTTGATTTTAATACTCCCTGCCTTGATTGGCTTTCAGATGAAGTCATCTGGGTTGAACGGTGACCTCTAGCAAGGGAGAAAGCTTGAAGCTCCCATGCAACTAGTAAAGGAGCAGCTTCTACTACAACACATCCACCCCTCCCACATGGAACACCCCTGTGCTCATATAACAAAGACCTCAGGGGGTGGAGACTATTACAAGATTTAAGGGCAATTAATTAAACCATGCGAGTCTGGGGTTCTCCCCGAAGGGGGGGCTGCCCTGTGTCCCAGCCATCCTTGCCAATGTCCCTGCATTGGTATTAAATATCAAAGACTGTTTTTTCTTATCCCCCTCCACCCTTGAGACTATGAACACTTGTGTTTTCAGTAACCCCCATTAATGACTCTAGGATGGCCTTACAGCTGGATCTTATGGAGGCATTTCCCCAACTGAAGCTCCTTTCTCTGTGATAACTCCAGCCTGTGTCAAGTTGACACGCAAAACCAGCCAGTACGCCCTCTGGAAAACTGATGTCACCTACATTCCCTACATCTGACGCCAGAAATATATCTCTGTTATAGCTGACCATACTCCTATTTTACATATGCTATAGGACATGGGAGAGAAGACTCGGAAAGGCTAATTCACAATGCTCTCCACCTTTGCCATCATGGGTATTCCCCAACAGATAAAAACCGACAATGGTCTTGCCTTTACCAGATCCCAGTTCAAAACCTGCTCACAAGAAAGTCCAACATATAAAACAAAAAGCAAATGCCTACCCTGCCCTAACATGCAGTTACTGATGGCTCTGACCACCCTAAATACGTTTAACATTTACAAAAGCTCCAAACACCTGCCCATCTCCTCCACTGGCACAAGCCAGGAATAGCTCCCTCCACTCTACTCCAGTGGTGCAATCCTTAGGACAAGAGTTGGAAGGGACAGAAACTTAGGGTTGTTTGGTTTAATTGTGCATTGATAGAAATTTAAGGTTGTTTTGTTTATTGTATCTTGATAGAAATTTAAGGTTATTTGGTTTGATTCTTGTTTGATATATTGTACATAAGTAGCTTATTTAAAAATGATGTAAAGTTCTAATTTTATGGTTTTTATAATTATTTCTATTATGTGTAGATTGTTAATTTTTTAACAGAAATGGGGATATGACTCAGTTGTGTCATATGATGTTTTTCTGGAAGCTGTCCTGTGAGAAGGCATGTGGTGTTTTACTTAAACCATACATGTGAGAGGATGTTTGGCTGAAGCAGTCTCATTTGAGTTACTTTGACAATGGCCAGCCTCTTGCTGATGGACTGAGGACTGAAGAGGGAGAGGAGGCACCACCATAGTCAGAACAAGGTCCTCCTGGAAGGACTTTCACCATCTAGTGGCATCCACCCAGGCCATGTGCCCTCCTCAGGCTTCCCTTTCCTCTGTTCTTATGGCTGTCATTGTCATTCTTCATTCTAACTCTGCTACAGTTCAGCCTGTTCCCAAGCCTCCCACCTCTGGAGAGTCTTTGCCAGGAGACCTACAACAGACACAACAAAGTCATAGGAACCCAGCACTGCCCACTTGAAAGATGCTGGGTCAGGACTGAGATTTCTCTACATCCCCATCACTGTCCTCCACATCCCCCTTCCTCTGTGTTCTTCACAACACAGCTAACTTCCTCCAGGAGGCCTCCCCGAATGGAGGTTGTAGATATTGGAGATGCCAGATGGAATCCACCAGTCATGGTGGCACCATGCTTGCCAACCTTAACTCTCATATTCAGCTTTCCATCAGCAATTCCTGGCATAAATGATGGTGAACGGGGGTTGTGGGTAAGCTCTACACCAATGCCTATGCTAAATACCCTCTCTCTCTCTCTCTCTCTCTCTCTCTCTCTCTCTCTCTCTCTCTCTCAC
>NC_034604.1:67571045-67579371 GCF_900095145.1 Mus pahari | reverse complement strand
ACACACACACACACACACACACACACACACAAGCTTGTCACTGCCTCCAAACTGGTCTTTACCCATGTTAATGTTCAACAGAGACCAAGCCACCCTCTCCTGGCTAAAACAAATCTGATATACAGCCGACCTCCTTCCCCTAACCACCCACACCAACTCCTCCCAATGCTTCCTCTGTACTTCTCTCTCCCAGCCACTACTGGCAGCTATTCCTATTGATATCTTGCTCCACAACTCCTTACCCACATGAGAGTCATTTCCTCTCTTCAATCTACACTTCCCCTTCTGCCTCTAGGGCCCTCTTCAGGATCCCATCCTACATGATACCATAACATCACTGTCACAAAGCCAATGTGTGCTAAGTGACCCCCTTCTTCCTTCTCTGATGTAGCAACCCTACTGGTTCCTGCATTAAAACCCCCTTTCAAGGTTTTTGCACCCCCATCATGAATGTTTCCCAGGTTCATTTCTGTGAGCCTGAAAATCCTGCTTTACAGCTGGGACACTGAAAGAGAAGAGAGATCTTCATCTTTCTGCTCATTGGACTGGATCTCACAGTCACACAGGGCATCATGGGAGTTGCTGGAGCTGACCTCATCCAAACACACCGTCTGGCCAGCAGCTTCCAGGACAGGCTTGACCAGGCCATGGCTTTCACTACAGTCTTGAGTCCCTTCAGCAACAGATCACCACCCTACTGGGGCGTTGTTCTCTGAAACTGGAGGGTCCTGGACTGCTGAACGGGGAAGGACTTGCATTGTGTTAGAGAAGGAATGCTGCTTCTGTGTCAATGAATCTGGTGCGGCAGAACAAGACATACAAATGCTCAAAGATCTCAGGTGAGATCTCTGGGCACACCATGAGCCCCATACCCCTAGCCCGTGCTACCCAAACCATCTGGTAGATTGGCTTCTACCTCTCCTTTGTTCTGCACTGGCCGTTGGAGCCATACTCCATCCGCCATCTTGCCTCATTCAATTTCTAAAGCGACAGATAAGTAGCCCTGCACAAACCACTGCCAATCAGGTTCTTACTCAGTACCAAACCGTCTCCAGTACAGAGGCTGATGACTATGATGCTGCTGCCCCTTTATAGAACAAAAAGGGGGAGATGTGGGACAGGTGAGCCATACGGCTGGGGGACCAGGCCTGGAGCAAGAGTGACTAGACATGTCCAGACTGCCAAAATCTCATCTCCACAGCAGTACGAGTATGGGTCACTCACTCCCTGTTCTGAGCCCGCGTGCCACTGTGCTTATAGTCTTGTGACCCCACCTCTACCATGGTTGTGGTAGTCTTGTAGCCTGGTGGCCAAAGTACAGGTTTAAGTTCCTCTCTCCCTATAAGGTCATGCCCAGCAAGAACCTGGAAGTCCTTTTCTTGCAAATGAAGCATCTCAGTACCAACCAATAATGTAAAGCCCCTCACCATGAAAACGTCCTACCTACTCCCTAAGGCTCACATAGCCCAGAGTATTCTCTCCCTCCCAATAAAGAGATTTGTTCTACTGTAATCTTCTTGGAGAAGGTCATTTCTTCCCAGCACTCAAGTCCTGGAGTTCCTGTGAGCTCACTTCTGTGAACCCAACCCGCCCAGGGTGCAACTGTGTCTGAATATCCTGAAGGCAAAAGCAGATCCTGGCAGCAAAAGGACAGAGGGGAAAGGGTACAAGGTTATCATTAGACTACTTCCTGCTGATTAGGGACATTGAGTTCCTGGAGGCAAATTTGAGCTTCACTATCAAGATATCTAATTATTTCTCCTCCTCCTCCTTCCTCTTTTTTCCCTCTTCCTCTTCTTCCTCTTCCTCTTCCTCCTCTTCTTCATTCCATATATGACTAACAAATCACAACCAACAACAACCAACCAACAACTACAACCCTCATTTCCTCTCCAGAAACTAGCATCTATCCTCTGAAACATTCCCAGAATTCCAAATGTCAAACAATCCCAGAAACTATCTGCAGCTGGCAAAATCATGCCCCTTGAGGCAAATCATAGTCAGTTGCTGTGGACAATCTGAAGCAGCCCCATGTACCACACCTGGGATTAAAATGAAAACATATTCTTATAATATTACTGTGGTTTTTAAAGAAAGCAAAATTTCAAAATTGTCACTACAGACTTGCCCTTTATTGATATCTTACCCTCATGTCAGAACCCCTAACGAAGGACTTGAGGGGTTGCTGGATCTCCTTGCCCCTTTTTCCAATGTGGGCATATTGAATAAACTTCTTTTGAATTCCTGCTCTTAATTATTAATCGGCTTCTTAAATCGGCTTATAGAGGTTAAGTAGCCAAACCTTGGTTGTTGGGGCAAAGGTTGTGACCCCATGTCTGATGAAAATCAGGCAGGATGTGAGGTAGCTGGGTGGAATGCAGCACCAGCTCTGCAAGCAGGAGAACTTGAGTTCAGTTCTCCAGCAACCACCAGAAAGTTGTGCATGGTCACACAGCTTGGAGTCAGTCTGTTCAAAACAGCTAGCTTCTGGCTCAGTGAGAAACTCTGCCTTAAGGCAGTAAAGTGGAAAGAGATAGAGAAAGGACAAATTCTATTCTCACCTCTGTTACAGGATAATTGATCCCACCATGAACCCAGAGATTGTGTTATTTACTGAAAACAACAACAATGACAACAAAACAACAACAACCTGTTTCTAGTTGTAGTGTGGATCAGCCCTTAGCACATACCTTAAATCCCTCTGGCTGAATACAGACATGCTCTTAACTACACACCTTTAATCCAAACAATGAAGGTAAAGTTAGTTTGTAGAAGGAAGCACTCTTGTTTGAAAATAATGTCTAATTGAGTGGCAGACAAAGTGATGAATCAGTGAAAGATTTGACAGACTAGGATATGCCTAACTCTTATGAGGAGAGAGAGGAAAGGGAAGCTATTTAAGAGAGAGCAGTCCAGTGAGAGAGGAGGAGGTAGTTTTACTGAGAGAGTTTCACAGAGACAGGTTGAAGAAAGCACAAGCTAGACACAGATAAAGACAGAATGACTCAGAGAATGAGAAAGAGCCAGAAGATTAGAACATATTGCCAGAGTTAGTTTAAGGCCAAGCAGAGCAATTCAGTGACAGGAGCTAGATTAAATCAATCGGCTTGGAGAGCAGTTTGAACCACAACATCTGAGTTAAATCAACCAACAGAGTTCAGAAAGAAGAAAGGGTGAAGTTATTCAGCAGTAAATTGCAGGAATTGAAAATATTCTATTCCTAGATTACAGTATATGGAGGCTAGAAGCTTCTAGGACTAGGTTTAGTTTATCAGACGGAGACAAGAAGCCTTGAAGATGAGAGTTACTTCAGAAGAATAAAAGTTAATATTTATAGGCCTCTTCTTACATGAGTACTGTCACATGAGCACAAGCACATGCTCACATGCCTGTGCAGTACACACACACACACACACACACACACACATTACCTGAAGCTCATCAGTCAGCTACCTGGTGTGTGCAAACAAGAGAATGTCTCAAACAAGATTAAAAGGTAGAGTTGGCCTCCACCTGTACTTAATGGCCTGTGCACACCCCACTTGAACGTGAGCACACATATACATCACATATGCACATAAAGGTTACAAATTTTGAATGTTACCAGATACTATGATGCACTTCTATATTGCTAGTACTTGGAAGTCAGAGGCAGGAAAATCCCTAAAGGTTTGAGCCTGTCTATGTTGAAAGTCCAGAGTATCCAGGACAATATAGCAAAACTGTCTCAAAATTTAAATAAAGAGAGAAAACAAGAGAAAAAACACCAAACAAACAAAAAGCTTGAACTTGCCAGGTGTGGTGGTACACACTATAATCCCAATACTCATAAGGCTAAGGCAGAACCATGAGTTAGAGACCAGCTTGGGCTACATGTTGAGTTTGAGGCCAGCCTGGGCCATTGGAACATTTGTCTCAAATTAAAATGAAAACACACTAAAGCTTTTTAGATAATGCTTAAGAGACCTTCTGGGATGAAAAGCAAGGTATCTTTACTTAACTTTTCTATTAGGGACAAGCAGGTAAAGGTATGTAATACATGCATTACATATTACATACATGTAATATATGTAAACACACACATACATATAAATATATGTAAATATATGCAAATACACATGTGTATAAAATACATATGTAAATATATGTAAAATTGTAATATAAGTAAATATGTAATGTGTGTAAATATATTGCATATATTTAATATATGTGTGTATATACACGCATTACATATACATAATGTGTGTAGAATATGTATTACTGCATGGTGGGCTATATTATCTATGGGTAATGTCATAATTTAATTAAACTGATGGATAGTCATAAGTGTCAGTTAAAATAGCTACCAACTTTTATAAGAAAGAGTTGTTTAGATATCCCTCTGTGGAAGATTCTGTCTTCTAAGACTGTCTTCTAAAACAGGCTGTAATCCTACCTCTCACCTCCCTTCTGAAATGCCTTTCAGCCTTGAAAGCCACTGATATTCTAACCAGAGGAGGAGCTTCTATCTCCATCGCTGTGAATCTGCACAAATCCTATGCATGTCACTTAGCCTGGACCTGCCAATCTCTGTTTCTTAGAATACTTGCTATGAGAACGTTCTCCCTCAGAACAAGTTACCCGACTATCCATACTCCAAGCCTCAAACCAGGGAGGAGCTCCAGCTGTTAACACAGGTGAGATCCCCTACCACAGTGAGACTCACTGCCAGTGACATAAGTAGGTATCTTTAGTGTCTACCCAGCCAAGCCTCCAGGTGGATTCAGCCTCAGTTCATTTCTGACTTCAAGCGCGTGAGCTATCCTAAGCAAGGACCACTGAGTCGAGCCTTGCCAACTCAAAGAGAAAGGGGAAGTAAGTTGTTTTAAACAACGGAAGTTGAATGTTCCCAGGTAGTGATAGGGATCTACGGGGCTTCTAGTTGACAGTCTTTTCTCATCTTCCAGTTGAGTGTACACTGGGTGGGAGGAGGTGGTATTCACAAAGACTCTTTCAAATCTCCAACAGTAAGCTTTTCAAAGAAGGGAAGAAGCGTTCTCAAGATGGCTTAGCAGGTAAAGGAGCAGGTAAAGGAACTTGCCACCTAACCTGATGACTTCAGGTTGTCACCTAGGACCCATATGGTAGAAGGTGAAAACTGACTCTAACAGTTTGTCCTCTGATTTCCCATGCATGCCATGACAAACTCACACACATATACACACACGAGCTGTGCATGCGAGTGTGTGTACACGTGCGTGTTGACAACCTGTAGGAGTTTTCTGAGGATCAAACACGATCATCAGACTTGGTGACAAGCCTCTTCAGGCAGTAAGCAGTCAGCGAAGGTCAACAGGGTAGGCTACATACGATTTTTTATCATAAGGTACAAAATCATATTCTTCTGGGGGGGTGGAGAATGTATTTCTATACACCAAGTATCATGGAATGAACAGAAAGGCCCCCTCCCCAGGGCAGAGAGGATGACTGAATTAGGGGAGGAGGGCCCTTTTCCTCTACTGCACCCGGGAAGGTAGTGAGGAAAGGCTGCAGGAGACATTGGCCTGCTTTTTCACCTGAGCCTGACTGGGTACTCATAAGGAAACACACTGATCCCAGAGAAGATAGTCACAGGAGGACAGTGGTGTTTCCGAAAGCAATAAAGCACATTAGCGTTTTAGTCTTGGGGACACACGGACTATGTGCGTATGTGTAAGCCCTCCCTGCTCATCTAGCTACTAGGCTAATTGGATGTCTGCTGGGTGTCTCTGATGCAAACCAGGCATCTTCCTCAGTCACCCTCCAGATCTCCATGTTATTTATTAAGGCCGGGTCACTTGTTGAAGTCAGAGCTCACCAATCTGGTGAGTGTAGCTAGCTAGCTGGCCCCAGAGATCGTCTATCTTTTGGGTCTGAGTGCTGCCAGCTTTTATGTGGGTTCTTGTGGTTTAGTCCAATCCTTAGGCTTCTGCAGTGAGCACCTTATCATCTGCCAACCCACCTTCCCAGCACCACAGCCTGGTAGTAGATACTTTGAAGTAGAACCTTCTTGGAAGCCCTGTGATCACTGGACCACTATGGCAATATTGGGACCTCAGCCCCTCCCTCTTCCTGTCTCCCACCTTTCAGTCACTAGGTGATTAGCTATCTGCATTACCTCATTGAAACTGAAGCTGTGAGGGAAAAGAACCTCTTTAAAAAGAAAAAGGAGAGCCAGGCGTGGTGGCGCACGGATTTAATCCCAGCACTTGGGAGGCAGAGGCAGGTGGATTTCTGAGTTGGAGGCCAGCCTGGTCTACAGAGTGAGTTCCAGGACAGCCAGGGCTACACAGATAAACCCTGTCTCGAAAAACCAAAAACAAAAAAACANGCCAGCCTGGTCTACAGAGTGAGTTCCAGGACAGCCAGGGCTACACAGATAAACCCTGTCTCGAAAAACCAAAAACAAAAAAACAAAAAAACAAAAAAAAAAAAAAAGAAAGAAAGAAAGAAAAGAAAAAGGAGCCAGGCAGTGGTGGTGCACGCCTTTAATTCCAGCACTTGGGAGGCAGAGGCAGGCGGATTTCTAAGTTCCAGGCCAGCCTGGTCTACAGAGTGAGTTCCAGGACAGCCAGGGATATACAGAGAAACCCTGTCTCGAAACCCTCTCCCCCTCAAAAAAGAAAGAAAGAAAGAAAGAAAGAAAGAAAGAAAGAAAGAAAGAAAGAAAGAAAGAAAGAAAGAAAGAAAGAAAGAGGACTTCACAATAAAGGATAAAGCTGTAAGGAATGGATAAGGAAGCCCCCTGAAAACACTGGCATAACTCCCAAAATGAGGGAAATAAGCACTTCTCCTCGTATAGGAAGCATGGAGGACCCTGAGCTCATAGAGAAGTACAGGAAGGTTAAACACACAGGGCTGTCCCTTCAAAGGGAGAGATCTATGACCTCGATTCTGCCCCCAGAATGGGAGTTGACATGGTTAATAGCCTGCTGGCCTTTGTGCTATCTGTGTAGCTGAGACTGCTGGATCCTCGCCCAGACCCTAATTATGGGCTTGGTTTTGTTTTTATTTTTCAGTCAATCTCCAGAACCCGTGTTTATGGGATAGGTCGCATGTGCTTTACGGAGAGTTTCGATGCGGTCATGTCTTAGGCTTTGTTGTGTACATGGTGTAGAGCTAAGTATCACCAGAAAATTTTTCACCAAATTATGCTGTGCTTAAGTGTGCCCAAAATAATCAGAGTCTCAAAGTTTGATCCTGCCTTCCTACCTCCCATGGATCACTGCTCTATGAGCGCAGACCCCACCCCCCTGCCCCTGAATCTTTGGAGGTTCTTTACTTCAAGTATTTGTTATAGTAATAGAAAGCTTACTTGAATTACTTAATTTTTTTGATCATTTTTTTTGCTAAGTCTATTTTTTAAAAAGAACCATTTATTTATTTAATATACATGAGTACACCGTAGTTGTCTTCAGACATACCAGAAGAGGGCATTAGATCCCATTACAGATGGTTGTGAGCCACCATGTGGTTGCTGGGAATTGAACACAGGACCTCTGGAAGAGCAATCAATGCTCCTAACTGCTGAGCCCCCTACTTAAATTTTTTTTTAATTCTTGCAAATTTTATGTTGCTATTTAAGATGCTCATCTAGCTTAAAAACCAATGTGTACATTCAGTCCCACAATGACAGTGGAATTTAATTTTACCAATACAGCTTGTTCCTACTTCCATATGAAATCTTATGGTTTGCTCTGATGTTCTAGAAGGACCAGCGTGACATTGATATAAAATAGCATCAGTAATGTATGGATTAATGGTGCATCGCCCGCTATGTTACAGATACATTTTTCTCCATAAGGAAGGATAATAGAGAGAACACAATGGTACCTGGCAAAGTCCTCCATATCTTCCTGGTGAAGCACCTTCAGGCTTTCGTTTATGCGCTGTTCATGCAGAGCAAGTTCTTCTTGTTCTCTGAGTTTTTGCTGCACTAAGAAAGGCAAGAGAAATTACTTGACAGGTGATTTTTTCCTTTCCAAAATAGACTTGTTGCTGATCGCTTTCTGGGCGCTAAAGCCATGTTGTCTCTAGAATTGCCAGGGAGGATCTTGGATCAAGAATGGAGAAGTGGAGGCCCAAGAAAGCGGGGCTGGAGGGAGTGAGGCCAGAGAGAGCAGATGTCCTGAGTTCAATTCCCAGCAACCACATGATGGCTCACAACCATCTATACAGCTACCGTGTACTCATATACATAAAATAAATAAATAAATCTTGAAGAAGAAGAAGAAGAAGAAGAAGAAGAAGAAGAAGAAGAAGAAGAAGAAGAAGAAGAAGAAGAAGAAGAAGAAGAAAGAAGAAGGAA
>NC_034604.1:67565422-67570270 GCF_900095145.1 Mus pahari | reverse complement strand
GTAACAAGATCTGACGCCCTCTTCTGGAGTGTCTGAAGACAGCTACAGTGTACTTACATATAATAAATAAATAAATATTTAAAAAAACTCACAAAAATCATAAAAATGACAGCAATTTAAAACATAGTTTCCACTATTAACTGAGGGCTTAACTCCCAGATAAAAAGACACAGATGAAGAAACTGGATTAGTAAATAGGATGCAGGGGTGGGAGACATGATGAGGCAGTTAAGAGGACTTGCTGCTTTTCTAGGGGTCCAGAGTTAGGCTCCCAGTACCTGTTTAGGCAGCTCACAACCAACTGTAATTCCAGCTCCAGGGGATCCTATGCCTCTGAGGGCACCCACCCTCACATGCATACATCCACATCCAAACACACAAGCCTACACGTGAAGGATCTGTCTTTGTTGTCTCTAAGAAACACACCTTATCCTTAAGGATAGATACTACCTTAGAGTGCATAGATAAAGATATTCCAAGCAAATGGGGCTGGGGGAAAAAAAGGGAGGGGGAAGCTATGCTAATATCTGACAACATAAACTTCAAACCAACACTGCTCAGAAGAGATAAAGAGGGCCACTTTGTACCCACTAAGGTAGCAGTCCTCCAGGAGAATATCACAATATTAAACATATCCGCACCAAGCACAGGAGCACCCAATTGTGTAAAACAAACTCTACAAGATATAAAGTCACAGATTTAATCCAACAGCATAATTGTGGGTGGTTTCTATGCCCCACACTTGCCAGTAAGATTATTTGTACAAGAATAGTTAAATGACCTTATAAGTAATACACCTAACAGATATCTATAGAAAATTACACCCAAACATCAAAACATGCACATTTGTCTCAGCCACATAGAATATTCTCCAACATTTTAGGACATGAAGCAAACCTTAACAAACACAGGGAGTTAGAGATAATAGTCTGTACTCTGTCTGACTGTCATGGAATAAAGTTATCAATAGTAATAAAAACATCACAAAACGTGCACACACACATGGATATCCGACAACTTATTAGTGATCAATAATTGGATCACTGAAGAAACCAAGAAGGAGATTTAAAGCATTTTAGAAATAAGAGAAAGCAAAGCTACAATGTTCTAAAGTCCACGGAACACAATGAAGACAGCTCTAAGAGGGAAGGAACCATGTAGTCTGCAAAAAGAGATGTTTTGGCTTCTTTTCTATTTACATCCATTTATTCTCTTGTCTCACTGCTCTAGCTAAAACATCACCCCGAAACTCCCTTAGAACCAATAAACACCTTTGGAATATAATGCAAAGTTGGCAGAATACAAAAATATTATGCAGAAATTTGTAGTCTTCTTACAGATCAATGACCAATATACTGAGAAGGAAACCATTGAAATAATTCCATCAACTACGCACACCCAAAAATAAAAGACCTGAGAATAAACCACATCCAGTTTAAACAATGCCAATTACCCTGGAAACAAAAAACACAGTCCATGTTGTGTGGCTTGGAGAGACAGCAGCCCCATGCTCTGACAGGTACCATGGAATATACCTCTCCTGCCTGTGAAGAAACCTGGAACCCCTGACTCTCATGAGTCTGATTCTTCCAGAAAAACAGGTTCATACTCTCTTGGACCTGAAAGATGCATTTGAGTTGAGCTGTCTTTGCTATTAAATGGACAGCCCCTGAGAGAGGTTAGTGTGAGCAACCTACCTGGACCAGACTCCCCCAAGGATCTGAGAAATCCCCAACTCTGCCCAATGAGACAATAAATGCAGACCTCCTGCCCTTCCATCAAAGGTTTCCCAGGAAAATAAATTATAAAAATCACATTGAGGAACTGTCACAAAAGTAATAGACCTTGGGCTATATAGATTTTTGACTAAGAAAGCCTTACTATATATATCAGAGGCTACCTATCTTGGTTACTAGCTAAAGGGAGACAAAGGAACTTGTATAAGAGTACAGTTGCTGCTATTCTATTGATCCCAACTCCAAAAAGACCAGTTTGAAAGTTCCTGGGTATGGCTAGGTGTTGCTGCCTCTGCATACTAGAGTTTGCAGAAATAGTAATACACCAGCACAGAGAGGGGCACTGAGTCCCAAATCTGGAGTGAGACTAAACAAAAGACATTTGAGGCTTTAAAAACAGGTCTGTGTTGCAGGATATTTGATCACACTGTGAATGCCCCCTCCTCCAGATTGTGTTGTTTACTGGAAAAACCTGTTTCTAGTTGTGGTGTGGCTCAACCCTAGCACAGACTTTTAATCCAAGAGCTGTCTGCTTATTATAAACAAGATTAAAATAAAGTCAATCATAAGTCAAGAGGCAGAGCAAGGAACCAGTTGACAGAGAATGAACATAGGAAAAAGCTATAGCAAGTAAGAGGAAGTGAGGAGGATGGGTGGAGAGATGCACAGGAAGTAAGAGGGACACACAATGAATTTGAGACAGCGTGGAAAAGAGAACTTCCTTTTTGGACACAGGCTGAAGAGGAGGGTTAGCTAGGTGCTTTCTCTGCCTTTCTGGGTGAGCAGCCTTTCACCCCAGCATCCGGCTCCTGAGTCTTTATTGGTCAAATGATTGGGATTTTGTTAAAAACAACAGCTCTGACTTCAGCTCTAGCCCTAGCACATCCAAATGTCTCAAAACCTTTTCATCTGTTTGCTCATGAAACAAAAGACCGGACAGTCTAGCATATGATGTTTCAGCCAGATACCAGGTTTGTGTACAGAAATTCCTTAACCAGAAAAGGAGTCGAATGACCTAAGGCCAACATCCCAATGAACTGGGGGAAGCTGACTCCACTGAGACCTGGCCTGCCATGGGAGGATAGTTTTTATGGATTCTTTTCCTGGATGGGAAGAAGTGTTCTCTACTGGGACTGAAACTGCTCAAATAGTAGCTTAAAAGCTCCTCCAAAAACTGGTCCCCTGATTTGGCCTCCCCTTAGCAACCGGGCCTGACAATGGTCAAGCTTTCACAGCCAAAACCTCTCAGTTAACAGTAAAACCTTTAAGGATAGATAGGAAACTTCATTGTGAATGCAGAGCTCAGAGTTCTGGGCAGGTCAAGAGAATAAACAGGACATTAAAAGAAACTCTAACAAAACTCTCATTAGAGTCCAGCAAAAGACGGATAGATAGGTCTCCCTTTGCTTTGCTTTGGGCCCACTCAACACCATTTAAATAGAGATTTACCCCCTATGAGATTTTGTTTAAAAGACTTCCCCCACTGCTTCCCACGTTCAGAGACCAGAAGTTGGCAGAACTCTCTAACCATTCCTTTCTCAAGTCATTACAGGACCTCAAGTCTTCCATAAGTCTACTCATCAGACTATTTGAGAAACCCAACCAACCTCCAATGTCCCACCAGCAATTTCCCCTTGACTGAGTCCAATGATACTGTTTGAGTCAAGCAGGTAGCCAAAGGGGCACTGGAATCAACTTGTAAAGAACCCACTGAGGTGGTTCTCTGCAAGAAAGTGGAAGCCACAGACGAAGATGCCAGATGGACTGTCTTAGGACTACAGACACATTAAGGTTTTAGTGGGTACCAGGTACTTCCACCTCCTGACCTTCTACTTCCACCTGAGTCATATGTTTGGTATAAATACAGGGTTATGGTCTAACCTCCACCACCCTGAGGTCTGGACCTGGGAACTGAGGAAGACAGAAACAAGGAAAGGGTTAGCTAGTATGACTACAGACCTGCATCCCATATTCATCTTGACTTTTACTCACTGATGCCCACTTTAACTGTCTGATTGAACTGCAAAAAAAGAATGCAAGAATTTATCTTTTGAGATAAGAATAAAGAATTTGTAATCCTATGCATGCCCTGTAGCTTGGTCCCCAAGTTGCCAAAAATGAGGGAATTTCAATGGCAAAAACTGGGGTAGTGAAGCTAAGGATTTCCTGAAAACAAAAACAAAAACAAAACCCTTAAAAAGTCTGTGGTGGAGAGATGGGACAGAAAAAGTGGAGTCATTTGGGCACAATGAAGAGAGAACTGCAAACATGACCGAAGTGAAGAATAGCCTTATATGAGTAACCTGCCTCCAGGCTACGGTGATGTCCCAGCCCATGCTGCTGCCGAGGGCCATGTTTGTGGTCCATGTTACCACCAAAAGCCATGAGGACATCCCTGGTCTGGGCTGCTGCCTGAGGCCATGTTGATGTCAGAGGGATGCACAGAGCTTGCCCCAACCCTCACTGGCTCTCTGTCCCTCACTGGCTGCCCACTCCTGGCCTAAGGAGTTTGGGAGAGAGGCAGTGCTGGAGACTTAGCCCTGGTAACCAGGACACAGGAGAGCTGCCAGGCTGAACAACTCAGCCACCACCTAGACCCAGATCCAGGGCTTTGAGCTGGCCCACCCCCAAACTTATCCCATCTATGGAGCACATGAGGGGTCAGTGCTACAGAACCAAAGCTGCAGGATCACCATGACACAGGGGAAACAACAGGGTGTCTAAGAAGAGTCCCAGTGTGGATCCAGTATTGATAGTGTAGCAGAAGCCAGAGGCCTTGAACCTAACCAATGACTCATTGCAATGAATATTTCCAAGTAAAGCAATTTGGGCAAAAGGTATACTGTGTGACACACTGTGATTTCCACAAGATTTGTGTTTGTTTTATATTTTTTTGAGGGGGTTGCAAGGGTAGAGGGCAGGTATAGAAGGATGGAGAGATAAGTGAGTTTGGGGTACATGCTATATAATTTACAATGAATTGCTAAAAATTAAAAATAAAATTCTGGCCTGTGTGAGACATAGAGAACCTGGGGAATCAGACTTTTACCCATGCCAAGGTCCTGACCAACTCTCCCTTCCAAAGTACATAACACACACACACACACACACA
>NC_034604.1:67564285-67565367 GCF_900095145.1 Mus pahari | reverse complement strand
CAGAGTCCTGCCTTCTACTGTCCAGAAGCCTGAGGGATCCCCATCCCCATTTTCTAGTCTTGACAAGGTTCACCACTGAGTTAACCGTTTCCACCTAGAAATCATCCAGGGTTGCTGGTTTTGTTGGGACCCAGCCCGTGTACTACTCAGAGATTGGAACTAAAAAGACTGACACTCCATTGCCTGAGCAACTCACTGTGGCCGAGAACAGCACAGATTGATGTTAGAGAGTTTACGAGAGGCTGAAGCTTGTCTCATGTTCACAGTCTTTAATCTAGGCCCGTCCCCTTATTCTGATGCCTGCTGTTCTGCCTTATGGCTTAATTCACCGGGACAATGGCAGTATTACTTAGCCCGTGAGACTGCTTAATGGGTGTGTACTAATGGTTTGACTAAATATGCCTCTGCTAGGGCTTTCCAAACTAAGAAATCCCTTTAATGCATCTTAGCACACATTCTGGTCCAGGTATACCTATATAATAGGGAAGATGGGAAAATACATTTTAATATGGACCTTGAACTACAGAGAGAAATAAAGAGATGATAGATAGATAGATAGATAGATAGATAGATAGATAGATAGATAGATAGACAGATAAATGATGGATACACAGATACATAGGATTGTTCATGCACTCATCCCATTCCTGATCCTCTTGAAGCCTGCTCCTTTTAACACAACTGGAGCCATTTTGTGTCCAGTCTCCATTTTGCTCATAAGGTGAAATTAAGTTCGGGTTCTCAGACTTCACTTCCCAGAAGTAATTGCCCATAGCTGACACTGAAGAATTCTCCTAAAGTTCATAATGTATCACTCATGCTCTGTTATCTCAATGCTCTGAACCTCCCCTGCCCACCATCCCTCCTACTTCATTCACTTAGGACCAATCGGCTTAAAGGTTAGTTGATAATATTTTGTCTAGTTAGCCAAATTGTAGTACTGCCCCCACCCTTGCCTTCTGAACTTCCAAACTTGGTTTTACCGACAAAAAGCCTGCCCTGAGCCGGGCGTGGTGGCGCACGCCTTTAATCCCAGCACTCGGGAGGCAGAGGCAGGCGGATTTCTGAGTTCGAGGCCAGCC
>NC_034604.1:67537479-67563850 GCF_900095145.1 Mus pahari | reverse complement strand
TGTAGCTGTCTTCAGAAACTCCAGAAGAGGGAGTCAGATCTCGTTATGGATGGTTGTGAGCCACCATGTGGTTGCTGGGATTTGAACTTAGGACCTTTGGAAGAGCAGTTGGGTGCTTTTACCTGCTGAGCCATCTCACCAGCCCAGGGATAGCTGTCTTAACAGCCATAGCACATAAACCCTTATCATGGGAAGTAAGAAGTTTAGGAAACTAAGTAGACAGGTTAATCGGGACCTGGAGGTATTAAAAGTATCTATTTCTAAATTAAAACAACCTTTACATTCCCTCACAGAATTGTTCCTTCAAATTTGGAGAGGTTTAGACTTACTGGTCATGAGATAAGGGGACTATGTATTGCTTTGGGGAAAACCTGTTGTTTCTATGTTAACTGATCAGGAGCAACTAGAAAAAGTCTTGCCGTGGTTGGAGAAAACTTCATAAAGAAAGAGAAACAACGACATTCGTTGCAGGATATTTGGACCCTGAGATTGTGTTATTTACTGGAAAAAAAAACAAAAACAAAAACATTTCTGGTTGTGGTATGACTCAGCTTTAGCACACACCTTTAACTCCCTGGCTGGAATACAGACATGCCCTTAACTACACACCTTAAAAACAAACAACAAAGGTAAAGTAAGACTGTAGGAGGAAGCACCCATATTTGAATGTGATGTCTAACTGAGTGGCAGAGAAAGTGAAAAGGCGGAGAAAGATTTCACAGAACAGGATACTCCTAACTCTCACAAGAAGATAGAGAGGAAAGGGAAGCTACTTAAGAGAGCAAAGCAGAGGAGAAAAGAAGGAAACCGTTTTACCAGGGCAGTTGTACAGAGACGGGTTAAAGAGAGAACAAGCTAGACACAGGTGAAGACAGGACAAGTGAGAGAATGAGAAGGAAACAGAAGATCAGAACATATTGCCAAAGTTAGTATGAGGCCAAGCAGAGCAATTCAGCAGAAGCCTAGAGAAGCCAGATTGAATCAGTCAGCTTGGAGAGGAGTTTGAGCCAGAACAGCTGAGTTGACTAGCCAGCAAGAGATCAGAAAGAACAAGAAAGGGTGAGCTTTTCAACAGTAAGTCTCAGAAGCTGAAAACATGTTAGGCCTAAATAAGATTGTACGGAGGCCAGAAGCTTCCAGAACTAGACCTCGGTTAGCAGATGGAGGCAGTAAGCCTCTGAGGTGACACTTTCTACAGGCCAATAAAAGATACTTTTACAGACAAGAATCAGAGACGATTAGTACCAGTCTCTGTTCTCTGGGTCTCCTTAACTAACTACTCTACTATCAGCACTGGCTGGCCCTTTAACTCTCATTCTCATTTGATTAATGTTGGGACCATGTATCTTCAACTATATGGCCAATTATGTATTGATTTGGTAAAATTAATGGTCCTTAGGACCAACTACACCTATTTGGAGCAGGATGAGTCCACAATTTGACTCAATCACTAAGACCAATGGGGAATGTAACAGGTCTCCACACCTTACTGTGCCCCCAGACCTTAGCACAACTGACTCCATGATGGAAGTACCATTCAGGTCATAATACTCAGTGCATAGACAGAACCACCAGCCAAAATAAAAACAAAGGCCTGATGGATCGAAGTCCATAATTTTGGATAAGTCTCTTAAATGCACTAACCTCACATCTGGCTTCTATAGCTCTGCTTTTGGCTAACTGTCCTTGTTAATGAAAATATGACAGGCCAGGATATTGCTTTTAATCTCTTAAAGCTTGCCCTAAGAAAGAATTGTGGCCACACTGGGATCCCAAACACCAGTGTACTCACCAGCTGACTAATAAAGACTTTCTATTGTCTTAAACCCATGTCTGAGCAGTCTTCTCTTGTGGTAGCCCACAATGCTATGCGTCTGGCAGAAGCTTAATCACTAAAGCACACACAGAACACAAAGAACTAGCATGATTAAAAATATGAACTATGAAACCAAATAGAACACTCAAAAGAAAAATATAGAGATTATTAGGAAATTCTTAGAAAATGGTCAACATCATTAGCCATCAGAAAATTCAGCTTGAAACAACTTTATGAATTCCATCTCACCCTGATTTGAATAGCTGTGATTAAGGATACAAACAATCACAAATTCTGGCCTGGAAGGTATGGGGGAAAGGAACCTTTACACATTGCTAGTGGAAGTGTAATCTACTCTAACTGCTTTGGAAATCAGTTGAGAGTTTCCTCAAAAAGCTAGAAGTAGATACCATATGACTTTTCCATATTAAAACTGGGGCATAAGAACCTACAGAGATATTTGCACATCCACATTTGCTGCAGCTCAGTTCATAATAGCTAGGAAATGGAATCACCCTACATGTCCACCCATGGATGAGTGGATAATGCAAATTTGATTCACATACACAATGGCATATTATTCAGTGATAAGTAAATATGACATTTACAGGTAAATGGATGGAACTGAAAAAAATTAGGCCAAGTGAGATGTCTTAGGGTTTGTATTCCTGCATGAAACATCAGGACCAAGAAGCAAGCTGGGGAGGAAAGGGTTTTTATTCAGCTTACACTTCTACATTGCTGTTCATCACCAAAGGAAGTCAGGATAGGAACTCACACAGGGCAGGGACTTGGAGACAGGAGCTGATGCAGAAGCCATGGAGGGGTGCTGCTTACTGGCTTGCTTCCCCTGGCTTGCTCAGCTTGTTTTCTTATAGAACCCAGGACCACCAGCCCAGGGATGGCACCACTCACAATGGGCTGGGCCCTCCCCTCTTAACCAACTGAGAAAATGCCTTATAGCTGGATCTCATGGAGGCATTTTCTCAAGGGAGGTTCCTTTCTCTGTGATAACTCCAGCTTGTGTCAAGCTGACACACAAAACAGTACAACTGACCCCTGGTTAACTTGACACACAAACACATCACTATTAAGCCTCAACCCTTACTTTCTTATTTATTCTCAAGATCTAAACAACTTTAAATGTCCCACAGTCTTTACAGATTCTTTTACATAATAAAATTTCAATCCCTTTAAAATAACCAATCTCTTTTGAAATCCAAAGTCTTTTTACAATTCAAAATCTCTTAACTGTGGGTTGCACTAAAAACTTTCTTACTTCAAGAGGGAAAAATATCAGGGCACATTCACAATCAAAAGCAAAATCAAACTCTAACTGTCCAGTATCTGGGATTTACTTACAATCCTCTGGGCTTCTCCAAAGTCTTGGGTCACTTCTCCAGCTTTGCCCTTTATAGCACACACCTTAGTCTTCTAAGCTCCAATTGTCTGTACTTTACTACTGCTGCTGTTCTTGGTAGTCATCTCATGGTACTGGCATCTCCAAAACACTGCTACTTTCTGCTGCAACTGAATTGTACTTTCACAAATAGCCTCTCATAGGCTCTTTTCATGGTGCTAAGCTTCAACTTCTCTGCATGACCCCTTCAGTCCTGGGCCTTCAACTGCCACTGAGGCTGCACCTTCACCAATGGTGCCAAGCACCAGCTGCTACCCCTTCCTGTTTCAAAATCAGGAATACCTGGGTGACTCTTACACATTACCAAGTCTGGCTGCCAACATGAGGTACAACCTTGGCTACCTCTGGAACATAGCTCTGTGCTCTCAGGAAACACTTCCCAGAAGATTTCACCCTGGAGATGCTAGTCTCTTCTTAGTCACTGCTAATTTCTTAGCTCCAGCATCAATCGTTCCAGTAATGCAAAGTTTTCACTTTAGTAGTTTTGGTATCTTGTTAATCACAGATGATTCTTCAGCCTCAACTAACCAGAACCACAGAATCTTCACAATCAAAACAGCAATGGCCTTGATAAGAATCTTTAATTTTCCCCCTGAAGTTTCACAAGCCAGGCCTCCATCTTCTTCACTGGTCTCAACATTATCTTCTAAGCTCCTACAGACCACCCCTCAGAGCTCTTAACATCCTAAATGGCTCTTTTAGCTCCAAGTGCCAAAGTCCTTTCACAGTCCTCCCAAAAACATAGTCAGGTGGTTACATAAATACCACACTCCCAGAACCAGTTTGTGTCTTATAGGATTCATGAAGGGCATATCTTCTGGGCCTTCCCATTGTGGAGGATTAGGTTTTACACAACATATACACTCCAGCATTGCAATTTCCCTGAGCCTTAAAATTCCTTCCTCAACCCGAAGCCAAGGGATATCAGACATCTCCAACGCCTTTTCAGTAGGCTCTCTTTTGATAAACACTTCAGCCAACCATTCAAACAAACTTCGGATACCCTTTTTAACTGTGCGAGCTTCCACATTAAATCTAATTTCTCTCAGAGGGCCCATGTCAATAAATTCAGTCTGAAGCCAGGTGTGGTAGTGCACGCCTTTATTCCCAGCACTTGGGAGGCAGAGGCAGGCGGATTTCTGAGTTCGAGGCCAGCCTGGTCTACAGAGTGAGTTTCAGGACAGCGAGGGCTACACAGAGAAACCCTGTCTCGAAACCCCCCCCAAAAAATAAATAAATAAATAAATAAATAAATAAATAAACTCAGTCTGATCTAGTTTTATGTTCCTTCATCATTATCCCACACCCTTAAAATCCATTCCCACACATATTCCCCAGACTTCTGCTTGAATGAATTAGCAAACTCATTAAGCTCCTTTGTAGTGTAGCACATTTCCTCATGGCCTACACTTTCTACCTCCTCTCTAGGGGCCTGCTTGTCCTTGAGTCTGGTTATAGGTCTAGAAGAAACTATTGGTGGGCGTTGAGGAACATCAATATTGTCTTTCCCAGCATTTTCTTCAGAGAAAGTCACTGCCAGTTTATTAGACTCTTGAGGGATTAATTTCCTCATGTGAAAGAGGCATTATTTCATGGGGTGAGGTTGAGGGTACTACTTCCTCAGGTGAGGTAAAGTCTTAAGAATCTGAAGATTCAAAGTTCTCAGCTTCAACAAGGTCTTTCCACACAAGTGAGATAACCCAGCCAAATAAGATAATGCAGATCCAGAAAGACAAATATTACATGTTCCCTCTTATGTGGATCTTGGCTTTCAGTCTTTCAATTTGTGTGTATAACATGAAGTAACTTTAGAAGATAGGAAACTAGTAAGGCGCTATTGGGGAAAGGTGGAAGACATTAAGGAAAGTGGGACAATAGGACACAGATTTTATGGAGGAGGGTCGGAGAATAATGGGGGAGGGGCTAGATTCAGATTGGGAGATGGGACAGTAAGGAGTGGTTAGAAGCAATAACCAACCCCAGGGAGATACATAAAAAAAAAATCATATGGAAATCTACTATGTTTAGTAACATTGCTTTTGTTTTGAGACTGGGTCCACTGTGTAGCTCTGACTAGCCAGGAGCTTGCCATGTAGACCCGACAAGTCCTGAACTCAAAGGTCTGCCAGTGTCTGCCTTCCAAGTACTGGAATTAAAGGCCAGTACTACCACTTCTGGCAGAAACCTGTTACTTTGTTATTTTATCAGTTTATCAGTTTCTTTAAAACTGGGTGGGAGGAGGGGAGAGGGAAGAGAGAGAGAGAGAGAGAGAGAGAGAGAGAGAGAGAGAGAGAGAGTAAGTAAAATCGAGATTAAATGGATTTATCTACTACACAGGGTTCATACAAACACAAGCCATGTATTGTCAAACAAAAATCCCACTGGTAGTTATGGAATAACTCCTTTAGAGGTTTTGGTCAGGAGGCTTCCAGAGACACCCTCTCAACGATAGGAGTTCAAGTAACTGTTCTTAAAACCAGTTGCTGATGACAACAAATACTTTGGTCACAAGACATAGGAAAAAACCAATCTGGTACCAATCTGGAAACTTACTCCCTGATGGTTAGCTTTCACAGTACTAGAAGATGCCATGAAGGCTGCAGGGGGGAAAAAACATCATCAAAAGTCTTATTCGGATGCTTACCCTGTGAGCTAATGCAGCAACAGCCAGATAAGGCATGCCCACTGGTGCAATAGTGGTAGAACCATTATGAGATACACCAACTGCCTTCTGATTGGATTCAAAGCCTGCTCCAGAGGGAAGATGCACAGCTGGTACTGCGAAGCTGGTCTTGAATCCGTGTCTGGGGAGTTCATAGGTACTGGGGAAATGTTAATTTGCTTAATTTACATAGTATTGAACCGCCTTACAAACACTTCTCTCTATATTCACAGATTAGAGCAGCTCTCAGTCCCCATCAGAGAAGCTTCTCTTTGCAGGAGATGACCAATAGAGACTTGCCGTTTGTCAAAGTTCTGTGAACAAATAGCTGTGGAGTGCTCAGTCCCAAATAGGATAACCATATCACTCCCCCTCTCGGGACAGGGGAGATCATGAAGCGGGTGGGCAGGGTAAGATTGTAGTAAGAGCTAAAGGTCAGGGAGGACTTACACAAAGAAAGGACCATTGGGTGAACTAACAGCAGCTGTGGGTGCTGGCAGATGACCTGCACGATCAAGCCGGCCAATGGTCCAGCATGGAGAAGAAGGGAGTCATTTGAAGTCACTCCGGGATGATATTTGTGGCTTCTGGGAAAGGGAGAGTCAGTTTTTTCCAGGGATATGACCCTAGATAGATTGACCATTTCCCAATGATGGGTTTATATCCATGGTCTTTCAAGTTGCACTAATTTTTAACTCTGTGGGCCATTTTTTTTTTTTTTTTTTTTTAAGGATATGAAGTTGAGAGGAGGATACTGACGGGGATCCTGAAGGAGTTAGGAGATAAACATTGGGTGGCTATGACCAAAATACATCATATACTATATGAAAGCCTCAAAGAAGTTTCTTAAAAAGCTCATGTCACACGAGTCAGACAAGGCTTCACAGGATTTTAATCTCAGCACGCAAGAGAGGCAGGAGATTTCAAAATTTAAAGTTAGCCTGGGCTACATAGCAAGACTGGGATAAAACAAACAAACAAACAAAAAACACCCCAAGGACTAGTAGTCTAGCTCAGGGTGAGAGCCTGGTTTTGTCCATTTTAAATTGCTGTGATAAGATACAATGAAGTCAACTAACAGGGACCCTGGCTATGGGGACCTGGCATTTTGGTCAGATGAGAGAATGCTATTAGGACAAGTGCAACTGCTTGCAAATAAAGGTAAGGGGAGATCACATCTGTGTGGTGGATGTCAATCAAGGGATAGCAGAGTCGAGAGACAGGCAGTTATATGTTCAGATTTTGAAGGAGGTTTGGAGGAACCATGGAAATAAAAATGTTGGGGTTCCATTAGTCATTAGTTATTAGTTCAGGAGACATGCCCCTGGCTCCCAGAAAGGACACACAATTTGGCTTCTTGAAAAAAATAGGAGAAAGGTTAAGAGATAGATACACAGCTGCAGGACTCCAATGCATTCCCATTTTTACTTTTGGTTTATGGAATCTTATATGGGATGCTATAGATCGATCATCAGCCGTTTCCTCACAGAATGGCAGACCCTGTCAAATAGGATCCAAGAGGGTGTCTGGTTGCCTGAGCTTTGTCCCTGGTTACAGGGCAACCCACAGCTGCAGCTCCAACAGAGCCCTGGACCCTGTTGAAACAGAGAGGCCAATTCAATTCACGTGCCATGCTGGCCCTGACCCATCTGACACCGTGGTCACTGACGCTGAAGAACATAACCATGAGGATGCAGGCACCCAATCCATAGCAAAATTGCACCTTGGGTCCAGGCTGCCATATTTGTGGGAGAATATACTCACTTCTTCAGAACAAAATCTCATTTGGGAAGAGAGATTTAAGTGAAGACACAATTTGATTTGGGTTTTTTGTTTGTTTTTTGTTTTTTCTGTATAGCCCTTGCTGTCCTGGAACTCACTCTGTAGACCAGGCTGGCCTGGAACTCAGAAATCCACTTGCCTCTGCCTCCCAAGAGCTGGGATTAAAGGTGTGCATCACCAATGTCTGCGACACAAATGGTTTTAACTGCTTTCCTATGCTTGGATGACCTGATCCACAGAATCCAACCTGATGGTGTGAGACTGTAGCTTTAAGCCTTTAAAGATCAAACAAGCTTTTCCAGTCAATGGCACCATACAATTCGGAGTATCCTCGGAGAAAAATGCCTGCCTCTTTCTGATTGGATACCCATGGAAAAATCTGGCCTCAACCCTGTTATTCTAAAACATGTTTATAGAATTATGCCAGGTTCAGGTGCAATGTATTCTAGCCCATGGGTTGCTATAACCACTGATGTCCCTGGGGATGGGACCTTAACAAGGGGTTGGCAGCCAATCACACTACCCTTTTGAAGCATGCCAACAAATTAATACTGCTGCTTTAAGGGCACTGAGAGAATAGTCCCCCAACGGGGAAAAATGCCTGGTCACTAACTGAGATTTGTCAAGGGCAGCAGAACTGTACCCAGACTTTGTGACATGGCTCCTACAAACAGCCCTGAGTGAGGTGTGCTGTAGTGGGCAGGAAGACCATACTGGCTTCCCAGTTTTCCTAGTCTTTGAACAGAGTGACTGAAATAACCCAGGCCAGGGGCCTAGGTGTTTTGTTTTTCTTCTCAGTCAACTTCCAGAGACTTTGTATGCAGAATTGCTGCAGGACCTGGAAATCAAGCTACAGCTGTAAGAAAGAAGAAAGAAGTGGATAAAGCCCCGGTGAGCATGAACTGTCGGTATAAGCACAGCCAAGTCACAGACCCCAGTGTCTCGGACTCAAGGGAACCGCCAGGCCCTTCTGTGGCCCAAGAGCAGATGTTGAAAACTGTCTGACCTCTAGCTAAAACCAGTGCATGCATAAAATATCAACCGCACCCTAGACCGCTCTCTGAGAGTCCCTCTGCTCAGCTAAGCTAACACACCTAATTAATGTGCTGATTAGCTGCGGGATCCTATTGGTGCACCTCCATGAGAGTGCAGGACTCAGCCCTGCTTTTCTGTCACTTCCTCCTCCTCCTCCATTGCCTCAGTGAAGTTAGTCCCTAAAGTGTACAGGTCACATCAACGAACAAAGGCTTTAATTTTTTCTTATTAACATTCCTCAGAAGGTATCAAAGTTTGAATTGTGTTATGTTAGAAGGTTTGATTATTGGTTAATGTATTATTGTTAATGTTTGAGTTGTTAACTTGAGTTTCATTTAAAAAGATCACTAAATAGATTTTTTCACTTGGGATTAGGGCAGAATTTCTAATACTTTCTAAAATGGTCTTCCACATAATTGCCATTTTGAACAGTGTGAAATGGCTGGCGTTCTTACATAACCTTGATGATTATAAAATAAAAACATCAGTCAACTCTGAAAACATTGAAAGTGCTATCAGTCCTTCATTATCAAATACTCACTCAAGATTTCATTCTTTATGTAAAATAAGTAGGTATAACCATTTTGCTTGTATCTTTAATAAATAGTAATATATATATATATATATATATATATGAAAAAGAATTATTTTAAAATAGATTTACTTATGATATTTCATGTTGGGTCTGTGTACCTATTTTATATACTCATATATGTGAGGTCATTTAACAATTTCCTGAGAGAAAGGGGTCACTAGTGGGAAACTTTAAAAAGTTATAATCTTGGGGCTAGAGAGATGGTCAGTGGTTAAGAGCACTGACTGCTCTTCCAGAGGTCCTGAGTTCAATTCCCAGCAACCATCCAATGGGATCCAATGTCCTCTTCTCTTCTGGTATGTCTGACAAGAGGAACCGTGTACTAACCTACATTTAAAAAAGTTTTTAATCTTGACATACTGAGACTTTAAGATTGATGGTCTCCTTTGCGCATCTAACCGAAAGGCTTTGCATTCCGAGAGCAAGAGGGTGCTAAGGTGGATTATCCTTTGGGGTAGGAGATTTTATTAGATGAAATATTAATCTTCACCAGGACAGGAAGAGAACAGCATGGTGGGAACTCTGGAGAGCGCTCAGAGCCATGTAATGTAGTAGAGGCCCCTTATGGGCTTCAGTAATCCACAGTGCACAGTGTAGATTCTCTCTGATTCCCAGGTGATGGGGGAGGAGAGAAAGTCTTGCCTTTTGGGGGAAGGAATATATGAGCTTGAGGATCTGGCATGAGTAGAGAGGAAAGACCCTCTAGTTTATGTGTATCTGTCATAGAGTTTGGAATGTGTCAGTCCAGGGCCAGTATGCAGAAGCAGCTGGAGGGAGGAGGAAGATAGGCATGGTCTGAGCACTGTCTGGTCTGGGTTCTAACAGAGAGTAGAATCCATCTCTTGGTAGTATGGGGCAGCCTGGTCCAGGGAGATCCATGATATGGGAGGTGGGGGGTGGGTGGGTAACTCAGTCGGCCTGTACTTGCAGACGTCTTAAACTAATGCTCACTCTCATAAGAATAACTGAAACTTCTTTATGAAACTCCTGGGGAGTGATAGCTGAATACAAATAGTAAAGGGAGTGAAGACCTCTCCAAACTCAGAGAATGGTCTCTGAATGGAGACCCTTCTGGTCCCTCAGTCATCCAAAATGTCAAAAGGTCACAGTGAGAGTCTTGGAGAGAGGATACACTTTGAATGGGGGAACACAAAGAGCCTCGAGGGAAGGGGACATCTGAGCAGACTTCAACAGATACCTAGGCTCTCTCAAGGTTCAGCACCTCACAGGCTTTTTTTTTTTTTTTTTTTAAAGACTTAGGCAAACTTATGGAGAGAAACACCTTCAAAAAGAGAAAGAAAAGAGGGGCAGATGAGAGGGAGGAGAAAGAGGTTCAGATCTCTGTCCCTCACCATTTTGTATCATTTATTATCATCAAGGTAAACGGTACTCAAAGCACACACTGTTCTTAGACCTTGAGTCCACCTCCCCCAGAACCGGGCAGCTGTAGGGGGAGGACCTGCTAGGATATGAAGTCTCTCATTCATTTATGTCCTGTGTTCTAATTAGATAAGATTTGCAAAAGCAGGAGTCTTAGAACTTGCAACATTCATGGAATTTCACAGATACACTCCTAAATATTTTGGTTGTCAAAGTAAGAGCATGGGGGGAGGGGAAGGGTACGGGAGGACTGTGGGGGGAGGGGACACGAGAGCACGGAATAATACTATAGATGTATTAAAATGTCACAGTGAAATGTGCCATTTCGAATTGAATGCTAACAAAACAATAAGCTTTTAAAAAGTAAACGCAAAAGAGAAGAAAGGTATAACCCGGTTCCTTACGTCGTTCTTGAACTTGGAGTTTTCTTGTACTCATGACTTCCTTCGTGAGTTGCTTCCTTGCTTCCCTTTGGAGTGCCAGCTCCTGATCCTCCTCAGCCAACTTCTTTGCCTTTATGTCCTCGAGTAGTCTGCTGAGTTCTTTCTCCTGGGCTTTTGCTTCCCTTCGTCGCTGCACTAGATAGTCATTGTATATCTTCTGCTCTCTTCCCATTTCTTCCTACATAGCATTGAATTTAACGCATGTGATTATAGCACATCAGTGAGGAAGAACAAGTATATTTTTTTTAAGTACATGGTAACTCATTGATTTGGTATGTGAGTGTGTGATGTGTGGGGGTGGTCACACGTGTACCATGGTGTGTGTGTGTGTGTGTGTGTATGTGTGTGTGTGAAAGGACAACTTTCAAGACTAGGCTTTCTTTCTTTCTACCTGGGGCTAGAACTCAAATCAACAGACTTGATGGTAGTCTCCTTTACCTTCTGAGCCTTCTTGTCAACCCCATGGCCAGCCTTAAAAGCCGGCTTCCTCACAGGTGCAACCCTGATCTTGTGGTGCTGTACACTCACTCAGGCATTCACTGATATACTATTGTGTCTCAGATTTTCTTCAAAGGACTCAGAGTGGTTGTAGGTATAGACAAAACAAGAATGGACTTTACTTGAAGGTTGCTAAAGCTTGTTAAGGACATAGGGGGTTCAGACCACTGTTTCATATCTGTTTGAAAACGCATTTTCAAGTAAGTTGGTTCAAATACACTTTCTCAAAGAGTTTCCTAAAGTAGTTGTTAGCGCACGCCCAACCGGGAAAACTGCTACCCTACAATGGGTGGATCTGAACATCAACAAAGAGACATTTCACCTAAGAGACTCTAGGGAGGAGGGCAAATAAGAACATATGAAACACCGGTCAGCATCATTAACCATTAGGGACATGCAAATTAAAGTGATATGAGATATTAGTCAACGCGTACCATAATAAAGCAAAAAGGGTGACAATATAAAATGCTAAAGAGAATGTGAAGAAACTAGAGCGTTCATGAATTGCTGGAGGGACTAAAGCTATCTTTTAAAATCTTTCCTTCCTTCCTAAATTCCTCCCTCCCTCTCTTCATCCTTTCCTTCCTTCCTCCCTCTCTCTCTGTCCCTCTGTCCCTCCCTCCTTTCTTCCTTCCCTTCCTCCCTCCCTTCCTCCCTCTCCCCTCCTTCCCTCTCCTGGCCTCCTCTTCCTCCCTCCCTCCCTCTTCTCTCCCTCTGTCCCTCCCTCCCTCCTTCCCTCTCTCCCTTCCTCTGGCCTTCTTGTCCTTCCTATTGTTAGAAACTGAGCTCAGGGCCTTGCACAATGAAAGTAACAATCCATAATAAGGCTGACAACTCAACAGACAATCCCACAGGCATTAAGCAAGCACTAAATAAGCATCTTACTCTCTTCTGCTTCTTCTTATCTGCCTCATCTTGTAAGTCTTGAAGGGCCCTTCCCACAAGTTTCATGTTCAAGTCCAGGTCCTCTCTGTACTCCTGCTGCATAGACTCTATCTTATCCTGCACAGCTTTTTTCAAACTGTTCCTAGTTTCCTGTCTTCTCTTCTGCTTCTGGAGTTTTTCTTGTTCATTCTCTCGTTTAATCTGTGCTTTGTTCTGCTCCTAAGGAGGGGTAATGAAGACGAATCAGCATAGTTGAGCAAAGTAAGACCACACTTTTGCAGTAAGGGATGAGCCTAAGGGATGTCTTGGAAATGCATACACACAACTCCATTTAGAGGGGCGATAGAAGTGGAGCTTGCTTTTTAATACTGCTGAGTCAACAATAATGCTTTGTAGAGACTGCTCTACATGTAGTTGTAAAGTAAGTATTACATAGGTGTATAGTTCCAAAAAGACCCGTCAGAAAAGGGTAAAAGGAAATGATCTTGGATCCTAGTGCTAAACATTCACCATCATACTCAATATGTTTGCCCAGTCTTCTGGGCTTTATGCTTCTATGCACATCTGTGCACCTATTCTTAAGCAGCAGTGAAACTTCAAATGTGGAAATGTGCTTAATAGACCAGCCCCATACTCCAAGCAAACTATATCAACAAGCGGGCAAACTGCTACACCCATGGAGCCTGTCACTACAGGGCATTTGAAAAGGCTCACCAGGATGCGGGCCTCCTCTTCCTTCATCCTTCGCTCACCCTGCCTTTGCGCCTGGATGCTGGTCACCTGAGCATCCAGACCCAGGCGTGTATTTTGTACCAGCTCTCTCTGTCTCTTCTCCTCTTGGGCTTCTCGCCTTTCCTTCGCTAATCTGTCTTCCTCCCAAAGCCTCGCAAACAGCTGCTCTTCCACCAGCTTTTGCCTCTTCAGCTCCTTGTTGAATTCTATCTGCGCATTCCGTTCCTCAACCACCTTTTTCTCATGGACTCTAGCCAATTTAGTGCGGAGCTCCTCACAGCGTTCCCTGAAAGGGAAATTTTAAAAAAGTAAACCCCGGGCATTTTATGAGGCGCTGCTGTCTTTAGGCATGAGTCTTCACAGTACCAAAATAACCCGGACATTAAAAATGTGAGGAGAGAGCAGGGAGGGAGGCAGGCCCACGAGGATGTCACAAGACGCAAGCACTGCTCTCACAACACAAGCTTTGAATCCTTGCTCTGCCGATTCCTGTATGACTTCAGATCAAACCTTTAACTTATCTAGCTAGGTGTGGTAGTGCATGCCTTTAGTTACAGCACTGGGCAGGCAGAGGCAGGCAGAGTTCTTTGAGTTTGAGGCCAGCCTGGTCTAAATGTTCTGAGACAGCCAGTGCTACATAATGAGAGCCTGTCTCAAAAGGAAAATGAAAGAAACAAACAAAGCAGAATTAACTTATCGAGGCCAGTCACCTCATCTTTAAAACACCTACCCAGAAACCGGTTCCCTCTGGGTTCCTGGGTCTGAATCCACCCTGACCAGCTGTGCCCCAACCTGTGTCCCATGCTGGTCAGCACCTTTCTTTCCTACTGGCTCCTGCTAGGAGGGATCAGGGCAGTATGTATTGTTAGTGGGAAATCTATAGACCCGTCGTCAGTGGTAACCATTTCATGGTTCTCTGGACCACATCTTGTTCTGATTTTGCTGGTTTTTCATACCCGTTGGCCTTTGAAATTCTGACCTCCTTGAATGGTCAATGTCATGAAAATGAACTCTCGTATTCCCTGCGCATTCTGCCATTTAAGTGAGAATTTACATGGCCACATATTCCCAACTGCCGCTCAACAAGACATGCCCTTTGTCCACTCAGACTCAGTGACTTGGAAACCTAATTTCATTTCTCTTGATTCAAGTAAACTACTATTCTATCAGAGAATTTGACATAAACCTCAACATTTATTGAAGCCAGGAACGGTGGCAGTCCCAGTATTCAGGAGGTTGAAGTAAGAATATCTTGAATTCAGGGCCAGCCTGGGCTACAACCGTGAGTTTCAAGCTAGCCTAGATTACAATGTCAGACCTTATCTCGAAAATTATCCATTTGGGCTGGAGAGTTGGCACATCAGTTAAAAGCTACTCCCATAGAGGACCTTAGTTTGATCCCAGCCCCCACATAGATGTCATAGATGTCTGCAACTCCAGTTCCAAGGTCTTCCTGGGCACTAGGCACATTTGTGGTGCCCTTACATCCATGCAGGCAAAATATTTGAAAATATAAAATTATAAAATAATAAAATAGCAAACTTATTTATTAATGAATTAAAAAGTATCCCGACCTGCAGGACAAGAATGGACAGCAAGTCAGGAAGTCTGATCAAGCTGACACATTTTTATTTGTCCCACACACATTATATACTCATAGGAGCAGGCAGGAGGGTGGAGCGGGGTCGCTTTGTCTCTGGGTGATGCGCCTGTTCCCAGGAACAGGATATTGACTGGGCAAACAGTTCAGCAGGAAGATCAGAACAGAATTGGTTATTAGGCACATATCCACGAGGTTTATAGCTATTTGTTCTCTGCTGACTTCAAGATCTATGTCTATTTGTGCTCAGCTGGGCTAGTACTTTCCCACAGAGGCCAAGACTTTGTGCCAGCAAGTACTTAAGGCAGATAATGTTCAAACAAGGTCACTCCCCACCCCCCCAAAAAAGACTAATAACTATAATCTAAACACTTCCAGGAAATACTGAACTTTTCAAATCTCTTCTGAGGATTGAAATCTTAAAATTAAAAGACATATGAAGGCCAGGCGTGGTGACGCACGCCTTTAATCCCAGCACTCGGGAGGCAGAGGCAAGTGGATTTCTGAGTTCAAGGCCAGCCTGGTCTACAGAGTGAGTTCCAGGACAGCCAGGGCTATACAGAGAAACCCTGTCTCGAAAAAAAAAAAAAAAAAAAAAGACATATGAAACTGATATTCATATCAAGTGACAGTCACTACATTGAAAGAGTTGAATAACAAATAGAAAGCAAAATGAGGAAACAAACCTGAGAATGACAATTTTAAAGATTTGGTTTTTTAAAATTATTTTAAGTAAGTGTGTGTGTGTGTGTGTGTATGTGTGTGTGTGTGTGTGTGTGTGTGTGTGTGTGTGTGTTTCTGTCTGCATGTGGGTGTGTGCACATGTACCAGTGGAATCTAGAAGAGGAAATCAGATCCTCTGGAGCTGGTCTTACAGATGGTTGTAAGTTGCTGGATCTGTGTGCTGCAAACAGAACTTGGGGCTTCTGTAAGAGCAGCACACAGCTTTTAATCCCATGACGGCCATTCTCAATGTCCATCTCCATAGGAGTCCAAGGATCGGAAAGTGATGGGTCTTTGTCGTCTGTGCCAGGAAATGGATCAGAAGTACAGGTGATCGGAAAAGATCCTGGGACCAGCGATAACCAGGCAATGACAAACTGGGACCTACCACATACTTGACAGATGGGGAGAAGGCAGCAGCAGGGGGACAGACCAATTTTACTAAACACTTCCTGGGACAGCGTTTCGAAGATCTTGTCTCCCACAGCAGTGCTGAGGTTGATGAGTGATAGCTGATTTGGCACTTCCATGCTTGGGAGGCAAGCACAGAGTGCTATAACAGAATTTTAAGACAAACTGAGCCGCTGTACCTTTAAGTGATGTATGATGTGATTACCAAGATTTAAAGTACGGTTCCTGAGTACACCTTCGAGGGCTGTAGTTTACTGTAAGTTAGCGTTCCTACGTCATTTTTCAATATGCCAGCTAGAACACAGGATTGCCCGTTGAAGACAGTGGTCACCCTTAAAGAGGCCAGATTCCACAGCCTGAAGAGACCAAACTGTGCCCCCCCCCCCTGCAGCAGCTACCTGTGCACTGAGAATTCAAGGGCAATCTGTGTGCCTGACGGCTCCTAGTTTATCCTGGCTTTTCTGTGCCCTTTGTCGAACTAAATCGCTGATGAGAAGCGTCCACCAGCCTCCCAAAAGTTAGGGAAGTCTCGTGTTTCCTCTGTCCATGAGGTTGCTCTGGGGGCTTCCTCTGTGCCCAACTCCCACCTATCCGAGGCGTCCCCGGGTCGTGGGGGCTGTCTCCTTCTCCTTTCTCTCCCCCTCCTCCCTCTCCTCTCCCTCTTCTTCCTCTCCCTCTCCTCTCTCTCCTCTCCATCCTCTCCCCCTCTTCCCTCTCCTTCCTCTCACCCCTCCCCTTTAAGGCCCCATTTGTACTCCTACATGCTGTACCGTTTTCTGTCTAATGTTGTCCCTCCCACCTGAAGGATATCCGTCATGGTCTTGGGGCTCTTCCTCCTAATGACTGCCATTCCTGAAGGGAACCGTGTGTCTGCTCCCCTTCCTGGACTAATATTCTATGTCACAAGCTGCTTGGTTCATCTTACGTTCATCTGCTGCTTGGATCCTCTTCCAGGTCATTACCTGAACTGCTGGTCTAACTTTTCAGCTACAAACTCCTGCCTCTCCTTTTCCTTCTTCTCTCTTAATAACTTGGTCCTCTCTCTCATTTTGTCTTTTTTCTCTTCAATGGTTTCTCCTTTTGATTGCATTTCAGAAAAATATTCGTTTTCTTCTGCTGCCAAAAGTTCACGTAGCCTGAAACAAACAAAACCAAAAAAAAAAAAAAAAAAAAAAAAAAAAAATCCAAATAGGTGATTGATTAATCGAAATTATCATTCGAACTGAGTTTTGGTCTACTGAGTTTCTGAATTAGTGTCTAATCATGTTTTAAGAAATGAAAGGCCACTCACTATGAGGTTGAAGAAACAATTCAGAAAAAAGCTTCCCTTGCCAGGCAGTGATGGCGCACGCCTTTAAACCCAGCACTTGGGAGGCAAAGCCAGGCAGATTTCTGAGTTTGAGGCCAGCCTGGTCTACATAGTGAGTTCCAGGACAGCCAAGGCTACNCAGAGAAACCCTGTCTCGAAAAATAAATAAATAAATAAATAAATAAATAGATAGATAAATAGATAAATAGATAAATAAATAGATAGATAGCTACCCTTGTGGGCACAGATTTCATCCCCCAGAGCCCACTCTGAAAGAATAGAAAAACAGTCTAATGGCCTAAGTGTGATCCTGGGAACCACATAGTAGAAGGGGAGAAACAAATTGCGAAAGTTGCCCTCTGACCTCCACATATACAATGGTACTCCCTCCCTCCAATACATAGTGTTTTAAAAAATCACTGTGTTTCTCCATAAAATAAGAATATGAAAAACTGAGCCATGACCTTTATTTGACTTGGGGTTTTTTGAGTTTTTTGGGTTTTGTTTTGTGTTTTGTTTGTTTGTTTTGCATGCACAATATTAACCATTGTGGTTTTGTGAGCTCCAGACATAACAAAATGTTAGAGACCTCGCCTAACATAGGCAAGGCCCTGAGGTTGATGCTCAGCAATCAATGGGAACACAAAGTGAGTGCTTCAATTCCTGTGCCACCAGGTGTGTGAGCCTTACTTATTGCGTCTCTCTTCAGTATTGATGACAAAGCCTTGCATGGCATCCTGGACTCTCGCTTGCACAAGACTGTCAAAGGTCTTGCGGTTATTGCGCTGGATCCAGTCACATCTCAGGCGATTCTGCTCATTTGCCTTGATGGAAGCCAAAGTAGTGTGGTACTTGTGGTAGCTGCGCTGGATTCTTTTTAGATGTTGCTCAGCTCTCTGAGCCTTGGGAGGCTTGGCTCTCTGAAAATAAAGAACAGCTGTCGTTTACAAGAAGTAATCATTAAGAGCCTGACCATCTATAGAAAATATTATATGTGTGTATACATATATACATATATATATATATGTATTGGAGTCTGCCAAAAGACCCTCAGTCACAAAGACCACAGAGACCACCATCACTGTAAACCGAAAGAGTTTTTTTATTGAGCCAACGTGTTGGGGAATTCCCCCTCAGCACACAGGCAAGAGGAGAGACCCAGAACAAACAAAGAACACAAGTTTTATACCTTTTAAGGGGCAGATTTAGGAAACAGGGCTCGCTGACTGGCTTTTTTTTTTTTTTTTTTTTTTTGGTTTTGGTTTTTCAAGACAAGGTTTCTCTGAATAGTCCTGGCTGTCCTGGAACTCACTCTGTAGACCAGGCTGGCCTCGAATTCAGAAATCCGCCTGCCTCTGCCTCCTGAGTGCTGGGATTAAAGGCGTGCACCACCACGCCTGGCACTGGTTTCTTCTAATTGGTGTAGCAAGTAACCTTTCAGGCATTGGTTAGTTTGCATAGTGTGACTACCTTTGGCCTAGTGACTCACTTTGCCTGCTTTTATGGTTGGTTATTACGATTGGTCAGCAAAGCAGCAGTACATTTTGAATTTATGGGTTATTAACTATTAGTTATTAACTATTAGCTATTAACGTCACAGCTATTAATGTCATGGGGAATTCTAGCGACAAGGTCAGGGCAGTTTGTGGTTTTTCTCAGAATTCAGTGTGAGGTAGGGGATATTTTCTGGGAACTGCTAATCTTGTTTTGGCTGCTGTAGACTTAGTCATTTTGACTGCTAGTTTGGAAAGTCCCTTCAGAGGGGGAAGGGGCTGGGTGGTCTTGAATTTATTTTGGAATACACACACACACACACACACACACACACACACACACGTGCGCATGTACATACATATCCACTCTGCAGTTAGAGCCAAATCCAACTTAATAATATGAGGACTAACTTGTTTGAGTCTCTAAGTTTGATATTTATCAACTCAGTCTCAAGTACAGAAAGTGTTTGGGTTTTGATGGGATTAACCTAGCATTAACAGGGGATAATGGTAGTAAAAATGCATTTAATATACGATCTACCAAACATAAGACATACTGTAGAGTATCTGTTATCAGCCATGTTACTCATGATCTCTCCTGAGTCTGGCATAAACTTCATTTCTTCCCTTCTTTTTTTAAAGATTTATTTATTTTATTTACATGAGTACATTGTAGCTGTCTTCAGACACACCAGAAGAGGGCATGGGATCCCATTACAGATTGTTGTAAGCCACCATGTGGTTGCTGGGATTTGAACTCAGGACCTTTGGAAGAGCAATCAGTGCTCTTAACCACTGAACCATCTTTCCAGCCCTAAACTTCATTTCAATGTCCTGCCCAAGACCTTGAGAGTAACCTTTCTGTATATCACTAGTCTAGGAAAAACTCCAAATTCACAGGGTTTTTGTTTGTTTGTTTGTTGTTGCTTTTTTTTTTTTTTTTGGTTTTTCAAGACAGGGTTTCTCTGTATAGCTCTGGCTGTCCTGGAACTCACGCTGTAGACCAGGCTGGCATGTGGCACCACTGCCCAGCTCAAATTCCCATTTTAAAATACAATCTACAAATGCCTACCATTTTTGCTGTAGAGGAATATTAATCAAGCGAACTAGCTGCTCTGGCAAGAGATCATATACAAAGACCTAGGCCTATGTGATCCAACTGGAATACAAACATTCTACGCACCTTTAATCCCTCTAGCTGGAATACAGACACAAACTTAGTACATACCTTTAAGGTGAAATTAGTTTCTAGGAAGAAGCAAGGATGTTTGAAAAATGACTTCTAATGGAGGGGTGACAAAGTGATGGAACCAGAGAAAGATCTGACATAACGAGTCAGGGGTAGAATACGCCCAACGCTGATGAGAACAGCACAGGAAAGTGAAGCTATTTAAGAGCAGTTCGATGAGAGGGTCAGCCAGCTGGGTGTCAGTGCAGTAACCGCAGTGCAGTAGAGTTGCAGATCAGTGTAGGTCAGCAGAGGCAGTTGAAGCCAGACAATAAGAAGGAGCCAGAAGATTAGAAGATTAGAATTGCCAGAGTTAGTTTGAGGCCAAGCAGAGCCATATTGAATCAGTCAGTTTGGAGAGGAATTTGAGCCAGAACATCTGAGCTGAACTAGCTGGTCAGAGTTCAAAAAGAACTAGAAAGGGTGAGCTTATTAAGCCTCTGAGATGACAATTACATCAGGGAAATAAAAGTTATAAAAGTTACTTTTCCATTTTGTACCATCATAAAAGAAAATAAGTCAAATCTTGAGTTATAGATCATCTTTTTTTTTTTTTAAGTCCTTTGGTTAAAAGTAGATATAATTATTAAAGTTAAAATTTGAACACCTTTTTTGCATCCCTTTCTGCATATTCCTACCAGGTCAATACATCACTCAAATTTCATCAGAAGCTTCTATTTTCTTTTATTGTTAAATGGAGATGAAAGACCCACAACGTGAGGACTCCACCACGTTCTGACTCAGGAGAGTCGACATCCCAAATCACTCAGGAGAAATGGTCTTGATGCAAACTGCAAGAGGTTTGTTCGGGAAAGACCAGTGCACTGGGGACGACTCGTATCCCACGCAGGGGTAGAGGAGTCGACAACGAGCTCAAGGAGTAAGGGGTTTATAAAGACACAAAAACTGCAAACACCTTGCACATAGGTTATAGAAAGGCAAAAACCGCAAACACCTGGCAAGGCACACAAAGTTTTTCTTGCCAGTTTTTAGCCACAGCATCTTATGTCTTTTTCTGCAGATGTCAACAGCCCTCTTTGTCTGTATATTGCTCCGTGCAGTGGCAAAGGCATAGACTTCTCCTTTGCCATTTGTAGAGCTTGTATCAAAGCCACAAGTTTGGCTTCCTGGGATGAAGTCCCTTCAGGGAGGCTGCTGGCCCAGATCACTTGCTTTCACTCGCTTAGCCAGATAATGTTTTCAAGAGCGTGGAGTGCCACTACAGTTATTTGCTGTCCCAGGGTGAGCTTATCAGCATCCTTAACAAGCAGAGCTATGGCAATAGCTTTCAAGCAAGAAGGCCACTCACTGGCAACATGGTCTAACTTCTTGGACAGGTAAGCCACTGGCCTTCCAAAGTCCCAAAGTCTGGGTAAGGACCCCTCTGGTGACCCCTGCTCTCTCATCCACATAAAGAGCGAAAGGCTTGGTTAGGTCAGGCAAGGCCAAGGCTGGGGCTGTCGGTAGGGCCTTTTTCAAAGGCTTTCTGGTGATCTGGGGTCCACACAAACACCTCCCCTTCCTTGGTTAGGGAGTACAACGGGGCAGCTAAGGTTGCAAAACCCAGGTATCCAAAACCTGCAGAAGCCAGCGGTGTCCAAGAATTCTCCGAGTTATAGTCTTTTTTCTGGCTTCCTTTAGCCACCGCTTCCCATCTTGAAGGGTGTATCTCAAATAAGTAACTTCAGTCTGACACAGCTGAGCCTTTTTAGCTGAGGCTCGGTACCCCAACTCACGTAATTCTGTTAAGCACATCGGTCTTCTATTGCCCAGGTTCACTTCTCTATCTATCTAGGTCCTGTCTTTTCTTTCTCTTACCACTGCGGCCAAAATTCTAGTCAAATTTCTTTCTTTTCTACAATCCCTCCTATTTTCTCTTTCTTCTGCCTCCCACCTCTCTCTCTCTCTCTCTCTCTCTCTCTCTCTCTCTCTAACTGTAATATACCTTCCCTCACCTTAGCCAAATTAGTGGGCCATTTTGAGGCGCCTTGGAGACCAGAGCCTGGCGATATGATTTCAAGCTCTCCCTACCTTTAGACATGTTGTAGTCCCAACCGGGGAGAGTCAAAGGGAATCCCATGTCGATCTCATTTTGTAGCTGTGTAGGCCACCCTTCAGCTCCTGGGATATTTTTTTCTAGCCTCTAACAGAATTCTCCTCACAACTGAGGAGCTTCTGCAGCACCTGCTGACAATCGCCCCAAGTAGGCTGATGAGAGGACATAAGGGACTCCACCAGCCCTGTGAGGTGTTAGGGATCCTCTGAGAAAGGGGGGTGGTTACTTTCCAGTTATAAAAATCAGCTGAGGAAAATGGCCAGTACTGAAGGGAGTGGACTAGACCATTCAGGAGGCTTCAAAGATTTTGGAGAAGCAGATGGATTTAACTGGTGGCTCCGATTCGGAAGAAGCCTTAATACCAGAGCACAACCACAATTTTGGGAAGCAAAATCCAATTTTAACAGTGTAAAAAATCCATTCTCTTTAAAAATCAACACCAAGCCAGGTGTGGTGGTGCACGCTTTTAATCCCAGCACTCGGGAGGCAGATGCAGGCGGATTTCTGAGTTCGAGGCCAGCCTGGTCTACAGAGTGAGTTCCAGGACAGCCAGGGCTACACAGAGAAACCCTCGGGAAAAAAAAAAAAAATCAACACCAAAAACATTACTTGCTACAAAGTTTGGCTGCCTGTTCCTGCACACAAACGCAAGAAGGTGCAGTCACCAATACCTCAAAGAGTCACTGCCCTAAATCCTATCTTTTATAGGTCTGGCTTCTAGGATAAGAATTACAGAGAATATTACCCAATTCAGGTGTATCTTTAGAAACATGTTTCCATGTGTTGGCTCAATCCGCATGTTGTAGTTCTAAATTACTCCAACCCAGAGTTACCAGTTTTAAACCAACTTTCTATTACCAATGTTACAAATTTTTAATCATAACTAATACATATAAAACATATTTATACCTTTAAAACCATTCAGAAACAAAAACGAAATGGCTGCATACATTTGCTCATTTAAACCAAACAAAATTCTTAATTTTTGTAGTTGTAATTTCAAGAGAGAAGCTCCTTGTTACCTGATGAATCCAATAGTCACAAGCACAGAGATTTTTGTAAGAAAAACAGCCATCAATTCCCTTACCATAATACTTGAGAAGCTGCTGGTCCCTTTAAGAGCAGCGTTTACAATCAGCTCCTAGCAGAGCTTCTCCAGTCACACTAGACTCCTAACTGCAGGTGCAGGGCTCCAAAGACCAATTGATACTGTCTATTTTTTCTTTTTCTCTTCCATGGGTTTTTGGAAGACCAGGACTCGGGAGCCTGGCTTCTGCTGGCGCACCCAAGGCACCCGGTCTTGCCATTACTGTAATGTACGGCTGTAGGTCAGGGTGTGACCCTAGCCCTTACTGAAAGTTAGTCAGAAGTTCCCTCCGGTGGCCAGTCAATAACAAAAGGTGGCCACTCAAAGGCACAAAAAGTCTGCCGAGGGCCTTTCTTGATCTCCACAGAAAGGTAACTCTAGTAACTCCAGTCCAATGGTTAAGAGTCAAACTAGGGGGGTCGTCACAGTCTGTCTCATCGTCTCAGTCACAAAGAATACAAACAGCACACAAACTACCAACAAACACAAACACATCATCATCTGCTTCCACCGGGACAACCAAAACTAGAGAAATGACCCCGAAGGTCGCTGAATCAGATGGCCGATTCTCAACAAGAGGGTTACAGTACCGCTACTGACCTACAGGTGGGACAGAGGTCCCTACGGATGGGGCGCCCCCCCAAGGCAATTTTTAAACCAGACTCAAGTATAAGTTTCTGGTGCCGTGCTTCAGAAACAAAGGACGAGACACAGACACACAAACCAACACAACAAGCACACAGCTTGTTTCAGAAAACAGACACTCAGAGCAGAGACAGCGGCCGGCACGCACACATTCCAGAGGGGATCCCCACACCTCCAAGTCGGTTCTTGGGTGTGAGGAGTGATCGCGTTTCCTGGCCAATGCACCAAATGAAAGACCCACAATGTGAGGACTCCCCCACGTTCTGACTCAGGAGAGGCGACACCCCCAAATCACTCACGAGAAACGGTCTACAACAGTGAATACAAGCAAAACAGGAAAGAAACTGGAAACACTCAAAGAACTACTATAAATAAGCAAACAAACTTGAAAGGCGGGGTTCTAGAAATGATTTAATCAACCAGAGACATGAGTGCCATGACCAAAGTGTTTCAAAAAGACAGCCTGTTATGTCTTTTTGAAAAGATCACGAGGTCCCCACAGACCACCAGGGACCACTAGGAGTCCAACTCATATGCAAAAGCAGAGTCTTTATTCAAGTTTGGGCTTGGACTTTCCAACCTCTCCAGCACAGTGGAAGGTGTGGAAGGTGCTGTGCTGGTACAAGTCTTGCCCATTTATTATGGTTGCTGTACCAGGGTGAGGGACTTTCCAACTTGGCAGTTATATGATTGGTTGACATTTTCTTGGCACACTTCTATTGGCTAGTAATGATTTCGGCTTGGTATGAACAACGGTCACTAGCTTAATCAATCTACTTTAAGACATTAGGTACTGATTGGTTGTTGCTAGGGGTAGAGTGGCTATTTGCTCAGGGGAATTATGATTGTTGCCAGGGCGACATGGTTCTTGGAAGAAGTTGGGGGTTTTCCAGTAGCTGAGTTCACTCAGAGGGCAAGTTAATCACAAAATGGAATCTGAAAGCAAATTTGAGTTTGTAATGTTAAGCTGGGCCGTTCACAGACCTGTTGTATCCTGCTCCCCCAGTATAGCTGTAGCCATTTTGTTCCATGCTTGCCAGTCATTTTGTACTGCCAGGGAAATGTTAGTGATCCCCAAAAACACAGATGGGAGTCAATCTAATGTAACTCACAGCAGAGTATTCTATTTGAGCTAGCTTGTCCCTACCCCCAACATACCGCCCTCTCGAAGGAAGGTTTTGGTGGTGGGTGAGCCCCGAATGTCTATGAGGGCAAGGCTTTATAGTAAGCAGCAAGCAGGGAGTGCATCTAATTAATTGGAAAGCTACTGTGGCCTTTAGGCTGGTGCTGGGAGTCACATCATAAACTTAATTTCTGCTCCCCTCTGCATTGGTGCTTGTTAGGCAAGAGATCGGCTTGTAACCTGGGGGTACAGGTTTGTTCAGGGAGCAACCTGGAGATGCTGGTCTTGTTGGGGATTAGCCTAGAGACTATAGCTAGGCTCCGGTTTTGTTGGGGGGCAACTTGGAAACTAATGCTAGGTACCAGCCTGTTAGTTTACCTAAATTCAAATTTAGGTCGGGTTCTCTAAAATGGAGTCTGAATTTTAAAGATTTGACATCTCAGTTTTATATTGTTATTGATGCAGAAAAATAACTTCATTCAGAGCAGGGTCATGCTGACCACATACTCCATTACGTTCTGTAGGTTCTGAGGTTTATTAATCTTAAGAAATTCCACAACCATAAAATCCACTTAGGATCAATCAGAATAAAGGTCTGTTAGAACTATTCTGTCTAGCTGGCCAACGTAGCTTGAATCAGAGATGACCTCCAGGCAGTGCTTCCTGTACCTGGTTTTTGCCTTTATACACTGGCCCTAAGGAACATTCTAGTTCCTGAGTCTATGCTGCCTCCCTGATCGACCAGTCTTGGCATGTGCATTCAATAAAGCAGCCCTGTCGGACTGAGATTGGTGCCTGAGTGGTTTGTGCAGTGATTCCAATACCTCAACAATTTCAGTTCTTTAAATGTATTGTTTGCCACTCAATGGCCACTAAAAAAAAAAAAAAACTGTGAAGGGCCCAGCCTAATATACAATCTCCATTTTACATTCAGACTCCATCTTATGTTAAGCTAGTCCTTAGTGTGAACTCAGTTACGAGAAGAAACATACACACACACACACACACACACACACACACAACTTGTTCCAGGAACCATGACACACCTAGCCACTGCCACAACTCCTCTAGCAAACAGCTACTCTACCACTAGGAACAGCCAATCAGCTCTGAGGGGGAAAGTACCTAATGTTCCAGATGTTTCAAAATAGATTGCTTAAGCAAGCCGCTATTGTTCATCCCAAATTGAAATCATTACTAGCCAACAGAAATGCACCAATGGATGTAACCTTCAAATGACAACCAATCATGTAAATGCCAAATTGGCAATCCTTTCACCCTGCTGAAACTAATAAATAGACAAGCCTTTACCGACTCGGGGCCTTCCACACCCATTGACTGCATTGGAGAGGTTGGAAAGGTCCGAACTCCAGCTTGAATAAAGACTCTTTGAGCCGGGCAGTGGTGGCGCATGCCTTTAATCCCAGCACTTGGGAGGCAGAGGCAGG
>NC_034604.1:67515903-67537421 GCF_900095145.1 Mus pahari | reverse complement strand
AAAAAAAAAAAAAAAAGAAAAGGAAAAGAAAAAGACTCTTTGCTTCTATATACAAGTTGAACTCCTGGTGGTCTCTGGTGATCTGCAGGGCCTAGGCAAAACAGTTGGAAGGGTATGCATGTACATTTTGAAAATATATCAAGACACTAAGTGAAATCTCATCAACTGTATCTTTATCATTTCTGTATGTATGTATGTATTTATGTAGTCTACCCCTCCCACAATTGGCCTCTCACTGTGAATGAGTGGGCAAGTGTTTCTGGGTGGTCTTAGTGACTCAGTGTCTGTGCATCCTGGCACCACCACAAAACCAACAGTCTTGAGCTTCCTGTTTTATCCAGTCATCCTTCGTTAAGTTGTGGCATGTTGGTATTAATTCATAGTAACAAGTCCTTAAGGCACAAGGTAGATTCATTCTGATGAATTACATTTAGAACATTGGTGTCAGAATCACCAGCTATCCCAGAGTCTAGTAACCATTGGTTATCTGTAGTAATCATTAGGGTTGGGGGAGGCAGCATTCAAAGATAAACTAATGGAGGGTTTCAGGGCATGGTGTACACAAAGAGGTACCTAGATGCAGCTAACAGGATGAAATGGAAGGCAGACCCAAGATGAGAGTGGGAAGTGTATCAGGAGACTCAACCCACATCAAAATCATTTTGAGTCTAGAGTCATTTAATTAAACTACTATTGTCTAACATTCCTGGTATTTTATGAGTGCAGATTCTGTGATAGTGAAGTAGAACAGGGTCATTTGGGCAGGAGACACAACAAGAACTCAGGGTGCTGGTAGACATGCAACCTGAAAACAGGAAGCACACAGGCCAGCTAGACGCAACTGTCACCAGTTGTGAGGAGAGGAATTAAGATCTGAGTATACTTTGACTAAAAAGAGGAACAAGGGTAAGTATTGGTGAGAAACAGCAGCAGTGGTAGCCAGACCTAGGAGTCCTATAAGGCTCGCGGTACAGAGACATGATGTCATGTAGCTCAGGCTGGCTTCAAACTCTCTCTTTAACTGAGCCTCTACCTCCCTGTTACAGGATAGATGGTGAACCCTGAGATTGTGCTGTTTACTGGAAAACACTGTTTCTAGATGTGGTGCGGCTCAGCCCTTAGAACACATCTTTAATCCTTCTGGCTGGAATAAAGCCACACCCTTAGTACACACCTTTAACTCCAAACAACGAGGGTAAAGTTAGTTTGTAGAAGGAAGCACCTAAGTTTGAAAGTGGTGTTTAATCAAGTGGCAAAGTGACCACTCGGAGAAAGATCTGACGGAATAGAATACGCCCAACTCTCATGAGGAGAAGAGGTTAGGGAAGCTACTTAAGGGAGAGCAGTCCAGTGAGAGAGGAGGAGGCGGCTGTTTTACCAGGAGAGTTTCACAGAGACAGGCTGCAGAGAGAGAACAAGCTAGACCCAGGTGAAGACAGAACAAGCCAGAATGAGAAGGAATCAGAAAATTAGAACATATTGCCAAAGTTAGTATGAAGCTAAGCAGAGCAATTCAGGAGGGGGTTGGAGAGGAGTTTGCGCTGGAACAGTTGAGTTGACCAGCCAGCCAGAGTTCAGAAAGAGCTAGAAAGGGTGAGCTTATTCAGCAGTAAGTCTCAGTAACTAGAAACAGGCTTGTTACTGACCAAAAATCACACTGTCTAATAGAAATATAATACAAAATAGATACATTATTGAAGTTTTTCTAGTGACTGCATTAGTTAAGTAAAAGTAAGAAATTAATTTTGATCATATATTTTGTTAATCCAATATATCCGGAATATTACCTTTTCAATATGTGACTCTGAGCAATTTCAACACATAGCCAGAGGTCAAAGTCAGGTGTGGCAGGCAACTACAATCATGGACACAGACGCTGGGATTTGTGAAGATCAAGGAAAGACTTTGCTACTGCAGCATAGCAAGTTCCTATTTTAAAGAACAATGACTTCATCCAGGCTTGACTCTGGCCTATACTCATTATTCACTGTGCTGAACAAGTTATCTAATCTCCAAGTCTAGGGTTTCTCATCTGTCAAATGAGAAAAAGAATCGTGCCAGTGGCTGCTCACATCAGTTTGTATTGCTTTCTCCTAAGGAAGTTCTGTGATCTGACACTACACCTGAGGAGAGCCATGGGTGGCTTCTTTTGCCTCCTACTTTTGCTGTGAGAACACAGTGTATAGTCGGCCTGCCTCGGCTTTGGCAGTATGTCTTTTTCCTGTTCCGTGTTGGTTATGAACATAAATAATGGTCACCAACAAATGGCCTGGATTCTGAGCACTGCATGAAGATACATGGCCCTAAAGTGTTGTTTCTGTCCCTCACAAAGTCATCTTGTGACCTCACAGCCCATAGCAGCTTCCAGACTACCTTTTTCCAGGTCCAGATTCTATAGTTCTTAGACCTAAAGAAGAGGGAGGCCTGTAAGCCGACTAAAGTGTGGCATGTGTACAACGGACTGCAATACAACTGTGTTCTTGATTAGTCCGAATCTGTCTTCCTCACGTGGCCAACAAACCTATTATCTCCCCTTAACAGCTTTATTTGGACAGAAATAAGCAGCACGTGGGTGACATTTTTAATGAAAGGGGAGACTCCCAGGGCCCCTGAAATTACTCATATATTCTATAGGGCTATACATCCAGTAGAGTTCTGCCATAACTCTGATTACACATGGTAGCACTTCTGGCTTGTAGAAATCAGTTTCTGCAGAAATAAAGGAACCCATGTGCATGGATGAGGAGTGCCTGGATTGTTATCAAAATGTATCAAATTATTTTCTTATGGGCTACCATTATCAGGCCACCATAGGAGGCAACTGGCTTATTTCCAGTCTGGAGGGGTCACTTTTGTTCAATACCAGTTATTCATTTAGCTGGCATAAGGAGCATTCTATTATCATACAGAGCTTCAAAGCCCAATTCTCTTTCCATAGACTCTTTTCTTAGGGTTGCACAACCAATTCAACGTTATACTGTTGAACCATAGGCAGTGCAGATCCAGAAACTGCCTCCTGGTCTAGTGCCCTTCCAAAATACTCCCCCACCCACAGCTCATAGCAAGGAGTCAGATCTCATTTGAGGAATATTGAATCAAAACCAAAAACACCAAGGTCCCAAGTGGTGATTGTAGCTGGAGGTCGGGGAAAGGGTATGGGTGTAATGGTAGACAGATGAGCAACAAAAAACCCGCTGCATCTCAGGTGTGTCCCAGGTGAAGGGACCCAGCCAGGACAGGCTCCACCAGGAGATGGATAAAGTCCCGAGTTTCCCTGCACAGACATCCTTACTTACTATGATCACCGCTTTGGGAGTGGGGCCCTTAAATTCCCTTGGAACAGTGCCAAACCGCTGGCTGTACATCTTCAAGTCTCTGGGATGGTGGCGACAGGAAACTAGAAAGCCGGGTGGAGTTTACTTCCCAGACGCAGAGTGCTGGTTGCCATGGTGCGTCACCCCGCCCACCGCTTCCCCACGTGCTGCTAGAGTGAAGGTGGGCGGGCCAAAGTGGAAGTTGTCCCTAGTCACTGGCCCATAAGAGCAATCTGCTGCCATCAACCCGCCCATCCACTGCCGAGCACAGGGACACCTCCTTTCATCTCCTTCTCTTCCTCCAGGTCTCCCCCAAAAGACTGATGGGATGGGGACCAAACCTAAAAACCCTTAACTGAAAGGGTCAAAGCACACCTCCGTGTATTTTGCTAGTATGGCACGTAACAGACCTAAAAGTACGAGAAAGGTTAGTGGACCTTTGAGGCTACATTTTGTACTTTTTTTTTGTTTTTGTTTGTCTGTTTTCGAGACAGGGTTTCTCTGTATAGTCCTGGCTGTCCTGGAACTCACTTTGTAGACCAGGCCGGCCTCAAACTCAGAAATCCACCTGCCTCTGCCTTCCAAGTGCTGGGATTAAAGACGTGCCCACGCCCGGCTCGAAATTAATCTTGATGGCGATAATAATCACATGGCAACGTTATGCTTGGTTTTGTTTGTTTGTTTACAATTTGCGAAATATTTTCAGGATCAACCTTTGAGGTTGACAAAATTCGTACAGGGTTAAAGGAATTGAAGGTATTAGCTTTCTTTAGTTTGCAGTGAAGTTGATTAAGGTTCAAGAAGCCGAAGTGCTTTGTCGAGTCACGCAACTGTGAATGAAATCTTCCTACTGCACTGAACAGGAAATGGGACTCACACTTTGGGCTAATACAGGAAGAGGGCAGGTCAGATACACTGGCGGGGCAGTTGTCTGACTGGACTGGACACAATAGTCTAAACGGAGTAACCAGCTTCGGATCAGAAGTCCAGATACTCAATTCTTGAGTGTCAGGATCCCAGGCAAAACTGGCAATACAATCCAGGAAACTAGAAACTAGCCAGTCTTCAGCGTTCATGGAAACCAGAGCTGCAGTTCCCAGTAACAGTAAAATGGAGTTATACAGCTTAAGAGCCAATTGATTGCTACTGCAGTGCCCCTGTTAAGTGGGCTGGGGGGTAGGGGAACAAGGCCAGGGGGGGAGGGGAGGGCAGTAATAAGGCCAGTCGCTGACAGTACTAAGTGCAATTCATGTGTATACACATTTAAGGTTGGTTTTCTTCCAAACAGCGTGCTTAATTATTTGTAACCCACCCACTTCAGATTCTCTACATGGTACATCTCTAGATTTGCATTCCATTTCCTGAATTCCAGGTTCAGCTTTTCAGCCACAAAAGAATGTCTTTCTTCTCTTAATAATAATTGCTTTTCTCTCCTACAATACTTCTTCTTTCAACTGCAGCTCAGTAAAATACTCTTTTTCATTTACTGCTAACAGTTTATGTAGCCTGAAACAAAAAAGAAAAAAAATTAAGAGGCTGTCTGGGTTCCCAGACCACGTCAGGAGAGGCAGCTCCCTCATCTGAGTGCTCTCAGTAGGGACCTTTGGGTGGGTGTCCCTCACCCCAGCACACCCTCTACAGAGGGGAAGGGATCCCTTCAGCAGGCTTTGTGAAAGACCCCACAGACTGGGGTTGCATGCACCACAAGCTTCACCCTGAGATTTGGGGTGCCACAGAGGTCTTGCTGGGGACTCTGGGAAGGCCTAGGGGAGCTGAGGTTAGAGGCAGCCAGCTGCTTGCAGATATCACAGGACAATCCTCCAGCAGATGAGCCCAGCAGCACTAACTCTCGGTTCAGACTATTTCACTACTCTCTGAAGAGTGGGACCAGCTTTTCCATACACCACGAAGCTTTGCAGGGAGAGGCTCTGCTCCAGGGCAGCTGACACCAGCTTTAAAATCTACCCAGCCTAGGTCTAGAGGAGCCTTACAGACTGCATGGTGGGAGGAATAGCAAGTGCACAGCCAACCTCTTCTTGCCACCCATGACCCATTTTCCCACAGCAGTCAACACTGTAGCCACCACCGAACATCCCTAAGGAAACACTAACATAAAAACAATAGAACAAGAAAATCTGTTTAAAATAACTTTACAATAGAACACCTTAGAAATAGAAATGATTAAGTTGTTTTCAACTTCTATACTTAAAAAAAAAAAAACAAAAAAAAACTCAAAAAAGGACTGGCTTCTCCACAATATACTCAACTCTATATTTGAGCATCAAAGTCCATAATAACCTGGAGATCTTTTTATCACTTGTAAGATATATTGATGCATTTTATAAAACTGCATTTCTGAATCCCAGTATCATGAACAGTGAGAACTATGGGCCAAGCTTTCGAGACCTGGATGAATGAATGGCACAAGCATAGCTGAGACCAGCAAGCCTGTTACAGATGAGCTTGACAGGATTTCCTTACTTGCTGGGACCATCATGAAATCCATCTTCAGCCTTACGTTTTCAGCAATGTAGTTTTGTTATGTTATCCTCAGGTGAGTGGTGAGCTCTTGGGAGCTGAATCATGGCAGAGTGGCTTTCTAACATGTCACCTTGGTCACCTGGACTATAAACTATACTTCCTGGGATCCTCCCCAGTTACTTCAGTTAAGAACATCCACAGAAACGCTGTGGCTAGTGGAAGTGAAGCAGCGGTGGGCTGTTGTTAACACTTGGGAGGCTGGTGCAGGACACCAAGCACTTTGCAGTTCATACACGCTGTCATTAGTCTGCTGTCTCACCTTGGTATGGGGAAACAGCAAGTCCTACAGCCAGGCCTTCAGTTGCTACAATTGCCCTGGGATCTTCCTTTAGCTTCTCTAGTCCTAGGCCAGCTGCTCCTAAGGACACTAGCTTCTTCTGCAGGATATAAACATCATTGAAGCTGGAGGCGGTGAGACACTGCATGGCTTCCAGGCCGTCTTCTTGAATTCCAACTCTTGTTCATGGACTCCCATATGTCTACCTACCCTTCCTGACTCCCCATCCTGAATACTTTAAGTCCCAGCATTATATATAAATGACAGTCCTAGAGGCCGCTAAACCATCGCTGCAAATTACATAATGTAAAACGTCTCCCAAAACATCCTTAACATGCATATACCAGCCTTTGTTGTACTGATTCTGATCTTTTGATTGTCCCCTAGTCAAACACACATAGTAGTCAGAATCTTCATTCACAAGTCAAATGCCAACCATGCACATGTCCCTTAACACACCACGCACTATCAGAGCTACTAGGATACGAGCGACAAGTGGTGCTAGGGGTTGGAGAGCAGCATGATCCGGACACAACTAGGCAAAGCAGGGCAAAGGCAGAGACCACGGTGGCGGAGCTCTGTCTTGTGAGAGGGATCCAGGTCTGCATTACCTAAGACAGCAGAGCTGGGGACGAAGCTAGCACACGGGGTAGGTACACAGGACACACATATGGCGAGGTACTCAGTCCAGTAGGTACAGAGGACACACATATGGCGAGGTACTCAGTCCTGCCCTGTAAAGTTTGCTAAGTAACAAACTTTACACTGTTTGGCATTTTAAGGATGGGAAATGAGGTAAGGCTGAGCCAAGACTGGTCCTCGGGTAGGACTCAAGTGTATAAATTCACTCAGCCTCCTAACACACCTTTGGCTGAGGGCAGGAAACAAGCAAAGGTCATCAGAGAGAAGCTGTCAGGAAAACAGGGGTCAGGCTGACAGCTTTAATCCCAAGCACTGCCCTGCCTGAAGTGAGAGTGTCTGGACACAGCAAACTGTCGGCCAGCAGTGTGAAAGGACACACTTGGGAACAGAGGGAGCCTATGCAGCATCCAGGGCCTAACAAGGTGACCTGTCCACCCACAGCCTGGGCCTTCCTTAAACCACGACAAAGGCAAAAAGTAAAGGATCTCGTACAGTGTTCATAGTGAGCCACTGCTATTTCTAAAGTCACTGAAACTGTTACTGTAATATACATTATTGCACAGAAGGTTGCAGCTAACAGTTTAGTGGCTTAAAGAACAAAGCTTTTATAGCCTAGGTGTATGTCTAGACTCGACCAATACTAACTGTTTGACACTGGGCAAGTTCATCTCTTCTGAATCTATTACCCACCTGCAAAAGTGCACATCAGTGTGTTCCTAAGGCCTACTGTGAGGGTTCAGTGTTGCTCAGCTCCACAGGGGAGCTCAGCAGTCCCTTTCCCTCCTTTATTCACGGAACATTGCAACTGTTGTTTCCCTGAGAAAATGTTCAGACACACTGCCGGGTCATCCAGAAGCCACCGACAAACACTCTGAAGATGGCTGTGTGAGTTGTCTGCAGGGGCTTCAGCTACCCTTCCCTAGCTCTACCAGCCAACTTCTCATCCACTGAGATCCTCGGAGGAGCACATGTGCTGCCAGCCTTCTACTCTTGCTTTCTCTTCCTCTCCAGCTTGCTTCCTCTAAGGTCCAAGGACTGAGCAGGCCTGCTCCTCGTTGTGCTTGTAGGTTTTTCTCCTAGGGTTGATTCACACTCAAGCTCTGCAACCAGGCCAGGGCCCAGCCCCTGGAGGATCGGGGTTGTCTCTCATAAAGCCGGTCTGCAAATATCACCTTCAGTCCTACAGTCAGCAGAGGCTCCCGTCTACTGCATTTTAGCGTCAGGGTTTCTAAGGTCCTTGGGCCTAGAGAAGAGGGAGCAGGTCTGTCTGTTGAATGAGGTTTGCTATGTACAAAACACAGCATCACAAAACCATTTTCTACTATTCTATACGTATCTCCACCTTATTTATCCCATAGCCACTTTTCCTTCATCGATAGACTAGCAATGTAAACAGTATAGCACTTGTCTGTCACAAGGTACTAATTTATTTCATCTTCTTGAAAATCCTAAGCTCCTGAGGGCGGGGTCCTGTATCTCCTCCTCAGGGGTTAGCCTTACAGGCTTCACTGTCGTTACCAGTGGGAGCCCCCAACTGCTCCACACCGCCAGGACTCAGTCATCTCCACCTGCTATCTACAAGGTACATTACTAAGGTCTCTAGCTTTTAAACTATTTGTGGAAGCAAAGGGATCCAAGTGCTTAGTCTAATCATTGTTCTAACCTTGGAGTAATGTGGGGCATCCTCCTCCCACCACAATGGCAGCTCTCCTCACTTCTGTTACTAGACTCACAAGGACAGGTTTACATAGTATCTGAAACCCAACAGCAAAGGTTTGAGAGGCACAGCCCTGTTGACCCACAGAGGCTGTTCTGGGGAGTGGGGGTTACGCTTGAGATCACATAGCTACTATAGGCTTAGCTCGCACAGTCTCATCAAGCCCAGTCCCCTAACCAACTCCACTGCTCAGGCAAGTCAGTGTCATCTGTGTGATATAGACCCTTCCCATCAGCAGGGACACTGCACCCACAAATGGGCTCTTAAGTACTCCAAAGGCCTTCAAGACCACAGTGATCTGCCTAAGAATGTATGACAAGTCTAACTCCTCAAGGATTTTCTTAGGGAGGTTGCAACCAGTCTTACTTTATCTGTTTTCCTTCAGTCTCATCATAGATAAGTCCCATCCCTTCCCCAAGAAGAAAGCCCTGAAACCAATGGGTTGGGTCTCAGGAATAATCCTTACAATGCTGAGTGTACAAACACACACACACACACACACACCTTTATATCCCTCTGCACCAAACCAAATTGCTAACCCTAGATTCAAAACTCAGGGCATATCCAGCCAGCACCCACCCCATCCCCACACCTAACTGTACGGAGCACACCTTGGCAACCAGGCTTCTGCATCTCGGAGGCGGGTTCCACCCAGGCTGAAAATCTCCGTGATCTGAGGAAGAATTCACATCATGGATCAGTACAGTGGGAGGAGATAAGGCAAGGTCAGGATAGGGTTGGCGCATCCCCCAGCACTGACCACTGGCGTGCCAACCCCTCCTATCTCCTCTGATGGGGCTGATTCAGAGACATTAGCTTCTTTTTTCTCTTCTTCATCTTCAGGGCCAGGGGGCTCTTGTTTCACAGGTGGAAGGTCTGGGTCTGCAGCCTAGAATTAGGAAGGTCAGTAATTAGGACAGGGCTGGCCTGAGGCAAGCTTTTTCTTTCTTTCTTTCTTTCTTTCTTTCTTTCTTTCTTTCTCTCTCTCTCTCTCTCTCTCTCTCTCTCTCTCTCTCTCTCTCTCTCTCTCTCTCTCTCTCTCTCTCTCTCTCTATCTCTATCTCTCTATCTCTCTATCTCTCTCTCTTTCTTTCTTATCAGCTAGGCCATTATGTAGACAGACCTAGCTTTAATCAATAAGAAATGCCACCTCCCTGCCTGTGAGCCTTTCCCATACCTCAACCATCTCCAGTCTCCTGGGAGCTGGACAAAATTAGTTGCCTATGAAGAATACAGCATCTGCTAGATATGCTAATTCAACAGAATGGTCATAAACAGCACACTTATCACTCTGACTATCCTCTTGTTTACAGACCACCTGTGTAGCACCAACAGCACACCCATTATTGCCCAAACCTTGCTAGGGAAGCCAGACTGCAATGTGGAAGAAGTCAGGAAGGTCGTGACTGCTGTCCACTCCTCTGGGGCATCTACCGTCTCTTGCTTCACCTGGGGTAAGGCCACAACCCAACTCGGGGCAGAGCACTGGGCCTCCTGCATAAGGGAAGATGGCAGCAGATTTGGTCTCAGCTCCACAGCAAGGCTGGGTAGAGCTGGAAGAGCAGGATGAGAGCCTTACCTGTACTGGGGCTTCTGTGCATGTAGCAGTGCCAGGTACCTGCAGGACACTGCTGGTACCCTCTTGTAAAAACACAAAGTCTGTGTCAGGTTGGGGCAGTACAGAGCCTCTACCTGCTTGCCACCTTCTTGAATCTTGGACAGGGCCTGGTGGCGTTGTGACCACAGCCAAAGGGGCCTTTAAGGGAGAGCTCAGTTGGAGTTGTCGAGCAGAAGCAGGCCTCTCTTGATGGGCACGATGGGTACGACGGGTACGTTGTGGACTCAATCCTGCTCCTTCCCCAGATCCTGACCCAGTACTGGGCAGCAGCCGCTTCTGTGAGAAAAAGATTGGGTGCTATGGTCAACTGGTGCCATCTGATCACCCATGCCCACCTTGCCCTATTCAGTGAACCTGCTAACTTCTCATCAGACCCAGCAGTCTGCTGCTTTCCTGAGTTCTCACCACTCAGCCTGCTACTCAGTCTCCTATAGGCAATGGCAGTACCAGCTGGACTCATTTACCCTAACACAATGTCTGTTAATCCTCAACTCAAGTTACTAAACCACCCACCCATCTACCAGGCCTGCCCACCACTCCCAAGCACTGGGAGGTGGGCCAGAGCCAGCCTAGCCCATGCACCTGACCCCTCCTGCCCCACCCACCATGGCAAACTGCAGGCACTGGCGCCAACGACACTTCTGGCGCTTCTGGTTGCCACCCCCGAATTTGGGCTTGTCGCAGCAGAAGTCACAGCGGCCACAGTCCATCCGCCGTAGGCAGGCTGCACAGGCCCCACACTTGCGGTTCTGCCGCTGGTTCGTGTAGGGCTGCTGGGGTGGAGGGAACGGTGGTGCCATCACTAAGGGCCATCCTCAACACCCTCATGGAGAAGCTACCTACACACCAGGCTCAGCCTAGCTCTCCTCAGCATCTGTGACTTCAAAATACTACAATCACTGTGCCAGCTGGCCTCCAAGACCATTAGGACTGAGGCTGCTCCATCACTGTGCATTTCGGCATCTGCTACTGAGACAGTGTCTCCAGACCTCCCTACCGTCAAGACTCTGCTGCTGTTCCATGAGTTCTCATTGCTATGCCAGCCGTGTTGGCTTACTCTATCCACCCTGGTGAGGGTCACTGTTCAGCCATCGATGCTGGTTCATCTGACAGGAAGCACTGTCGCTGTGCTTTCCCAGAGCTGCGTATCCCACCCTGGTACTCACTATTACCCCTACTAGTTCCAGTACAGTGCCTGCTTCCTTGGGGTTAAGGAAGCAGCCAGAGTCTAGGCTTATCCAGGGAGGGTGGGGCCACTCACTAGCTCGTCCTCGTCTACACAGTAATAGATGAACTCAGCAGGTGATGTGGGTGCTACGTCGCTGATGTGCTGCAGAGGCAAATATGCTGGGGTCAGGGCAGGTTCTGAGTAAGTTTAGGGTTGTGCCTTCCCCCTGCCCACCAGGGCATTACCGGCTCTGTGGGCTCTGGGTGCTGTGATGCAGGATATGGAGGAAGTGGTGGGGCTTGGGAATGACGGTGAGAAGCTACCTTCGAGCTTCTCTTACTAGAATCACGTTTACCCTAGAAGCCAAAAGAATAGTTAAGGCTTGGTGGCACCAGGTAGACACTAGACCCAAGGAGTGCAGAAAGCATGCATTGAGTGGTCAGGCAATGTGCAGTCAGGCACTCACAGCGGGGGAAACCACACCGTGGGAAGGGCACTGCTGACTTCCTTGAGGGTAGCCCTGGAAGCGGTGAGCAACGTGCTGGCAGAGAAAAGTAGGTAGGCAGAGCAAAGGAGGTGAGAATGGAGAGAAGGCAGTAAGACATGAGGCAGGGAAAGCCAGATTGGCTTGGAGGAAGAAACAGCAGTGGTGCTGGTGGATTTAATAGCAGAAGGAGCTCTGGTCCAGTCCTGGCTCCACCATCACCAGTCCCTTCCAGCCAGACTCACCCAAAAACAGCGCCGTTGCAAACACCTCCACTGGCGCTTGAGACCAGGGCGGGGAAAGCGAAGGCAGATGCGGCAATGGCCACAGTCCTCTTGAGTCTGACAACCCCGACACACGCCACACCCTCGGCTCTGTGGGGAGGCCGGAGGTGTGACGTCTGGAGTCAGGGCTATGAAGGCCGGGGACTGAGGTGAGCCTGGGCCCACCCCTTGTGATTGGACTCACCTTGTCCACAATCCGTAGGCAGCGTCTCCGCTCGCACTTGCAGTTAAGCCCTGAAGCCACATCATTGGGCAGCTGCAGGCAACAGGTGGAGCATGCCCCACAGTCCTCTTTCACCAGGCAAGCTGTGCACTCCCCACAGCCAACTCGCTATCAGAGATGGATGGGCAAGGTTAAAAGCCTTGGCTCCAGGACCGTTGCTCTCTCTCTCCAAATGCTTGCACACCTACTATGCAAGTCTCCCATTAGCCTCCTTGTCACACATAGCTGACAAACTACTGACTAGTTTGCCAACACTAAAGCTGCTATGATGTTCCCCTACAAGGGCTCTGTTAAATGTATCCTTGTGTCTGCTGGCAGCACATTAATTCCCATTACTGGATCTACAAACAAACCAATAGCCAGGTCCCTATCGAAAAAAACCAACCCACTAATCATAAACCCTCTACCAGCCCTGTCATTCCCTACTCCCCTGTGGACTACAGAGACACACTGTTCTTACCTTAAACATTCTCTGTTCGCGGTTGAAGGCGATTCTCTGTGCTGGTGGAAGAAGGGAGAGAAACAGAAACCACGCTTCAGACATGTGGTTCAGCTACTCCATTAACCCTGACTTTACCACCTTACAAGGGCAACACAGTGGGGCTCACAGGCTGATTCCAGATATGCAAATGCTTCTAACATAACTTCTAGCTTAGCCTGGCACTGGGTTTACAGTGTGACCTGTCTAATGCCCTTTACCTCGGCAGTCTTTGCACAATGTCTTGAGTCTCTGCCTTTTGATACCATCCCATGACAAGTGGATTCCACAATTCTCACAGCACCTAAAGTAAAAAGGGCAGGAGTAAGCACCTCCAATCCCAAGCCACGCCCACCTGACTCACTTTAAACCAATACTCACGCAGGTACAGGTGCAGGTGTATGTGAAGATGCAGATGCAGATGAAGACGCAGATGCAGACACAGATAATGAAGCTAGAGCTGTGGCAGTAGGGGCCTTACTTCGCCCCTGTGAAGTCTCTCTCCTGACCTCACTTCGCTGCAGCCCAGCCTGCAGCTTCTTAGTCTTGACTGGTTTAGCAGGCTTCTTTTTCTTTTTCCTGGGGACAGCCAAGGGATGGGTCTGAAGATGAAGACAAGAAGCACACAGATTAATGCCCAGGTGTCATGTGACACAATTGCCCTAACATCGGTACAAACATTGTCAAGTACCTTGGGAATGGGATAGCATAAGATGCCTTGTCTGAAGTCAAACAGGGTAAGATCACATGCAGGGCCCAAGTATCGAGTCAGCTCAACTTTGCTTCGGATCTTTTCTCCTGTGGGGCTGAGAATGAACCAGGATGACTAGGCACCAAGATGTAGCCAGTGACATGCCACTCACACATCCTCTCAGATCTGGTGAGATACAGGAAGCAGTCTGGAGTCTGTGTGCCCCTACCCCAATATAAGTAATAGGAATACAAAATGTGAATATAAGTACCAGCATGCATACAAACATTAATAAATAGTATAATCGAGACCTCATTTTGATCTATAACATCATATATTCTATGGTAATCCCATAAAATAGTGAAAATTTCATTATCTGGCAATACTGTCATAACACAATTAATGCCATAACAAAAACATTATTTAGGTATCTGTAATAGTGTTACTGTAAACAAATCTAGTGCAAGGCCTATAGCGCAATGATATAAAATACATATTTGATTAATGATAATTAGAATTACTAGTTTGTGAACTTAGTGTAATTTTATCATGAGAGCCCTACTTATAAAAAAAATGTGATGCAAAACTGCAGTGGTAAACTAGTAGTAACCGCATATAATTAAATGTTTACTGCTTCTCTTGACTTCATGATTCTCTCCTATGCTTGATTTAATCTGACTTTCGTTCAGCATAAGAGCAGTACAGAACAGTTTATTCATACAGTTATATGGTACTCAATGATGTTTCCGTCGATAACCAACTACATGTATGTGATGGTCCCGTAAGATTATGTTATCTAATGATACCACCCATGTCCTAGTTTTATAATCTATGATTTTCACATGATAATCCATTAAATAACATGTTTCTCCAAATATATCAGTACCAGTAAGCAATGTATGACTAGATGAATACTTAGCTTAGATGCACAGGAGTGTATGATACTACTTGGGTTTGTGTAACTACAGTCACTGTTTATTTCTCAGATTATATTACTATTGGTAACTGTATATAGGCACACAAATAGGTCAGACATGGTGGCACATGCCTTTAATCTCAGAATTTGGGAGGCAGAGGCAAGGGGATGAATTTCTCCGAGTTCAAGGCCAGCCTGGTCTACATGGTAAACTCTGGAGCTCTCTACAGAACCTGCCTCAGAAGTAATTCAACACTAAAAACAAAGGCTCATAAATATACTTACAACATGCAACACCAGTGTTAAAAATCAACACAAAATATAGCCATATTAAGTAACATGTAAGTATGTATTTTGTTTTGCTTTAAGAGGGAGATCTCATTTTAACCCAGAGGCTTTGAAACCCGCTATGTAAAGAAACACGACCTAGAACTTGTAATGCTCCTGTCTCTACCTGCCCCTGCCTCCCAAGTGCTAGGTTTTCAGGAGTATATCACCATGCTTAAGTTTATGGAGTGCTCACAAACTCAAGGCTCTCTGTACATTACTAATGCTCTCCGTACTTAAATATCTTGTACTGCATGCAAAAATGAGTAATAATAAAAGTTTGTAACAAATATTTTTAAAACATGAAAATGAAACTATATGCAAAACAAGGTGTAAGTATGGTTAATGCTGAGGGATGATACCCCAGGTCTTTTCGCTTTCCAATTATGAGAGACACTGTCTCTTGAAACAAACTATCTACTGTTTATAAAAACAAGTAACTTTAGAAAAAGTCCCCTTCCAGGAGAAAAGGGCAGGATACCTACTGAACTGACACTTGGTTATGCAAGCTCAGACAGACGGGGCCTTGCTATGCCTCGTGCAGCACACATGCTACTGAGCCCTCTTCATATCAGTCTATGGGAACCGGGACTCAAAGAAATACCAAAAGCACAGTATTATGGATTCTGATCCTGTGAGAAACTTTGTTATCACTGGCCCAGAAGTATCACATTTCCTACCAGCATCCACAAACTAACAAATCGATGTACTAATCTGATGTATATTCATATGTACATACACAATTACTTAGAAGTTTTGAAATTTTTATATAACCTCATGTGAAAAAAGTTATAAACATAATGAAAACTATATGAAATTTTATTACATTCTTCTAGGGAAATGGCAACTTAAACAGGAAAAATTTTAATAGCTCCATCAATAATACCATGCTTATAAACTTCAATGTTGATATATTTACAGTCAATTTGCACTATATATGCTAATTATGTAGTATGAAGTTGCTACAAACCCTGATTTTTGAAACAAGGACCACTGTGCCTATAGGAGACACAGGTGGGTTCCAGCAAGCCTGTCACATCTTCAAGCAACTGATCAATAGTCCTGTGTTTTATGTGTCTCTGCTTAAAAACATTGGCTTCATACACATGACTCCATGACTGTTAATGACTAAGAGCCACGGGCTTTAGAGGGTCTTTTATCTAGGTCCATCTGCTACTGTTTTGTTGTTTTCCTGAAGACACCTGCTGTACAGAACATGTACCATAAATACGTTTCTACACCGTATCATCCTGAGACACACAGGCCAGCCAGAACCAGCTGAGCTGGGTCCCCTTTCCCTAATGACGACTGACACATTTTTGGCTTTTCTTGTAAGGACGCTGGTACTGTGCTTGGCCATTGGTTCAGGGCTTCACACATTTAGCTACCTTAACTTCTCTGAAGCTTCATCAAGCACTATAGATGGTAATTTTTTTTTGTTGTTTTTTAACAAAAAAATCATGTATTCTCAATCATTCGATTTTACCATTAAAGACTTGGGAGCCTGGTAGCTCAGAGAGGCAGAGAAAGCACCCAGTTGACCTTCCTCCTCATCAGACAGCCCAGCAAGCGTTCCCCACTCACACAAAACCCCTTCTTCAAACTGAAAGTCCCTCCCTTCTACTTCCTGTGCATCTCTCTATTCACCCTCATGACTACCTTTTATTCTCTATGATATTTTTAATAATCTTATGTTCACTTCCTGTCAACTGGTTGCTTGTTCTGCCTAAGGTTGAGCCACACCACAAGTAAAAATAGATTTTTTTTCCCAGTAGATGTAATCAACTCAGGGGGTTCACAGTGTGATTAAATAAATATCCTACAACAATTTCTGTTCTTTCCAGAGCAGCCTCACGCACATCTCAGCAAGTTTGCTCTTCTCGTTCTGGATGGACCAGTTCTGATTTTGAACACAGCAACTCAACAAGATAGCACTGCAATTCATGTGTGAAGAAGCTTATCTGACAAGGAGAAAAGGAAGTCTTCTCGCACTCACAACACTAGAAAATACTTCAGCACTTTATTTGGGAGTCATTTTAAACAACACATTTGCCAACAAAAGCATGGCTCTAAAGAGACAGTAGAAAGGATGACCAGTTTACAGAACCAGAGAGAGAGAGAGAGAGAGAGAGAGAGAGAGAGAGAGAGAGAGAGAGATTGAGAGAGGTTGGGGGGTGGGGGTTCTTGTTTAACTTTGATTCCGAATACATGCACTAGACATTTCAACTTCTTAGCTGTTCCATGTTGTCTGTGAATAATCACAAACGCAGCAAATATTGACTTTGATCAAATCAAATCAACTTTATTAAGAATACATGATTAAGAAAACACAAAACTTGTAATAAGGATTGACTACGTGCACAATTTTAACTCCATCCATAGATTTAAACACACCCCTTTGCTCTAATTACTACGGAGGTCCAACACCACTGAACACTGTCCAGAGCCCACCCGTTACCTCTGGTAATAGATGTCTGAGCGTCCACAAGAGGCCCCTGACTTTCTAAAGGCCTCTCGGCGTTTCCAGCCAGGGCCCAGGGCTGGGCAGTCTTGCCAGGTCTCAGCCATAGATGCTTCAGGGACAGAACAGAAGCCTGCAAGACAGAAAGAAGGTAGAGTATGGGGAAAAGTGGCAAAGTATTTCCAGGTCACAAAAGCAACCTGTTTCTCCCTCTTCGTCCTCCTCCAAACATGCATATTACCCTTCCTCAGTCTGAGAAGACTCGTTCCTCCTATTCTGGGTAATTTTCTGGTTCCTAATTTTCTGGTCCTCAGGACCCTACTTCAGTGTTCTAAGCACCCATTTAAACTTTCCTTGACCTGAGTTTCCAACGTCTCCTGGTAGTCTAGCTGCATTTATGGCTCAGAGCCCCCAACTCCTCCATACATTGGATCAAACATTACCCACATTCTTCCCATTCCTCAGGTTGGAAGCCTCCCAAGTGTCCCTCTTAAGTTCAAGAGTTCGCCCCAAAGCTTATTTTCCCCTCATTATTCGGACTCACAACTCTTCTCCATCTCAGTCGCAAACGTCTCAATTGCTCACCCCTACAGCCGGTGTTTAGCTAATCTTTCTCTAACTGTATGTACCATTCTCCATTTCTCTTATCATCTTGTGAAACTTCCTTTTCCCTCCGCAGTGACCTGGCCTCCCAATTTCTCAGTTTTGTGTTCCAGGACAAGGCCATCCCTCCCAATCATCGGACATTCTACTTCTTTTTGTCCGCCACGAGTCTCCAGTCCCTCATCATTCGATTTCTCCCGTCTCGGGGCCCTATCTTTGCATGATCAGCTTTGGGACGCCATTTCTATCCTGTTAACACGAAGACCCAATGACTCTCTGAACGTTCTCGCTCTTCTACTCCTCGCCATCCTCGTCCCAGAATCTAGACACCGCTGTCAATGCCCTGAACCACATCCCTTCCTCTTCGGTCTTTCTGTGCAGTTCCCCCAGTCCCCTCGTTAAACATTCAGAGGAAGCCATTCCTTCTCCGGACGTGAGGGCCCTTCGCGCCTCCACGCTAGTGTTCCGAGCCTCCACAGCCTCTTCCCGAGCTGTCGCCACTCCCACGGCTGTCTCACCAGCTTGCCACCAGACCCGCAGCTTCCTCCGCTCTAGGCCCGTGGACCCATGGGAAGGATACCGCTTGCGCGACCCGCCCGTTCCACTCTTCCTCTCTTCCTCCTCCACCACTGCCTCTTCCAAAACAGTAGTTGTAGCCTCTGCGGCGGTTGCTTACTCCGGAACCGGAAGCCCAATGCTTGCCTTTGGGGCTCCGACTAGGACCAGGGGCTGTGTGTGCAGCCTGGTCACGCGTGCCCTCAGTGGGGAGGCTCCGCGCCTGCGCACTGAGGCTTCACAGCGGCGCGCGGGTTCCCGGGGATCTTCGGCGCCTGCGCACTGACAACACCTGCAGCCCGCCGGGTCTCGGTTGCCTGTGCGCCTGTGCGTCTCGGTGCACGGGCAACGCCACCTTCCCTGCTGCTCGGCTCCAAAGTCGCTCCGGACACAAGGGGGCGTGAATGGCCTGGCCGGCTCGGCCCACTCTGAGTTTCGGTCTCCATAAATAGCAGGAGCACGGAACGGTGAGGTTCTGCCTGTCCACTTCCTTTTCCAGGAGACACTCTGCCTTTGTTCCTGCGACTGCCTTCTTCAGGATTGGTACCCACTTCTTTGTGGAATAGGATCGCTGCACCCTGGCCAGGTTTCTTGCTTGGGAACCAAGGAGGAGGCGTGGTGTGCAAGCAAATATAATGAGGGCGCCAAGTGACAGATTGCCCGTTCTCAAAGGCCCAATGGGAAAGAATGGTGAACTGACCAAGGTAATTTATTTTGCTTTAAGCTGACTCCATTTAGTGTGCTTCACCCTTAGCACGGCCGGGTTGTGGTGTTACAAAGTTGGAGGGCTCGAGACTACTGGGAAAGACCACTCAATCAAATCCAATTAGCAGAATTTTATTAAGCTGGCCACCTGACTGCACCCACCAGATCGTGATAAGAGACTGAGACCCAGACTTAAAACGGATGGGAGGTTTTAAAGGCAAAACCACAACTGGTTCATTTATGAGGAAGTTGTAGCTATGTGAGGAAATGCCTTACTTCCACCTTGCACACAATTATAAGCATGTTTACAGAAGCCAGAGCGAGCAGTTAATCACTGCTTGGTAGTTACACAACTCTGGGAAGTGGGTAAAGGGACTTTGAAAATTCCCTGAATTTGTTACAAGGTCCTGCTAATAGACCGAAGCCCTAAGGCAGTTCTCTTGAGTAAAGTAGATTTGATTTGGGCCATGCCACATTCTCCACTGGTTCTGGATCGTGTGGATCAAATCATTCGTTCATACTCAGTGTTGGGCTAAATAGTGCTACTGGGCCTGCAGGAACTCAGAAGTTGGAAGTTCTGGTTCCTGGGGGCTAATGCGAAGCTCCCAGGGCTGGTGATTCAGTCATTCCTGTTGCTGTAAGAAGAAGAATGAGGGCAGCTGAGACCACCCTCTTGCTTCTACTGACAGCTCTTGTCAGTCAGAAGGCGTTCCCTACCTTCCGCTCCATTGTGCACCTGGGGAATGACATGACCCAGTACACGGAGACTGCCATCTCCTGATGCTAATTCCAGTTTCTTTGCAGTGAGTAACACATGTAACGAGGCCAAAGGTACAGGCCAACCAAGTCCCAGCTGAAGCAAGAAAGTCCATCCTCGTGTCCTCAGACCTACTGTACAGATGAGAGAACAGTAGGACAGACTATAAGGGGAACTGGGAAAGGCATAAACTGAAGATTCTAAGTGTCAGTGTCACAGCTCTGTGGGGAAAGGCTTCCCCAAAGGAAGTGTTATAACCCTGCTTTGGACAGAGGGGGGTAGAGTGGCAGGAGGAGGTTTCCCTAGTGCAAGTGTCACAGGAAAAGGTATCCTGGCATTCAGGAGCCAGGAATACAAAGAAGTCACACTGCACAACAAACCTAACACGAGAGATTTATTGGCAGGGGAAAAACACCCAAGAGGGGAGCTGCCTTTGCTTGGGTGAGAAGCAGCAAGAGTAGGGAAGAGCAGAAGACAGGGTTTGTATAGAGTTTGGAGGTGCAGGGGGCGTTCCAGGGTGGAGATTTCAAGCTCAGGGATTGGTGGTTTTTCCAGTCCTGAGCTTGGGTTTATTATTCTGTAGGGTAGAGCTTTGCCACAAGTGTCTGGAGGGACTCGGTCTGGCCATTATGGATATTAGAGTGTTCTGTGGGCAGAGGTTGGTCATTGGAAGTCCTCAGGGGCAGGGTCTGGCCACTGACATGCCTCAAGGGTCTTACACACATACACAGACACCTAATTTTGTTTACTATTGATAAACAATCAGGGGCCTAGAAAGGGAGATAATGTTATTCAACTACCCGCTGAATGGTGGGGGTTGGGGGGGCAAGCATCAAAGTCCTTGAGAAGAAGAACTTAAATCTTCACCATCAGGGTATAATTGGGGTCACCTGGCTCCACAGATAAGGTAATCCTGTAGCAGACACTGTTTAAACATCTAGTTAGAAACCTTTGGGATTTATTGTTGAAGAAATCTAGACAAGAGGTTAATAAGGCAGGATGCAACTGGTAGGACTTAGAAAAGGAGGAGGAGGAGGGTTAAGAAGGCTAATGTACAATTCCATATTAGACGAACGATGATCCTCTGGCCAGAGAGACATCGAGTTGTTTCTTACAGTTTGTTGGAGTTCGGTCTGGAGTTGTCAGATCTTGTCTTTTACTGTGACCAACTGGTTGACAGAGAAGCATCCTTCTTCTCTGAGAAAGACACTTTCTCTGCTGTTCGTAAATCCTCTCCTCACCGATTTTGTAGCACTATGGTGGCCAGTGAGTCTATTTGGCCGTGGAAGGTAAGGACAGTCTGAGCTACCTGTTGAAGATCCTGGATGTACTTAGATGAAAACTGATGGTAAATGTCTAGTAGGAAAGTAGTCCCTCTACTCCAGTGCCAATGCCAGTGATTATACCTAGGACTTGGAGAAAGGGTAGGACCTGACTGCTCATCTGTCAGACCATCCTGCTATAAACCCTCTGATTGGAGCCCGCAAGGGTTCATCACGAGGTAGAGGTACCACTCCTAGTTTTCGTGGTTAAGGGGGAAACACCAGGGCCCAAGTCCCAGACCACCCAACACATAGGCAGTAGTAAACCCTAGTGGTAAACACCAAGTGAGGTGTTGCGAATGTCCGGACATAAGGGCAGGGTGGTAGTGTTCAGAGTCAAAGTATTATCCCAGTCTGTGGGAGCCACTGTGCCCTAAGGAGGTAAAAAGCAGTCTTCAGCCGGGCGTGGTGGCGCACGCCTTTAATCCCAGCACT
>NC_034604.1:67498287-67515821 GCF_900095145.1 Mus pahari | reverse complement strand
AAAAAAAAAAAAAAAGCAGTCTTCAATACCTTATAGAGAGAGATGAGAGAGATAAGGGGTGGGGAAGGGTATTAGTGAGAAGTGAGGTGAGAGACTGTAGTACCCTCTGTGGTTGTGAGTTTGACCTGGAAGGGAGGAGACACAACTAGCACTCTCCAAAGTGGCCAGGCAGAGTGTGATTCAGTAGATGGTATGCAATTAGGATGGCCCAGATTTGTCCCATGGTATTTGCAGGATCAATATAGGTAACTGTGATGGTTTGTATATTCTTGGGACAGGGAGTGGCACCATTTGGAGGTGTGGCCTTGTTTGAATAGGTGTGACCTGGTCAGAGTAGGTGTGTCACTGTGGGTGTGGGCTTAAGATCCTCACCCTAGTTGCCTGGAAGTCAGTCTTCCACTAGCAGCCTTTGGATGAGGACATAGAACACTCAGCCTGCCTGGATACTGCTATGCTCCCACCTTGATGATAATGAACTGAACCTCTGAACCTATAAGCCAGCCCTAAGTAAATGTTGTTTTTTATGACTTGCCTTGGTCGTGGTGTCTGTTCACAGCAGTAAAACCCTAACTAAGAAAGACAGTAACCATTTTAAGTTTCTGACCACTTTTTACAGTAATCTTCTTTTTGGGTCATGGAGAAAACAGGCATAAGCGGTGAAGCCCTGGTGAAGAAGAAATGAATAAGAGAGTTCTAGGGGACTGAACTGGCCTTTGAATTTCCAAACCCTATTAGGATGGACTGTTGGTTAGAGATAGAGATCTTCTGGATGTTCAAGTAAGAGCTACCCCAGACAGGTGGGTCCCCCCAAAACTCTGTCAGGACTGAAAACAGGGCCCCATTGTCCAGAAGACAGGAGATGGATTGCCCTGATACTAAGGTGACTACCCAAGCCTCTCTGTTGGAGATGGCAGTGTTGGAGATGGCACGGGTGCCATCAGTTGCCCATGGCCAGACCTAGTAGACTGGAGGGTGATCTGAGCTTGATGTCTTCATGCTTCGAAGGATGGCAGAACCGTCAGCGGCCCATTGTCCCTCTTGATGGCACCATGGGCATGGTTGGAATGGTTTGTGAGTGTTTGGACAGACCCAGGCCCAGTTGCCCTCCTGACTGTCCTGGAGGTTTCCAGGCTCTGGAAGCTTAGGCAGCTGCTATGGCCACCTGAAAGGTCTTAGCCAGCCTCGGGTATGTTTGTTTGGGGGCTTTTTCATCTCTCCTATGATACATCTTAAAGGCCACAGCTAAGACTACTTCCTGTGAAGTCGGGAGGTTTTTTTTTCTCTAGAGATTTGAGTTTGGATCTAATATCAGGGAAACTCTGGGAGAAGTAAGTCACAGGGAGTTGTTTTCTTTCTGGGACTAGAGATACAGGATGGTATAGTTTAAGAGGGCTTTGGTCCAGGAATTCAGATGTCCCTCCCTCCACACCTCCACCCCTGTGTTTTTCTTTCTTGGGGTATTATAATACTAGATTCTGTACCTAAAGGTCTAGACCTATGAAGTGAATTCTGACATTCACAAGCCTTTGTTGTATAAACCTTGTTCGTTAATTTAAATCTACTGGTTAAATAAAAATGGCTGTTAATTAATGGAGGGATCAGAGGGAAGCAGGGTTTTGAGTTACCTGGTTGTGATGGTTTGAATTTGGTTGGCCCCAAAAGTGGCACTATTTGGAGATGTGGCCTTGGAGTAGATGTAACCTTCTTGGAGGAAGTGTGGCCTTCTTGGAGAAGTGTGTCATTGTGGACGTAGGCTTTAAGCTGGCCAGAACTGAGTCTCCTCAAAGCAGCCATCAGATGAAGATGTAGAACTCTCAGCTCCACCTGCACCATGCCTGCCTGGGTACTGTCATGCTCCCATCTTGATGATAAAGGACCAAACCTCTGACCCTGTAAGCCAGCCCCTATTAAATGTTGTCCTTATAAGAGTTGCCATAGTCACGGTGTCTGTTCACAACAGTAAAACCCTAAGACACTGGTTGAATAGGGTGGAAGGTGCTAGGTCCAGCATGGCCACGAAAGGGACAGTGTGATATGGTTCCCACCCTGGGAGCAGAGACAGCAGGGCATGGGTCTTCTCCAGTGCAGTCAGTTGCTATAGGCATAAGGGTTGTTTATATAATAATGTATGTATTTTACTTTATGTTGCTCCTTCAAAGAATGTTTTCCCCACCAAGGTTAATGTCTCCATGATAATCAGAAACAGCACAGTTCCAGGAAGTGAGAATATGTCTAGTGTTTCTCGGCAAGATGGTAATGCTTTGAAATTCAAGACAGCCCTTAAGGCTGTGGGAAAGAAATATGAAAACATGAGTTTAAGAATATATAAACCGGGGCTGGTGAGGTGGCTCAGTGGGCAAGAGCACCCGACTGCTCTTCCGAAGGTCCATAGTTCAAATCCCAGCAACCACATGGTGGCTCATAACCATCCGTAACAAGATCTGATGCCCTCTTCTGGAGTGTCTGAAGACAGCTATAGTGTTCTTACATATAATAAATAAATAAATATTTAAAAAAAAAAAAAAAAAAAAGAATATATAAACCGATGTGAGAACTGCTCTTTACAGGACTTCTAAACTATACAAAATATAAAGATGTAATATGAATTATATGAGGGGCTTCATGGACCTGAAAGAACAGAGGCAGCTGCACTGAGCCAGCTTTTTCAGAAATATATTAAGGGAGGAGATAAAGAGATTTAGGGAATGGTAATCCCAGAGCAAGATCTCATCCAGCTAAGTTTACTATTTGTGCTTGCAGTTGAGCAAGGAATAGTTTGTGTCGCGTCCTCTCTCGACCACAGCAAGGAAGATGCAACCACCAGTTCTTCTTACAGCAGTTTATTCAGGAACCTTGAACAATCTTCATCATCTCCCTCTTCATCTCCCCCGAGCGCAGGGATACAAGCCCTTTTATACTGTTATCCACTCCAATCATGGCAGGCCACATCACTTCACCAGGCGTGCGGCCTCAGCCAACCAGAAGAACGGGAACATATCACCACCAAATATGGACCCGTTTACCACAAGCTCCATAGCCAACAGGTGCCATCTTTTAAGGTGCGGCTTCGGATAGCCCAGGGGAGGGGCCGTGGCCTCCTACAGGTTTAGACTTTTAATCTGGAATGAACCACAATCCAGAAATGGAGGGCACACTTGTGATCCAGATCTTGAGGCTGGAAGATACAGGTATAGTGAGGAATAGTGTCCACGAAAAGCTTAGGCCCAGGCATGGTAGTACATACTTTTAATCCCAGGAAAAAAGGCAAGCAGATTTCTGAGTTCAAGGCCAGCCTGGGACAGAGTGAGTTCTAGGTGAAGAAAAGCTTAGGTCTAGGTTTGGTGGTTCATGCCTTTTATCTCAGCACTCAGGAGACAGAGCCATGCAGATCTCTGAGTTGAAGGTCTGTCTACAGACAAAGGTCTAGGACAGCCAAGCTTAGGAAGTGAAGGAGTTGGAAAACAGAAAGCCAGTGATAATATAATAGAACTATGGGGCCATGTTACAGTTCCAGCTCCAGCAAGCAGCAGAACTCAGCAGTTTTGGGTCACCCACCATGGCTCTATCTTTAGCATTTAGGAGCTAAGGTCATAAAATGCTAATTTATGGGATAATCAAAAAAGAACCCAGGGTAAATGATTCAATTGATATGCAATTCCTAAGGAACTAGCTTGTGTAAAGTAAAAGACTGAACTTCCAGTCTGCTAGAGAAAGCTATAGGCATAAATTTTTCACAACCTGTTTTAATAAGGATTCAACCACTCCTCTACTTCACCACCCAGCAGAGGTAGTGGAAAAGAAAGGTTATTAGGATATGAGGGAAGTGGACCTGTGTAGAAATAGTTCTTTGGAAGCAATTCCAGCCTTTGTTATTCTCAGTCCAGTCCACTAGCAAACACCAACACCAAATCAGCAGATGCAGACCAGTCCACTTGGCAGATAACTCATGAACCAGCAGTTTCAGTCCAGTCCACTCAGCAGACACCACACACAAATCAGCAAGGGTAGATCAATCCAGAAGGAACAGCAAGGCTCACCAACCCACCCAAGTTGGAGGAAGCAGCAAGAAGCTGCAGGAATCTAACAAGAAGTTCTTTCCAGAGTTTCTCTCTATGACATCATCACAAGCAAAGCCCAGCAACACAATGTAAGGTGAACCAATGCTTATGTGTCATCAGCGAAGAACAGCAAGGCAGAGCAAAGTGAACCAGTGCTCTAGTTCCTACTGCCTGTACTTCCTAAATATAACATGTCCTTTTATGTGTCTGCTATAGCAAAACATCCTTTCACCTGTGTCTGCTTCAGCAAAACATTCCTTTGCCTGTATGCCCCAGGGAAAACATCATTTGACATAACTTACTTTCCAAAGAAACCAGAAGTTTGCCGGGGGGGTGGTGGCACATGCCTTTAATCCTAGCACTTGGGAGGCAGAGGCAGGCGGATTTCTGAGTTTGAGGCCAGCCTGGTCTACAAAGTGAGTTCCAGGACAGCTAGAGCTATAAAGAGAAACCCTGTCTCGAAAAAAAAAAAAGAAACCAGAAGTTTTCACTTCATATCCCCCTTTCTGTTTAAAAATTGTCCTTTCCTCTATATTAATTATACATTAATACATTAATATACATTAATGATCTACACACAATAGAATTATAACTATAAGTAATTATAAGAACCATCACATTTTTAAATAGATAGCTGATACAATATAGACAATATTTTAACAAAACCTTGAATTTCTGTCAATATACAATAATTAAACAAAAACCTTAAATTTCTGTTAGTATAGCCAGACGTGGTGGCACATGCCTTTAATCCCAGCACTTGGGAGGCAGAGGCAGGCAAAGTTCTAAGTTCGAGGCCAGTCTGGTCTACAGAGTGAGTTCCAGGACAGCCAGGACTACACAGAGAAACCCTGTCTCAAAAAAACAAAAACAAAAAAATATATATATCAATTCCTGATTATAACCAATAACGACCTTCCACCATAGATGATAATAACCTTAATACATCAAACAACCAACTTAAGGGACTAGTGTAGGCAAAAGCATTTAACCTCTCATCTTACCCACCACAGACCAGAGGCAGTGAAAGAAAAATTATTAGGATATGGGGAAAGTGGACTTGTTTAGCAATAGTTCTTTAGGGGCAAGCTTGATCTTCTTTGGGAGCAGTTGAGTCCCATAGCAAACATGAAATATGGTCAGCAGCTGCAGACCAGTCCTCTAGGTAGGCAGGCACCACTCAAGAACCAGCAGCCACAGACCAGTCCATTCAGCAGGCAGACACCACTCATGAACCAGCAGCTATAGTTCAATCCTGAAGAAGCCGAAAGGCTTACCAGTTGGCCTGAGGCTGCAGAAAGCAGCAAGGTGCTGAGGAATTCTTGGGTAAGTTTATCTCAGTGTCAGTGTTAGGACCGGCTGAGCTCAACAACACTATGCAAGGCAAATCAATGCATGTGTGTTGTTAGCAAAGAATATCGAGGTGGAGCAAACCAAACCAATGCTCAGTGCTCATCTCCTACTGTCTGTGGGGTCATATTTATACTCCTGCATCACGAGTCCTTTCACATGTTTGCTATATAAAAACATCCCTTCACCTGTGTCTGCCTCAGCAAAACATTCTCTTCTGTGTCTGCTTCAGCAGAACATTCTTTCCTGTGGCTCAGGGAAACATCATGTGATATGACTAACTTTCCAAAGAAACTAGAAGTTTCCATTTCAGGCTGGGATGATGACGATCTTATAATTACTTCCTGTAGAATTGGGGTGAGGAATTCCCATTTGGGGCCCAAGGAAAAGAATGGTTAGTCTGAAAAAAGCTAGCTGTAGCATTTGTTGCCCAGTCTTTATGTTTATTCAGTCTCTGTATTGTGTGACCAGTCTATGTATCATCAAGTGTCTGCGTTTATCCAGTCTCTGTGTGATCTATCATTAGTATTAATCCTTTTGAAGTTGATTTGTGTGCATATTTTGGAGAAACAATTAATTGAAACAGTCTAGGAATCACCTGAGCTATTTGCTTTGTGAAGACATGTCTCAGCTGATAAGAGTTTTTCCCTGGTCAGATCTAATCTTTATAAATTTTGCAGTATCCATATATTTTCATTCCTTGTAGAAACATAAGCATAACCACACACTCATCTTAAAACTAGTGCTAGTTTCCATTCTAACATCAACACATCCTTATAGTGAAGTGACCAAAATAGCAGGATAAACTCCATTTTGCCTGTCAAACTCCATTTGAGTTACTTGTCCTCAGAGTAACACAGCCCCCACCCTTGGGCTCTGAGAAAAAGACCACAAAGTGTTCTTAACAGTTGAAAATAGACATAGCAGCTGTGGCCAGCTCACAATAACAGGATATGCTGGTCACAATAACAGGATGGACTGAGAAAACATGAGTCGTTCTCAGGTCAAGATGCCCCTTTTAGACGTGTGGTCTCTCCTTGTGGTTCGAACAGATGCTATGTACCAATCAGTTTAAAGGCCAATATTCTTTTACCCACATAACCAATCATGTAACACCAAGGCTTGGATCCCCTGCTTGTAATTTTCCCCTGTATAAACCCTAAGCCCCTAGACCTAGGGGTCACTTTCTTAACCTGTTGCATCAGGATAGCTTGTGACCCCAGTTCAAATTTGAATAAAGACTCTCATATGGTTGCATCAGAGTTATGGTCTCTGGTGTCTCTTGGGGGGGGGATCTTATGATCTGGGCATAACATTGTGGGGACTCATCCAGGTTCCCCGAGACCCCCAAACCCAGACCTGGAGGGTCTGGTGCTGGCCGTTGAGTGTTTAGTGTTTCTGTGTGTTGTCTGTTTCTGTTCTTGCAGTATTGGCATAAGCGACAAGGAGCGGCTAAGAGCGGATGTGCTGGAGAATGACAGCTGTGGGGGTCCGGGAGATGTTCCTGGCCCCAGGGTGGATGAAGTGCCCACCCATCAGTTGGAAGAGGGAGAACCTCACCACCAATTGCTTTCCTCCCTGTGTCACTTTCTGTTTCCAACTTGGGAGTCTGTGAGTCCGAGTTCTTAGATTCACTTTTTCTTTCAGTCGAGATGTGGCTATTTTGTGCATGTCTGTTTGTCTACTGTGTTTCTTGTGGTGTTTAGTTTTTTTTGTTTGTATTGGACTTTGATGGACACCGTGGGACAGACTGCCTCTCACCCTCTCCATCTTGCTTTGTCTCATTTTAAGGAAGTTAGGGCCAGGGCACATAACCTCTCTATATGTAAGAAGAAAGGGAAAATGACTGCTTATTGTAGCTCAGAGTGGCCAGCTTCCAATGTTAGATGGCCACAGGAGGGGACCTTCTATCTCCCTAGGGCGTCAGCAGTAGAAGACAAGGTGTTTCAAAAGGCTCATAGACATCCTGATCAGGTCCCCTATAAAGTAATCTGGAAGGGTTTGGGTTACTAACCCACTACCTTGGATTAAGCCTTTCCTCTTTTCCTCCTGCTAATGTTTCCTCATCAACAGGAGCTGTGCTGGCCCTTGTGACTGAAGACCAAGAGACCCCCAACACCAACAGTCCCTCTTATAGAATAGTACCCCCTGAGGACCTTATTTTCCCCTGACTTATGTTCCCTCTCTGGCCGAGCCACAGGTTGAGGAGAAACAGCAAGCACCAGCACTGCCACCCACCCCAGCTCCAGCACCACCTCCTCTCCAACTTCAGAGGTGGCAGTCTTGGGGATAGGAGGGAGCCATACAGGGTACAAGGAGCAGATGCACCATGTCTTCTGAGGCTGGGGGCTGGAGGCAGACTCCACTGTTCTACCCCTGCGTGCAGCGGAGCCAGTAGACCAACATGGAACCAACCTCACTATTATAGCTCTTTATAATTGCAAGGGGCAGAACCCCCGATTTTCTGAAAACCCCAAAGATCTTATTGGCCTCTTAGATACTGTTCTTTTCATCCATCAGCCCACATGATATGACTGTCAGCAGCTTTTGCAGATTTTCCCTACTGAAGAAAAGGAATGTATCATCTTGGAGGCCCAGAAGAACATTCCAGGAGATAATGGCACTGCAACCACAACCCAAAGCCAATATTAATTAGCAGTTCCCCTCTGGAGACCTGATTGGGACAACAGCACAGCTGAAAGCAAAGAGCACCTTGGAGTTACCACCAGGCTCTGATGGCAGGTGTCAAGGCAGCCACTAGGTGGCCTCACCAGTTTGGCCAAGGTTAGTGATGTTAGGCAGGGGGACTCATGAAAGCCCAGCAGCCTTTCTCCAACAGATCTTGGAGACTTTCCACTGTTATACACACATAGACCTCGAGGAAGCAGGGAATTCTGGTACAGTAGACCAGCTTTCATCAATAAGTCAGTGCCGGACATTAGAAGGAAGTGTCAGAGGCAGGAAAGTCTAGGAGAAAAGTCACTGAGGGATTTATTGGAAGTTGCAGAAAATGTATACAATAATAAAGAGAGTGCAGACAAAAGGCAGATTAAGACAGGAAAGGTACTGAATAGGGATTTGGCCAAGAACCTTCTGGCTAACAACATCCCGGACCCAGAAGAAAGGAAACAGCAGCTCTGATGGATCATAGAGGGAAAGGAGTCTAAAAGAGGCTGGCAACCAGAACTAGGTAAGAACAAATGCGCCTACTGTAAGGAGGAAGCACACTGGGCTAAAGAGTGCCCAAAGAAGGAGCCACAGGCTAAGGCCAGAGTCAAAGAAGAAGAAGATTGAGGAAGTCAGGGTTCAGACCTCCTCCCTGAACCCAGGGTAACCCTTAGAGTGGAGGGTATGTCTCTAGACTTCCTGGTAGATACTGAAGCTCAACATTCAGTGCTCTTAAAGACCAAAGGGCCGGTGTCTTTCCAAAGGTCCTGGGTCCGAGGGGCCACAGGTACTAAACAATATTCATGGACTCAAAAGTCAGTAGATCTGGGAATGGGATGGGATGATATGTTTATGGTCATTCCTGAGTGCCCCTACCCCTTGCTGGGGAGAGATCTCTTAGTAAAGAGAAGAACTCAAATTCTTTTTAAATCTGGAGTTATCCAATTATTGGATCAGAAAGGCAATCCAATCCAGGTGTTGACTCTTAACCTGGCCTCTGAGACTGAGTACAGACTATACAAAGTCACTTACTGCCCCCAAACAAGACTTGGAAATTTGGTTGAGAAAGTTTCCCCCAGTGTGGGTAGAAACAGGAGGTGTGGGCCTAGCAAAACATTGACCTCCTGTGTTTGTTGAGCTTAAACCAGGGACTGACCCAGCTCAAGTCTGCCAGTACCCCATGTCCTAGGAAGCACGAAAGGGGATCACCCCCCATATCCATAAATTGTTGGCCCTGGGAGTCCTCAGGCTATGCCAATCAGCCTGGAATACCCCCACTGCTACCCATGAAGAAGCCAAATTCTAACGATTACTGTCCCATCTGAGACCTATGGGAAATTAACCGTGGAGTGATGAATGTACAGCCCACAGTGCCTAACCTCTATACCTTGCTGAGCTCATTGCCACCAGACCGAAAGTGGTCTTCTGTTCTTGATCTAAAGGATGTTCGTTTTTTAGCCTACTCCTAGCCCCCAAGAGTCAGGAATACTTTGCCTTTGAATGATACAATCCTAAAAGAGGCATCAACGGACAACTCACCTGGACCTGCCTGCCCCAAGGCTATAAGAATTCAGTTGAAGCTCTACATGACAAGTTGGGTAACTACTGGGCTAACAACCCAAACACAACCCTTCTCTAATATGTAGATAACCTCCTGATTGTGGCAGAGAGTTGCTAAGAAGGATCTCAGAAACTCCTACAGGCTCTGGGGTACATGAGATATTGGGCATCCACTAAAAAGGCACAGCGTTGCAGACCGAGGTCACCTTTCTCGATTATATTCTGAAGGAGAGCCAGCGATGACTTTCAGCAGCAAGAAAAAAAAGACTGTTATTAGTATCCCTAACCCCTGGAGTCCATTACAGGGGAGAGTTCTTGGGGTCTGTAGTCTTCTATAGGCTATGGATTCCAAGCTTTGCCAAAATGGTTAAATCTCTATATGAAGCTACCAAGGAATCTAAGGACTTCATCTGGACTCAAGAACAACAGAGGGCCTTTAAAAAAGTAAAGTAAGCCCTGCTATTGGCTCCTGCCCTATGGCTACCAGACATCAGTAAGCTATTTCATCTGAATATTGATGAGCTAAAAGGGTCTTGACCCAAAATCTAGGGCCATGGAAACAACTAGTGGCTTATTTGTCAAAGAAATTGAACCCAGTGGCGGGAGAATGTCCACTTTACCTGAGTATTATTGCAGCCATGGCATTGCTAGTTAAGGATAAATTAACTTTGGGACAGAATTTGACCATAACTAGCTCCCATGCAATTGAAGGGGTACTTAGGCAGCCTCTGGATCAATGGCTCAGTAATAACCGCATGACTCATTATCAGACTTTAATAATCCTGCCCAAGTTACTTTCCAGCCTCTTGTCTCCTTGAACCCTGCAACTCTCCTATCTGACCCTGACTCAGATCATCCACTCCATCAACACGATGAGATTTTGGCTCAGGTACATAGTACCAAACCCAATTTGAAGGACTCCCCTCTGCCGAGGGCAGAATGAACATCATTTACAGATGGGAGCAGCTTCATTCATGAGGGTCAGAGGAAAGCAGGAGTGGTGGTGACTACAGAAACGGGTAACCTGGGCTCAGTCTCTTCCTCCAGGCACTTCCGCTCAAAGGGCCGAACTGATAGCACTAACACAGGCCCGCACCATGGGAACTGATAGCACTAACACAGGCCCTCACCATGGGAACTGATAGCACTAACACAGGCCCTCACCATGGGAAAAGGACTGGCTGTTAGCATTAACATGGACAGCCAGTGTGATGGTTTGTATGCTTGGCCCAAGAAGTGGTATGATTAGAAGGTGTGGCCCTGTTAGAGTACGTGTGTCACTGTGGGTGTGGGCTTTAAGACCCTCATCCTAGCTACCTGGAAGCCAGTATTCTGCTAGCAGCCTTCAGATGAAGACGTAGAATTCTCAGCTCCTCCTACACCATATGCCTGCCTGGATGCTGCCATGTTCCTACCTTGATGATAATGGATTGCCGCAGACCCCCAAACTCCAACCGGCAGAGACGGGGGAGAAATGACACAAACGCCAAGGAAGGTTCCAAACAGATTTCTTCTTTATCTCTCCGAGCAGCTTTTTCCTCTCACTCTCACAAACAGCTTTCTCTAACCCTCTCCCAGCTCCAACTAACTCCAACTGAACTCTTCGACTGCTTGCTCCAACTGGACTGTTTACAGCTTTCCCCACAGCATTCTCCTCCCTCCCTTTGGGGCACATCCTGTTTTTCTCAATCCTCATAGCTCCTTCACAACAACATTCTCCCCCCTGCCCAGGGTACATCCTGTTTTCAGTCCTCTGACCTAATCCCTCCCCCCTCTCCTGGATCCTTTCAGAGTTCAGTCAGGGCCCACTGTGATAGTCCAGTAACTCGGCAGGCAGTACAGGCTCAGCAGGCTCAGATTCTTGCAGCCAGGGAACAAGGGGCTTGGTACCTCCACTCTCCACATAGAGTTCAGGCTCAGGCTCTTGGCAAACAGGGGCCACGGGGCTTGGCATACCTGCTCCCCACAATGGACTGAACCTCTGAACCTGTAAGCCAGCCCCAATTAAATGTTGTCTTTATAAGAATTGCCTTGGATGGGCTGGAGGAATGACTTAGGGATTAAGAGTACTGACTGTTCTTCCAGAGGTCCTGAGTTCAATTCTCAGCAACCACATGGTGGCTCACAACCATCTGTAATGGGGTCCAATGCCCTCTGAAGACAGTGACAGTACACATTAAATAAATAAATTAATCTTTTTTAAAAAAAAAAGTTGCCTTGGTCATGGTGTTTGTTCACACAACCGTAAAACCCTAAGACAGCTGGTATGCATTTGCAAATTTGCAACTGCTCATGTACATGGAGCCATTTATCAGAAAAGAGGGCTCCTAACAGCAGAAGAAAAACTATCAAGAACAAAGATGAAATTCTGCAGCTCCTCTGGCTACCAAGGAAGCTGGACATCATACATTGTCCGGACCACCAAAAAGGAACACCAGTGGCTAGGGGTAACAACCTGGCTGACAAAGCTGCTAAGAAGGTAGCCTTAGAAGAAACGGCCACCTCTGTGTTGGCCACTATTCTACCTGAACCACTCAACCTCAACCTGCCAGAGCAACCAGTCTATACAGAAGAGATCAAATGGGCTAAAAAACCAACCCATGAGTCAATGTTTGGAAGGCTGGTGGCAGTCAGCCATTATAGTCCTTAGAGTGTTCTGTGGACAGAGCCTAGCAGTTGGGGGCTCTCAGGGCTGGGGCCTGGCCACTGAGTACCTCAAGCAGCTTGCACTAGGCACATACTCATTCTCTATAAGTCCCTCAGTGTGAGCATAGTCTTTTGTAATCTGCACTCTGTATCCTTCCATGGGCTAGTAGTAGGGGAGATAGTAATGTTGGCCTGTATTCCCACATAGGAAGGATGTTTATAATCCAGGCAGAGCAAACAGTGGAACAGTATGGTTTATCCAGGTATCCATTAATTTTACTAGGTCAACTTTAGGATCTTGGCTCAGGTGATAAGTTATTTCTCCACCAGTGAAATGAGCCAATTTAAACCAGATTAAACATACATATAAACACAGATCTATTGGGAAGCTGCTCTCTGGCAAGCTCACTGGCCCCAAGGACCAAGGCCAGGGGAGGGTGAAGAAAAAGAGAAAAAGAGCATGCAGAGAGAGAGAGAAGAGAAGAAAGAGAACTGGAAAGAGCAAAATGTCTGGATTATATAGGAAAGAGCCTCTTGGGGAAGGCAGCCCAGGCCCTGGGCTGGACAATTCAGAGGTCAGGACAGGATATGCCAGGTAGGGACTGAGGGATGTTAGGAGAACCTGAAGGCCAGGTCTGCTTTGGTATGTAAAATATGCACCTTAGCCTCTTATCCTGGGGTCTGAAACCAAACATCCCAGCCTTATGTTGGTAGTAAATGAATAAGAGGCAACATAATCATCTTTGTCTACTTCCTGCTAATATTCAGCCACTGTCATGGGGTGGGAGCAAAAGACTGGAATGTTAGTCAAGTCCTGGAAGAGCTGGTTGTTTCACTGCTGTCCAGGCTGTGAGACCGTCCTGGGGTAGAAGTGTGCAGGCCCAATTGAAGTAGTCTGTGGGGCTGCGCCAGAGCATCTGTGGTAACTGCTGTACTGTATACAGGTTCTGAGGAAATATCCGAACTTGGCAGGATGCTAGAACATACATATTATTATAGATGTATATATGTATGTATGTGTACATATACATATATACACAAATATATACATATATACACACATATATACATATTTATACACATATATGTATACATGTACATACATATGTTAGTGGCAGAAGATAAAGAGTTTAGGGAGAAAAGGTTGGAGACTGGAGGTGGGACTAGAGAGTTGGGGGGATGGGAGGGGCAAATAGAAAAGAAGAACATACAGTAGAGGGAGAAAGGACAGAAGAAGAGGAGGAAAAACTACAATGGACCAGAGCTGTGTAGCTGGAAGAAACTGCAAGTAACACGGGGTCTATACCTGGGGAATAAGTAGAGTATTAGATCTGTCTAATTTAGACATATAGTTTACAATCATAATATTTAGACTATGTGTTTCATATAGGCTTATTAGGGTTGGAAATTTAAATAAATTGACGCCCAACATAGGGTTTAGAATGGAACTAACCTGAGATAAAAGGCCACACATCCCTAAATAAACAACTAGAACTGGGCTCTAAAGCTGCAGAAGGGTAGAAATTAAACTCTGAGTGGCTCTAAAGGTTATACAGAGAGCTAACTAAGATGTTCCTTCCCCAAGTCTCAGGCAAACCTCGGCAACTAGAGGCAACACCACAGCCCAGAGATAGGACATAAAACAGTGCCACAACACAGGTGGTGATCCCTAAGCCTAAAAAGGACCAAGGACCCTAAGACCTGACTTCTTGAGACACAACCTTCATAACTAAAGATCAACAACCAAATAACAACAAACAACTAACTTTCCAAAGCCTCCTTATAGGTGGAAGAGACTGATCTGGGCATCTCTGTCCTGAGCCTGCTTTCCCATGCTCATTCCCATATCCTCCATGTCTAAACAGACAGCTAGATGGATGTTGTAGACCAGCTCATCAGCAGTCATCTTCACGTGGCCGAAAGTAACGGCCAGACACAGCACTTTCTTCATCTGAAACTTGATTGTAGATTTCACCTCATCCACGTGGGCCACCATGTTTTCATTGTGTGTCAGCAGGGAGGGGAACTTACCAGCCTTGTTTAGGCCTAGGCCCAGGATAGGTGGGATCTACTTGATCAGAGACTCAGAGGCCAAAAAGGCATCGTACTTCTTGGCCAGCTTTTTGACCAACTTCTTGTTCTTAAGCACCCCGATATTCATGTGGGGGATGTCCACAGCCTTGGCTTCATCACAGTGCTGCTGGTTCCCCCAGGATGCACACCGAGAACTTCGGGCAAAGGTAGACTTAAACCTGACAGTGCCGAAGTGTTTGTCCTTCTGAGGATCATAGTTCTTCAGGCTGATCTGCAGCCCCACTGTCTCCAGAAACATGGGGCATTTGCACTGGTTCCCGTGCAGGGCTTCCTGCACCACCTCGGACAGGGGGTCGCATGAGACTTTGCTGCTCATGGCTGCGGCTGCCGTGGAAACTGGAAAAGAAGCTACAACTAACTTTCTTAAGACTAACCATTTATTCTAAGTTTCTTGCCCTACCCCCAAATTCTTTTCCCCCAATTAAACAGCAACAACAAAATCATTAAAAAAAAAAAATGTCATCCCAGTCCCTTAAGTTGGGATATCTGGCTTGGTTATTTTATAAATTATGGATATGTTGTCATTTTAAAAAATGATTTACAAGTAATTATAGTTTTAAATGGGAAAAAAAACTAAAGAATGTAGATGCAGAGATTTCTATCTTTCCTTTCCTCTTCTCTATTCTTTTTTCTAAGGAAAGGGAAGGGGGTTAAAAAGAAAAAAGGGATATAGTAATATTATAAAAACTATACAAATATGTACAACTTACCTAAGTGGTACTGGTTTTGAAGGTATGATGGTGTCATGGAGAGTAGCTGAGGCTTGGCACTATGAAAGTCCAGGGAAGGCCATTGGTGAAGGTACAACCTCAGTTGCAGGTGACAAACCCAGAAGTAGGGGTTTGGCACCATAAAGAGTGCCTACAAAAGGCTATTGGTGAAGCCTAGTTACAACAGAAGACCCTGTCACATTGGAGATGTCAGTACCATGGGATGACCACCAAGAACAGCAGCAGTGGAGTATAGTCAACCAGAGCCTAGAGTTCTACAGAGGGCAGTGCTGGTGGTGTAGCCTGAGCCCCTTTGGAGGAGCTCAGAAGATCATGTGTGGAAACCAGACATTGAAACAAGTTGCTGTAATGTTGAAGTTAACTTAGAGACCCCAAGATGTTTGAGATGCCAGAGCTGTGGGCTATCTGCTGAGGAAAGCTGCTAACAGGGAGTAGAACCAGCCCAGGAGAAAGAAGTTTGTTGCAGTCAACAAAGATGAAAAAGGAGTTGGAAATCTGAAGACCGCTATGATATCAGACATGGAGATGCAGAGTTTGGAGTTTGCCCAGATGTTTTCCTGNCTTGCTTTGGGGATTACAGTTAAGTGATTGGATGAATCGCAGAAGAATCTTTCAACTTGGGACTTTTAACATTGTTTAGATTGCTATAAATTATGGGGAGTTTGGGAAATTGGACTAAATTTATTTTTTATTATGCTATAGGTAGGTATGGCCCCCCAAAGACTCATGTGTTTGAACAATCCTATAGGAGAGAGTGGCATGTGATGGCTTGTATGTGCTCAGCCTAGGGAGTAGGTGTGACCTTGTAGAAACTGTGTCACTGTGGGTGTGGCTCTAAGACCCTCATCCTAGCTTCCTGGGAGCCAGTCTTCTCCTGTTTTCAGAAAACGATGTAGAACTCTCAGCTCCTCCTACACCATGCCATCAGGTTTGCCATAAAAGGACAACATTTTTTTTTTAATTCGTTCTTTTTTTTTTAAAGAGATTTATTTATTTATTATGTGTAAGTACACTGTAGCTATCTTCAGACACTCCAGAAGAGGGCGTCAGATCTTGTTACGGATGGCTATGAGCCACCATGTGGTTGCTGGGATTTGAACTCCAGACCTTCAGAAGAGCAGTCAGGTGCTCTTACCCACTGAGTCATCTCTCCAGCCCCAAAAGGACAACATTTAATTTGGGATGGCTTACAGGTTCAGAGCTTCAGTCCCTTATCATCAAGGCAGGAGCATGGCAGCCTCCAGGTAGATATGGGGCTAGAAGAGCTGAGAATTCTACATCTTCATCCAAAGGCAGACAGGAGAAGATTATCCTCAGGCAGTTAGAAGGGTTTTAAAACCCACCCCCAGTGACATACACCTCTTCCAACAAGTCCACACCTCCTCCTAATAGTGCCACTCCCTGGGCCAAGCATATTCAAACCACCACAGGCCATGTCACATTTATATATTTCAAACAGACAGATGAAAATTTGAGGGATATAATTGGAGTTGTGGTGAAGCTATGACTTTCCCACAACAAAGATAGCTAGCTGCCTGTTACGTGACTACACTTAACCAACCTGGCAGTGAAGCCATGATGTCACCCTCTTTATCCCAAAGTAAGATTGTGTCCAGGCACATGATGTTTATCCACTATGTACTGTACTACTCCTGGCCAGGGTATAGTTAGCCAGACATGGCGGGTAACTTAAAATGAGCAGGATGATAACTCCCCATCACCATTGCAACCACCGCTGCTGCTGCTGCTGCTGCTGCTCCTGCTGCCACCGATGCTGCTGCCGCAGCGATCACTGCCACCAGCCCCATTCATGCATGGATAGGAGGGAGATGGGGGTGAAGTGGGGTTAGGTGGTACCTGGAGCCCTGTAAGCTGCTGTGCCTTAGGAGAGTCAGACTGGTGACTGTGTTGTAGTGAAGAAGGGGAAAGGGCTAGAGCATGGTTCCTCAGAAACTGGACATAGGGTATTCAGACCAATTTGGATAAACTTTGCAGCAGACATCCAAGAGGCATCTAGAGATCAATTTTAGACCCAGTTTTATGAATTAGCATTATTAAGCAATATTAATATATATAATTTGAGCGGATAAGCCAAACAGCAGACCACGCCAAGGTGATTCCACGTGAGAAATTTATTTAGCAGGGATGGGGAGCGGTGAAGCAGGTGGAAGAGTAGAGGAGAGAGAGAGAGGAGGAGGAGAAAAGGGGGAAGGGGGAAAAGAAGAAGAGAAGAGAGTGGGGTGAAGAGGAGGAGAAGAGGAAGAGAGCGAGGAGGGGGTGATACCCTAATTTATATGGAGAATGACATCACACCAATGAGGGTGGGGACTGAGCCAGGTGAGTTGTGGGATTGAGGGTCGTTGTCCTGGCAACGCAGGTCTAGTGTCACATGGTTGGGCCAGGCCTTGGAGTATCCTGGTGCTAACAT
>NC_034604.1:67476928-67491689 GCF_900095145.1 Mus pahari | reverse complement strand
TTCTAAAAACTGAGATGGATTTTCCTGTTTATCTTGGATAACCTCTTGAAGTTTTTTTAAAAATTTACCGGCTTTAAAGCTGCTTTTCTCAGACCCACCAAAAGACATGTAACAAACCTGTCCCTGGCTAGAATACTGCAAAGAATATGGCCAGTTCTGAGGCATAAATCAAGTAGTCAAGGAACAAACAAAGTATAAACAAAAGTCCCAAGGTCATTGTTTCTAGGGACCGATCAAGATGATCAAGATACAAGGAATACGGGTTGGAGAGATGTCTCAGCAGTTAAGAGCACTGACTGCTCTTCCAGAGAACCGAAGTTCAATTCCCAGCAACTATATGGTTGCTCACAACCATCTGTAATGGGATCCAGTGCCCTCTTGTGGTGTCTCTGAAAAGAGCAACAGTGTATTCATATGTAAATACATCTTTTAAAAAAAAATACAAGGAATACGTTCCTAGGCTGTATTTTTTCCTGAGCTTACTTCCTTGTCCCAGCCCAGTGTCAAATATTCTTGCCAATTTCCTAGAAGCAGCACCAAAAGCTCTCCACAGGTAAGTAGGTCCCACTCCTGATACAAGGCACCATGGATGTGTGTAGTGGTGAGAGCGTGCCAGCTGTCCATATAAGCATTGATTGCACAACCCTGTCCCGTAGACAGAATCTCTTATAAGTAATACCTGTCAATAAAAAAAGCCTATGACCAATGAGCTGAGGCAAGAAATAGGAGGTGCAACACTGACAGGAAGAGGTGGGATTCTGGGAAAAAGTGAGAGGTGCAAAGATTTGTCCCAGAACATAGAGGAGATCAAAAGCATGGGAGCTGAGCAGGGGTAATCAGCCACATAGAGAAACTCAGGATAGGATGAAGAGGAGATTCACACAGGAACTCTGAGGAGATATGAAGGTAAATGAAATTTAAGATCTGTGATTCATATAACTTATGTCAAATAGTCCAAAGAGTTGTTTGTAAGCTCAGGAGCCTGAGGCTGAGAACTTAGTGGAACAGGCCCGGGCATGTCCGGTCAGGCCCCAGGCCTGTTGTTAAAACATTCCTGGGGCTGCCTGGCCATAAAGATAAAAGAGGAATACAGGAACATGTCTGGGCTATCTTGGCTGAGTCATCAGCCATCTGACCCAGCACCTCCTTCTGCCCGTTGCCCTCCTGACATAGTTTGAAGTTATATATTAATCAGATGTTCCACTGACCTAGATAAGCATCCCCCCTTCAGGACTCCTGACATCCTGACTTGCATGTACTATTCTGCTAATGTGTAATCATTTTTGCTGATGTTCAAATGAGCCAACCATATGAAACTGCACCAATTCCCCCTAGCCCCCAACCCTCTCCCTATAAAAACCCCTAGCTTTCGAGCCTCGTGGTCGATTCCTCTGTCTCCTGCGTGAGATACGAATTGGCCCAGAGCTCCGCCATTAAACTACCTCATGTGTTTGCATCAAGACTGTTTCTTGTGTTTCCTTGGGTGTGCTCTTTCCCAAGACTCGAGTGGAGGTCCCCGAAAGGGGGTCCTACAGATGGATGTAAACCAGCAGGTAGCTGGACTTAGGATAGAATTAGGAGGAGATTTGCCACAGACCTGGATGCATGAAGCTGTGGACAGGTAACGAGCCATACAGAAGATTACATCTGCCTTGCTGGGGGGGTGGTCTTGAAGGCTATCCATGTTGCAGGTAGTCAGTGACCTGTGTGTAGTCATGAGTTGGCTGCTCCTCAGGTTCAGGCAAGAGGGATGCTGCGCCCAACATGGCCGAAGGTAACTTTATTCTGGGTGCATGAGAGTGGTGTTTGTATTTGACAGCCAGTGCTTGGGGGCTTCTTGTCTGGAGGAAGACATCTATCTCATGTGGAGCAGTCAGGCTAAGGTCCTGACCCATTGTCATTTTGTCAGCCTTCTTGACAAAGAACTTGGTGACCACTACTGCTGAGTTCAGTCTCTTGGATAAGTAGGCAACAGGCTCTCTCCAAGGTCCTAAAATTTGATTAGGACTCCCTTATTATTCCCCAGCCCTTGCTTGTAAACAGATGAAATGGCTTAGTAATGTAGGAGAGAGTCAGTCCCAGGGCAGAGACCAGACCATGCTTTAAGGTTTCAAACATCTCTTTTTCCTTTTCATCCCATGAAACTATTTCAACAAGATTTGGTATCCATAGACAGCAGTATCTCACAATCCCAAGGAATTCTAAGATTTTCCTCTTGGTCTTTGGCTTATAGATGTAGGCATAATGTTATTGTGCCCTGTATAAAGATTATCCTTTTATTATTCAAATGCTAATTTTGTGCCCCCATATCTGATTGCAATCCTTGTTCTGAGAATCTACTGTCTTGGTGTTGTATAAACATTGCTCTCCAGTTATTCCTTGATTGACTATAAACAAGCTGATTAGCCAGTAACTGAGCAGGGGAGAGAATAGGGCTGTATTTCCTCCCAGTTAGGTGTGGGGGGGGGGGGAGAAAATGGATGTTGTAATTCAGCCACAAGGGGAGGGTCCAAGAGGTATCATAAGAAAGCAGCTAGATCAGAGAAAGCCATAAAATACAAGTATCTTGGGATTTTGGTTATGAGGTAGCAAGATTAGTTTAGAGTATTAAAATAGATTAATACTGCTCAGTTGTTGTGCTTTAAGGCTATTTAAAAAATAAAATAGCCCTGCCTCAATTCTTTGGGAACTAGCTGGGTTAAGAGAAAACTGTAAAATTTATAGAATCGCCACTAACAGGTGGATCTGTAGAATTTCCTCAGTGCACCTCTGGGACAGGGTGTATTTTCCTCTTTCTAAATCATAACCAGGGTAGGTGGCTTTTGTACAACATAATTGGGTCTTCTTGGCAGAGACATAATAACTGCAGTCTTGAAACTCCATCAACAGGCCTTTTGTGGCATGTCTACAGTTGGTCTCAGTGTCAGTAGCCCATAATAGATCATCTGCAAATTGTAAGTAGGCAGCCTTTGGGTAATTTTGCACTGAGAACCTCTTTAAATGGGGTGGGTATCTTTTTAAATTCTTATGGCAATCTAATCCAAGCAAGTTGTCTATTTGGGGTGGTTTGAATATGCTTGGCCCATGGGAAGTGGCACTATTAGGAGGTGTGACTTTATTAGAATAGGTAGTCTTGTTGAAGAAAGTGTATCCCTGTGTAGGAAGGCTTTGAGGCCTCCTAGTACTCAAGCTTTGCCCAGTATGGAAGAGAAAGTCTCTCTCCTGGTTGACTTTAGATCAATATGTAGAACTCTCAGCTTCTCCATCACCATGTTTGTCTTCCATGTTCCTGCCATGATGATAATGGACTGAACTTCTGAAACCATAAGCCAGCCCCAATTAATGTTTGCCTTTGTAAGAATTGCCTTGGGGGGGCTGGAGAAATGTCTCAGCAATTAAGAGCACTGACTGTTCTTCCAGAGGTCCTGAGTTCAATTCCCAGGAATCATATGATGGCTCACAACCATCTGTAATGGTATCTGACACCCTCTTCTGGTGTGTCTGAAGACAGCTATAATGTATTCATATGCATAAAATAAATAAATAAATCTAAAAAAAAAAGAGTTGCTTTGGTCATAGTGTCTGTTTACAGCAATAAAACCCTAACTAGACACCATTAAATCCCCTCTACATCTGTCCATTCAAAAGAAAAAAATAGGTTGGCTTACCTTGGCCAGCAGCAGGCTGAAGAAAGCATCCTTTAGATCCAGAGCAACAGAAACTTGTTTTCCAAGGGACACAAAACTGAAACAGATATATGGGTGTGGAACTGCAGGATGAATAATTTCTACCCATTTATTTACTTCTATTAAGTCTTAGGCTTGTCATTGTTGGGGCTGGGTTATAAGTTGAGAGTGGAGGTATTCCAAGGTGACTAACAGGGAACTAAAATGTTAGCCTCCCTGAGTCCACGGATCTAAATTCCGATTCCTTTTTTGCTTTCACTCTGATTGGGGTTACAGTAGTAGTCAGCTGAATGACTGTTGGGCCTGATGTCTCGGTAGTCACAGTGGATTTGTTTCTGCCCACACCCCTGGAAACTTTGCTTTTAATTCAGCCAGAGTTGGGTAGGTCCCAGCTGGGCCAAGGATGAGACTTCTGCCACCCACCCTACTCCTGGTGTGATATAGTAGGTTAGGATTTTACAAACTCTACCAGGCCTCTTTCCAGAGTCAAGAGTCTCTTGGCCATAAGCCTGCTCTCAACTGCCAGCAAATATGGGTATGAGGAGCGTAGGTAGTGCCAAAGGCTTTCTGGGTCCTCTGGATGGAGTAAGGAGCACTGAGCCTTTATTTCCTGCCAGGGATGGATCAGACAGTATCTGGTATTCTTCCACAAATGGACAGTAACTAGTTGGGAGTTTGTAGTCTAATTCTGTCTTGTCTTCCTTAAAGGTGATAATGGTCTGTAGTTTCTAGAACAGGTCTTGGCCTCGTAGGGGATAGGTGTAGTCTGGCATAACCAGGAATGTATGTGTGGCCGTATCCCCTTCCAACATAATCAGATCACCTGTCTAGGAGCAAGCACCAGACCACTCTGTACCTTGAACTTCTATTTTGTCTTTTTATTGCCAGGGATCTGTTGAGTTTTTTGTTGTTGTTGTTGGTGGTGGTGGTGGGTTTTTTTTTAGGACTAAAAAAGTCATTCTGGTGTCTACCAGGGAACTGGTAGGCTTGCTCAAATTGCAGGTAACCATGGGCTCACTGGGGGCTTAATGGAATGGAGCCCAGCCCTATCAGGTAGTTTCATTTTATAATTGAAACTTTATAATTGCTTTGGGTGCTTCAGCCCAACAGTTTGGGCACTCGTTTTTCCAGTATCCTTACAATACGTACATTGATTTGAGGCTAAAGGAAGTCAAGGTAGTCTTGACACATCCCCTGGGACACAACCCCTGGGACATATCCCCTCGTCCCTCTGGAGGTTTCTTTCATTACCTTCTAACAGACCATCTGTCCTTGTTTCTCTCGGCACTAGCACAATTGTCTTTCCTAACCATTTTGACTATCTCTTCTATCAAGTCCCTATTATTAAATACTCAATGAAATACTTTTGACAACTCTGACATCTTTCCTTCAAATCCTTCTTGCCTCTGGAGATTCTTTCTAATATCTGGAGCTGTCTAGGTAATGCTATACTTATCACTCTTGTATTCTCTGGGGTTTGGGGATCATTGGGTATGACTGGGTGGCAAAGGCTATGTTAATCGCCTGCCCGTTCTCTGGGGCTTCCAGATCAAGGGGTGTATAGGTTGGGTAGGCTTCTAAAAGCCTCTCTGGAGACATGACAGGAATTGCAAAAAGCTCACTAACTTTAGATAAATCTGTGGCCTTCCATTTAGCATTAAAGAGACTACTCATTACAACTGAGCAATAGGTATTGATAGCCCCCTACCTTGTTCCTTGTTGGGGTCCCATTAACGTCTGGTAGAAGGAAAAATGGTTTCCAGAATCAAGGAGTCCTCAAAGGTTGTGGTCTTCATTGCTTCCCTTCAGATCATCTCTCTCTTCTGAGGGAAGAAACTTATCCCATGTAGGTTGGTGAGCATAAAACTCAAGAAGAGAAATTAAACCTTGAGGTCTGTGTGAGAAGGAGAGGTTTTGATTTTTCTAGTTATGAAGATCACTGATGAAAAGGTAAATGAACATAGGGCTATAGGGTAGATGTTACCTGCAGCTACAATCTTCTGGATCCTACATCTGATAGCCATGAAGATTGTGTTTCCAGGATGCCCAATCGTACTCACATATAGGGAAACTGATCCAGGAATGATCTTCCGAGAATGATAGGGTAAGACACCCCCCCCCGCCCCCAACCCTCGGTCAGTGGTACTTCGAGATGCCTCTGGTGACACCAAGATGAAATTTGATGCAAAAGCAAGAGGTTTATCTTCCTGCATGCACATCGGGGTTGACCTTCAACTAGCCCCTCAAGGCAAGTGACTAGAAGGTGATCTTGAATGGCTATTACAAACAGTTTTTATACTTTTTAGGGGCACAGATTATATCAGTAAGGTTACAGTTCAAACTTTAAAGTTTTGTGACATCCATTCTAAGGGGGAAGTTGAGCCCGTTGATGTCTGCTCTCCCATGTGTGCCTATAACTGGAAAAGATTAATGGAACACAGAAATACACATAAGGGATTGAGACAACAAAAACAAAAGACACAGGACACAAATCAATACCCACCAAGACAAACTAGATCCTGAGGTTATGTGGAAAGGTCCCACCCATGACTTGGACTCAGGAATTTTTATATATGCTATGTCCAGCTTTGTCCATAACTCCCCCAACTGGTGCCTCAGACTGAACAGAAACCAACACTCTAGGTTTATCTTACCTCTGGAGATCCCAAATACAGCTACACAGGTAGACTCCTTCAAAAAGGGTTAGGGCCAAATTGGTGAGGGGTAGCTAATTCTTGGGGACAAGGAATGTACTTTAAGAAGCCTGATGGCTATTATTCTTGCCTAGAAGGAACACCACTTCAGGACTTGGGAGTCCTCTCCTCAGGGATCATCCTGGGTCCTCCAAAAGATTGGTGAAGAAAGACACATACACACATCCCACCAAGAGACAAAAAACGGTTCAATTATATGGAGCCTTTATTTTCTACAAGTAGGACTGTCTCATACAGAGTAGTGGGGAGCATCCACAACTTCCAATTTGCTTGAGCTTTTAAAAGCAAAAACCATAGTTGTGTGGCATATAAAGTTAACTGTGAGCATCTGCACAGGAAGCAAGCAAGTGTTGTTCACAGAAGCAGAAAGATAGCAGTTATGGGTCAAGCTTTTTTTGTAACCTTGAGGTTATTCACAGGAATTACAGAGAATTTAGTTAAGGAACACACTGTATAGAAATTCATGCTAGTAGTGGTGGTGCATGCTGGTAGGATTTGCTGAAGGAGGCAGAGGCAGGAAGATCACAAGTTCGAGACCAGCCTGGCCTACACACTTTTTAAGCCAGGCAGTGGTGGTGCACGCCTTTAATCCCAACACTTGAGAGGCAGAGGCAGGCAGATTTCTGAGTTCGAGGCCAGCCTGGTCTACAGAGTGAGTTCCAGGACAGCCAGGGCTATACAGAGAAACCCTGTAAAAAAAAAAAAAAAAAAAAAAAGTAAGAGTGCTTGCTGCATAAACATGAAGATCTGAGTTCAAATCCCTAGAGCCCATGTAAGAAGCTGGGTGTGGTCTTAACCACACCTGTAACCCCAGTACTGGAGAGTAGAGGACAGACAGGAGGGTCCCTGAAACAGCTTAGTTCCATGTTTAGTGAGAGACCAGTCTTGAGGGAATAAGGTAGATCGTCTTTCTGTGGCCTCTGTACATGCACAGGGATACCCCACATAAACACACAAGCTTACACTATAGCACACCCTCTCTCTCACACACATAAATGATTCGATTCATAATAATGGTCACTGGAAAAATTAGTAGTTAAGTCATACCAGGTGTAGGTCAGGGGAATTATACAAATATGATTTCCATGTTAGGAAAGGAGGAACCCTATGTTTTGTTCTCAAAAGGGTAGGGAAACCATTTGTTCTATAAAGCAGGCTGTGTTTCTGAAGGAACGGATATATGGAGTCAGGGCAACTTGACTTTTCTCGTCTATTACATTTAACAGAAACTTGAGACTTCTGCCACCCGCCCTACTCCTGGTGTGATATAGTAGGTTAGGATTTTACAAACTCTACCAGGCCTCTTTCCAGAGTCAAGAGTCTCTTGGCCATAAGCCTGCTCTCAACTGCCAGCAAATATGGGTATGAGGAGTGTAGGTAGTGCCAAAGGCTTTCTGGGTCCTGTGGATGGAGTAAGGAGCACTGAGCTTTTATTTCCTACCAGGGTCATGTTGGCATGACCAGTGATGGACTGGTACCTGAAGTGGAAACCTAAGGGTTCTTTAGAGAGTCAGTTGTGTTAGATGGTGTTTTTCTGGGGCAAACATGTGAAGGAGTGTTTTCCTGAAGTGGACATAGACTCCTGAAGGAACGTTTCACTGAAGCAGACACAGGAGAGAGGCTGTTCTGCTAAAGCAATCACATGGAAGGACACATGATGAAGGATTCGTTGCTAACAAAGTGCACGTATTGGTCTGCCTGACATTGCATGGATGAGACAGTATAGAGGAGGGTGTCATTTTGGTATGTTGGTTGAGGAACAGTGTCAGCTGAGTGGTTCTGTGCCTCTCTGAGCTAGGAGACTTTCACCCCACCAACTGGCTCCCAAGTTTTAATGGTGAAATCAAATGTTTGAGATTTTGTTAAGAACAACATTTGGCACCAACACATGGCACAGCCACATAGAGAAATCACACCAGCTTCAGACAAACCGAGAAGCCACCCAGTTTGCTAAGTCACCTGGGAAGTCTTCAGGGAGAGAATTTAGGATGGGAAACAAGGCACTAGGACCATGAACAGCGCTGCTTTAAATGGCTTGAAAATAGAAGCAGAAAATGAAAATATAAACAATTTAACTGAGACTGACGTATTGCCAGTTATAATTACTACCAGTTTCATAATTCATATTTTATCCTTAATAGCCATAGTGATTTTCTGTGCCAAAAATTAAAAGTGGATTGATAAGGCACAAGCCTTAGAAAGACTTATAAATAAAAATAAGAAAAATAGAGACAGACAGATTAATTTAGACAAGAACCTACCATGCCAACCACATGGTAAAACTAAAGCTGAGCTGCCCAAGGTTGTTAGAAAACTAACCTTAGTTTATCCAGTTATTATACAAGAACTACCAGCAGATGATGGGTACTTCCAAGGTTTTGAAACATTTGAATGGAATGCTATAGACATTTATATTTGAAAGGGTTTGTAGAAGTAATCATTTCCTGTGGTTTGCATTCAACCCGTGTGAAGCAAATATAAAATTCATGGGCAACTCAAAACAGAATTATCCCCCAAGACTGGAAAGATTTGGCAATAGTAATATTGGAAGTTTGTCGTCAGTTACAATGTCAAAAATGGTGGAAAGAAGAAGTTAGGGTCATAGAACAATGAAATAGTACTAAAGTTATTACTGTTTCCCAAGATCAGTGGCTAGGTGAAGGTCAATATTCTGAGGTACAAAGGCAGCTTGAATTTGATGATTATACTTTGGTGCTATGCCATTTAGTAATTTGTTTTTTTTTAAGATTTATTTATTTTATATATATGAATACACTGTAGCTGTCTTTAGACACACCAGAAGAGGGCATCAGATCTCATTACAGGTGGTTGTGAGTCACCACGTGGTTGCTGGGAATTGAACTCAGGACCTCTGGAAGAGCAGAGGGTGCTCTTAACCACTGAGGCATCTCTCCAGCTCCCATTTAGTAGTTTTTAATGCTTGGGACAAGGTTGAAGAATCAGGAAAGAGGTCTGAGTCAGTTAACTAAAATTATACAAGGCCCAAAAGAAGCCCTCGCTGTTTTTTTTTTTTTCTTGAACTTGACTTCAGCTGTCAACAAAAGAGTATCAGATTCCCAAGTTGACAAATATTAATTGAATCTTTGATTTTTGAAATGCTAATTCAGAATGCAAAAGGATAAATAGAACTTTTAAGGCAAGATCACCACCAATAGATGAATGGACTGGAAATACATAGGATATTGAATCTCATATTTATGATGCTACTGTAATAGGAGAAGTAATTTCTAAAAGTTTTAAGAAAAATAAAAATGCCAGGTATTTTCACTGTGGTGAGAAAAGTCATTTAAAAAGGGACTGTAGACAAGGTGTTTCTAGAAACAATGTTTTTGCTTTTGATTTTGTTTTGAAAAACAATTTTAAAAAAAGGCCTTATCTTTCTGGAGTATGCAGAAGGTGTAGCAAAGGTCAGCATTGGACTAATGAATGCAGATCAACAAGGGACAAGCAAGATAATCCTTTGCCACTAGGAAATGTCCTAGAGGGCCTCTTGTAGGCCCTAATATCAAATTTGATTCAGTCATTCCTTGTTAAAGTCTAAGGAACTTAGCCACAAAGCTATTAAAAGATTTAATGCCTGTTGGTTTTTTGTTTTTTTTTGGTTTTTTGTTTTTGTTTTTGTTTTTGTTTTTGTTTTTGTTTTGAGACAGGGTTTCTCTGTGTAGCCCTGACTGACCTGGAACTCATTCTGTAGACCAGGCTGGCCTTGATCTCAGAAATCCACTTGCCTCTGCCTCCCAAGTGCTGGGATATGTGTGCCACCACTGCCTGGCTTAATGCCTGTTGTTAAAAACAACACAGCTCTGGATATAATCAAAGAACAACTTCAGGAGGTAAGATTCAGGAGAGACAAAAAAAAAAGTATTTTAATAAACTGCTATAAATAATCAGAGACCATAGCTAAAATACAAATAAGTGACATTGAAATGGGAGGTTTAGTAGACACAGGAGCAGGGGTAGCAAGAATTTTACCAAAACTTGGCATCTAGTCACCTTCTAGGGATTGGAACTTTATCTCAGGTAAAACAAAGTACAAGATGGGTAGAGTGTATAAGGCCAGAAGGATCAATAGGAAAATTAAAGCCATATGTGGCTAGTATAACCATGAATTTATGGGATGAATTTATGGGATGAATTTATGGGATGTGATTTGTTGCAGCAATGGAAAACACAGATTAACATTCCTTCAATCTCAGAAAATAAAGAATGCTCCTGAGAAAAATATTAAAAAGTGTTATCAAGAACCGTCACAGACTGTCTGGGTTGTCCATAAGCAGAACAGGGCAGGTGTTGGTCTTTCAAAGGTACCAACACCCCTAACTTTAAAATGGTAACTGACAAGACTGTATGGGTGGATCAATGGTCTATGACAAAAAAAATTTCAGGTACTAGAATAGCTGGTAAAGGAGTAGCTAAATGTTCAACACATTAAAGAATCTACCAGCTCATGGATTTCCCCTGTGTTATAAAAAAGAAATCAAGAAAATGGAGAGTGTTAACAGATTTAAGAGCCATAAATAAGATGATTCAGCCCCCGGGCATGGTGGCACACACCTTTAATCCCAGCATTCAGGAGGCAGAGGCAGGCGGATTTCTGAGTTCGAGGCCAGCCTGGTCTACAAAGTGAGTTCCAGGACAGCCAGGACTATACAGAGAAACCCTGTCTCGAAAAACAAAACAAAACAAAAAGATGATTCAGCCAATGAGCTCCTTACAACCAGGAATCTCCTTATCTTCCTTTTTATCTAAATCATAGCCTATGATAGTAATTGATTTAAAAGATTACTTTTTCACAATTCCTCTACATGAATGTGATTAGGAAAAGTTTGCTTTCTCAGTACCTACTTATAATAAGAATTGTCCAATAAAGATATCATTGGAAAGTCTTACCACAAGGAATGTTAAACAGTCCTACCTTGTGCCAATATGTTGCACAACAGCTGTTAGACATAATTTGTCAACAGTTTCTTCAACCTAAAATTTACCATTATATGGATGATATCTTACTGGCTGATTCAGATGCAGATATCTTAGGAAAAAATGTTTGATGAAGTAAAGAGAATTTTGCATTGATGGGGATTACAAATTGCTCAAACAAACAAACAAACAAACAAACAAACAAAAAACACAGGGCTGGCAAGATGGCTCAACGGGTAAGAGCATTGACTGCTCTTCCGAAGGTCCCATGTTCAAATCCCAGCAACCACATGGTGGCTCACAACCACCCATAATTAGATCTGATGCCCTCTTCTTGGGTGTCCGAAGACAGCTACAATGTACTTACATATAATAAATAAATCTCAAAAACACACACACACACACACACACACACACACACAAAGGAGATTTTGTTAATTATCTAGGATATAAGATAGATATAAAGAAAATTCATCCACAGAAAGTACAAATCAGGAGAGATCAATTGCAAACTCTTTATGATATTCAAAAATCACTGGGAGATATTGACTGGCTATGGCCCACAATTAGATTAACTACTCAAGAGCTAAGTAATTTATTTTAAACAATACAAGGTGATAAGGACTTAAATAGTCCATGGAAAAATTGTCAGCTGATGTGGTCCTCCCTTCTTCCTTAGGGCTGTTGGACACTGGCCTGCAAGGCCAAGGGAGCAAGGTTTGGATGGCCATAAATATCTACAGATTAGCTTCTGGGATCAGTTTTAGTGACACAGCTCAACTTTATTCTGGGTGAATAAGGGTTATACAGATCTTGGGGAATTGGTAGGAATTTCCAGGGTATATATACATTATAGGTAAGATGGTAAAGTTTCATTTACATGAAGAGGAATTACAACAACCTGTTGGAGAGGTTCTTATTGGGAGAGAGGAAATCAAACCTGTAATCTGGCCATAGGCTACATGACTTCCCTCAGAGGTTCCTCTGGGTTACAGAAGAGCTGTTTAGTCATAACATATTACCTAATTATCATACAGCAAGAAGGGCTGAGCGGGACTTATGTGCTGAGTCATGCAGCACTTGCAGGAAGGTTTGTGTGTGGCCATCCTCTAGATACGGTCAGGTATATGTGCTCAGTGACACTCTCCAAATAAGATCAGACAGAGAAGAGGAAGCCCCTCTGAGAAAGGGGGGATTCCCATTTTGAAGCATGCTTGGAGAGCTTATCTGGACATGGTGGAGTGCAACCTTAATAACCGGGTCTTTTGACAAGCTGAGGCTGAGAGAGATCGAGCCCTGGTTAAAAAAAAAAAAAAAAAAAATTACAGAATGCACATGTGACTCTCTTGGATCCAAAGCTGTATTGTATTTTAGTTATTTTGCCCTCTACTCATTCTCCCTCAGGTCACATATTAAAAGTAGATTTTGTAAAACCTACAGTAGTGGGAACTGGTACCTATCTGAACTCCTTCATGAGCAGGATATGGCAGCAAAGATTTCTGTGCCTTCTTGCACTGAAAAAGCTCAGTTGTCTATAATCCTCATCCCTAAACCGCTCACCGCTCACCCCTCCCCCAAAATAGGCACCTTTTGAACTGTGAGGACCAATAGAATGATCACAACATTTGGTTAACACATGATTTACTGGTGGTTCATCAGCCACTGATGGAAAGGGACAACTATAGACCAAGGGATGCAATGGCCAATACTGAGGACAGAACCACAAAATCAGTGCCGCTTTATTGGCTATAAGAAAATCAACTAGGGATCTGGAGAGATAGCTCAGCAGTTAAGAGCACTGACTGCTCTTCCAGAGGTCCTGAGTTCAATTCCCAGTAACCACATGGTGGCTCACAACCATCTGTAATGAGATCTGATGCCCTCTCCTGGTGTGTCTGAAGACAGCTACAGTGTACTGTCTATAATAAATAAATAAATAAATCTTAAAAAGAAAATAAAATCAACTAGAAAATTAAAAGGAAAATATCTTTTTCAATTCATGGTGCATGTGCAATGGTATAGTTATATGGTCATCCAAATAGAAAACCACTAACTGGCAGATAAATGGCAAAGATATCTGGCAATGGAAGGCATGAATGGAAATGGCAAAACGGAAGACCACTGGAAAAGTGAAACATTTGAAGAAAGAGACTATGTACCAAGAAAGGGTAATTGGCCAGATAATCTCGCGAACCTCTAATACATCTCTGCTGCCCTCTACGGGCATAAGAGGCAAATGGTCTTTATGTGGTCTAAATTCAGTTAAAATTAAAGCTGATTTGGGGGATACAGCATGGCTCTCTCCTATAAACCCAGACATGCTTGATAAAGGAAAATCCAAAATCTCAGAATTTCATATCAGAATTGCTACCTTATGTGAGAGACAGAGGAAAACAAAATATAAGGCACTATTCTATTACCACTAGTCTCATAATGTTTTGATCTTCATTTGACCCTTTAAAACTTCTCTTAAGGTATAAATATTATCTCAAAATGTGTAAGATTATTATGCGTATATAAACTTTCTGTTGTGTACTAGTATTCATGCAGAGTACTAATCCTAGACATAAACTTCATCTAGCTTCCTGTGCATGTTTTCAGGTTTGAGTCGGAAGCAGGTAACTAGTAACAAAATTTGTATATGCCTCAGATGTACGTAATAGATTGTAGTCCTCAAGCCATTTGGAAGTCTACTAACTATGGCATTTAAAATATTTAGTTTTTTACCATTCCTAACAATAACCCCTGAGGTCACCAAGAACATGATGGGGCCTTGAAAAGATGAATCCACCTGGATTGTGGGACACTAACCACTGGGAAAAACTAACTCATGTTTTGCCTGTTGCCAGGTTCTGCAGAAACAGTGGACACTGTTCTCTACCTAACCAGTATCGACACTAAGCTGAGTCTAGCATGACTGTCCTCTGAGAGGTTTCATCCAGTGGCTGACTCAGACAGATGTAGACGCCCACAGCTATACAGTGGACAGAGCTTGGGAAATCTATGGAAGATTAGGAGGAAGGATTGCAGGCCCCAAAGGGGATAGGTACTCCACTGGAAGATCAACAGTCAACTAATCTGGACTGTTTGGGCTTTCAGAGAATGAACCACCAACCAAAGAGCATACATAGGCTGGACCTAGGTCTTCCTGCACGTATGTCAGTTGTGCAGCCTGACCTTCATATGGGTCCCAAACAATAGAGTGGGCACTATCCCAAAAGCCGTTGCCTGTATGTGAGCTATGTTCTTCTAGCTGGGTTGCCTTGTCTGGCCTGTGGGAGAGATGCGCCTAACCTCTCAGAGACTTGATGGGGGGGGGGGGGCATCCTACCAGAAGAGAAGGGGAGGAGGGAAGGATTGTGGGATGGGGTGACTGAGAGGGGGGCAGTGAGCAGGATGTTAAGCAAAAAAAAAAAAAAAAAA
>NC_034604.1:67462697-67476872 GCF_900095145.1 Mus pahari | reverse complement strand
GGGTAAGAGCACTGACTGCTCTTCCAAAGGTCCTGAGTTCAAATCCCAGCAGCCACATGGTGGCTCACAATCACCTGTAGTGAGATCTGACGCCCTCTTCTGCATCAGAAGGCAGCTACAGTGTACTTATTTAAAATAATAATGAATAAATCTTAAAAATATATATTAAAATATTGTTACAAATGACCTGTCATAAGGTTAACCCTACAGTTAACCTCAGATTTCATAGGCAATGCTTCATGCTTGACAGTAACTATAATTTATAAAAACTCCCTTCTTAGAATCCTGCGGTATACTTTCACCCTCAGCCTGTCCTATCCAAAAGCCTACTTGGCACTGCAGGGACCCCGGTTAACCTGTACTTCTGTGCTCAGAAAAGCACATGGCCTCAGAGACTGCAGTCACCTTACCTTGTGTGCTACTGTTCGTGTTTCTTCAAGGTGTACACTTACAAAGGCCCAAGAGTGCTCACAGCATGTTCCTCCTGGGCTTCCAGACCACCGTATGCTAGAGGCTCTTACTGACCTCTACCCTAGTAAGACAGCTGAGCTGGAACAGAAGCCCTAATGACTATTATCTTGGTAGGAGGTGAACTTGCAATGTCACAGGTAACTCAAAAAACCCATGGTGATATAGGACAGCTACAGCCTTCCATTGAAATGCTTCACAATCAGGTTGAAATCTCTCTGACTGCGTTCTACAAAGTTAGAGGGGCTATATTTACTGTTTATGATTTGGGGAGAACTATGTGGATTCTTGGGTAAAGCTAGTGGTTTCTATGCAGGTGTATTGATCCGTCCTCATTTAAGACGCTTTTTTTTTTTTTTAATAATTTTTTTTTTTTTTGAGACAGGGTTTCTCTGTCTGGCTGTCCTGGAACTTACTCTGTAATCCAGGCTGGCCTCAAACTCAGAAATCCGCCTGCCTCCGCCTCCCGGGTGCTGGGATTAAAGGCGTGCGCCACCACTGCCCAGTTAAAAATTTTTTTTAAAGGTTTATTTATTTTATATATGTGAATATACTGTCACAGTCTTCAGACACACTAGAAGAGGGCATCAGATCCCATTACACATGGTTGTGAGCCACCATGTGGCTGCTGGGAATTGAACTCAGGACCTCTGGAAGAGCAATCAGTGCTCTTAACTGCTGAGCCTTCTCTCCAGCCCTAGAACAATTTTTAAAAGGTCAAAGAAAATCTTAATAAACATCAGAAGAGAGAGCAACAGTTCCTGGTCTCATTGCTGGTTTGACTGTAGTCCTTATATATGGGTCTCAAATTTCCCTTTCTCCTCCTAGACTTCTACTCCTCCAGCTTTAATCAACTAGTTGTTAAACTTCCTTAAACAATAGCCTTGCTCATAAGGGCCTAGTACAACTCTGAGCCACCCAAAGATGATGAGTCAATGCTTTGACTTATGTGAGACCAGTGGAGAATAAACCAAGCTGGTCCCATTTTGCTTTAGCTAACTCCATTTTGTGTGCTTCATACAACCATCCTCCCAAGCTTCACTCACCACAGCCTGCTTAGCAATGCTGACAGGATACCATTATAACAAGATAGGGGCCGAGTACAGATCAGTGGATTTTCCTCATGTGAGGTCAGACTCAGCCAAAGGGAGGACAGGATGGGTCTGCTCAATACTCCCAGCCTGCACATTTACCGCAGCCTGATTGGAGTACTGCTATACTACCTACCTCTACCTTGTCCAGGGGTTGGGACCACAACTGACAGTGGAGACTATTGAGAGATATCCTTGTTGGTTGTTCAAATTTTTATTAACAAAACCTGTATTTGGGGGTGGGGTGGGTATAGGCAAGGATGAGTAGACTTGAGTCTCACCCCAGCACTGACTATGGAGAGAGGAGACAGACAGTGACATAGGGAAAGCAGAGACCCCTTTGAGAAGGGCAAACGGAAGCCGAAACTCGGATGGTGAGGATCAAACTAGGGGCATCAGAATAAACAGGAATGGAGGCACAGACAGCTGGCAGTGCAGGGCCACTCCCCTAACTGAATGCAGGGTTGAGGCTCTGGGCTGGTGAAGTCAGCGGTCGGCACTGGAGCGAAGGTCAGTAGTGAGTGGATCGTGCTGGATCGTTTGGTGCAGCATCAGGGCAAGTAACCCTGCTCTGTTGGTCATGGCTGTACGCACATTCCGTTCCTGCTCAAAGAGCTCGTCCAGCTTGTACCACTGCCAAGGAAGTGAAAGGAAGCATGAGTAGCAGCTCTGGAGCCCGGGACTCTGGTCACACCCAGGGTTAAACCTACCACCCGCACACGCTCCAAGTCCACTTCTGCACGCCGGAGCTTCTCCCAGCAGTAATGGCGGTTGCACTGGCGCTTGGGCAGGCGGCAGAAGTCACCTGTGAGCTCAAAAACATCACGTACAAGTGGACACCCACAGACCTCATCAGCTGGCACCTGCAGAGACACCAAGGGTCAGTGTGGTTAGGTGAGGAGGAGTGGAGAATCTGAAGGAGAGTGAAAAGGAGACCAAAGGGTAGGAATGGGAGATGGCGAACAGTAAAGAGAGGGGCAAAGCTAACAGGAAGAGAAGGGAGGAGGAGGAAAAGAACAAATGGATGTGTGACATGGAGCAGGGTAGGACAGACTGCAGGGGGGTTGAGGAGAAACCTTACTTTGGGGTCCCGGGAGTGCTCAGGACACAGCACCTGGAGCCGCTTACAATATGTCTTGCTCTGAGGATTGTAGACATCACAGAAGAGTCGGGTAGCCCTGGGAGGTCAGCAGGAGGTGGGGGGCCTTGAGTAGCTCCAGGCCCACATCCAAGGCCCCACCCCAGCCACCCTTCTCCTAACTCCACATGGCAGCCTTACTCACCCCTCAATGCGTGTGGGGTACATTGACCCAAAGGACGTCTGGCTCTCATACTGCAGGGATGAACACAAAGAAAAGGACATTGGGCACCCTTTCATGCCACCCAAGCAACGAACTTGTCCCCTGTGGGCCCACAGACACCCCTGAACTATCCACTCTTTTTTTTCCCAAGACAGGGTTTCTCTGTATAGCCCTGGCTGTCCTGGAACTCACTTCATAGACCAGGCTGGCCTCGAACTCAGAAATCCGCCTGCCTCTGCCTCCCGAGTGCTGGGATTAAAGGCGTGCGCCACCACGCCCGGCTTGAACTATCCGCTCTTAGGACAGCCTCCTGACCTTAGCATAGCAACGCTCCATGTGACGCAAGGCAACTCGTGGGTTGATGGGGTGCCCACAGGAGACGCAGAAGATCTGCAGATCTGTGTCATCGCTGTCATTCTCGTTGTTCTGCATAGGTTGAAAGGCAGGATGAGGCCAGGCAAGACTCCGTACTGGGTCCTACCCACTCTACTGCCTCTTTACCTCCTCGTCCTCTCGCACAGCTTGCTGCTTAGCGCGAAGAATGATGGCCTCAAGCTCGTGGAATCTGCGCTCCATTTCCTGAAGGCGGGTGCGGGCACTCTGCTGCTCACGGCGGATCCGCTCAAGTAGCTTCTTGCCGTGCTCCTCAGCGATGCAGGGGCTTTGCTGCCACTGCTGGATGCGCTGGGGGAGGATCTCATAGATTCGGCTGCAGGGAGAGAGAGAAGAGCAGGCAGAGAGGCACCAGAAGCAGTGAGTGAGCTGACCAAGGGACAGGGAACAAGGATGGACCACCCAAACAGGTGCAAGGCTGAGTGACTGAAGGGAGGGGGAGGGGCAGGTGGTGACTGAATAGCGGCTTCCTATGCGGATGGGGTTTGACTGACTAGTACATAGACAACTAACTGTAGATATATGGAGGCAAAGTCTGGCCATACCCTCACTTTCCTTCCGGACCCCCTTCAGTGCCCCGGGAGAGACTCACTTGGCTGCCAGCTTCATGCCACAGTCATCTGAACAATACTTGGACCCAGGCTGGGCGGCCCGCACACAGCCAGGCCCCAGGCACTGCGGGAGAGACGCGGGGTCCTTGGCATCAGCCCTCTCTGGGTGTTTCCATTTGTCTTTATGTTTCTGCTTCTGTCGGTGCCGTTTGTACCGCTCCTCCTTCTAGAGGGCAAGACATGTCATGTCAGGGTTCAAGAGAGCTCAGCCTCAGACGCCGGCTGCCTCGCCACCGCACGTGTCTGGCTCCGTCTCCATCTCCCTCCCTGCACCAGCCTCTTCCTCTGACACCCGCTTTACCCTCTCCATCACCTTCTTCTCGGACTTCTTCTCCCGGCGCTTCACGTGCTTCACCTTCACCGCCCGCTTCCTCAGGGCGGGATCCAGGAACGGGGACTCTTCTGCATCACTCATCCAGGGCTGCAAGCAGGGCGTGCACTGACCCACCTGACACCTCAGGGCCATGCCCACCTGCTCAGTCACCCCAAGCAGGCTGTTCGCCCTCTGCCCCCTGTCCCCTGCCCCACCCTGCGGCCTCGCCTTCTCCCCTTCCTCCCCCACCACAGAAGGAGCCCGTTACTCACTAGGCCGTGATCATCAAAGGCCCCAGCGCAGAAGTCCTGGTACAGATCAGGGTCCAGTGCTAGGTCCTCATCTGAAAGTGGCTCAGGTGTTGCTGTAGCCTCTGGTGGCTCCTTAACCACTGATGACAACACTGTCCCCTCATCTTCACGGATACGCCCCAGCTTCTGGGACTGCTGTGGCTGCTGTTGAGTGGGTGGTGGCCGGCGGGGCCTTGGCAGGGCCTCTGAGGGTGTCACCGGCGAGAGCTGCGGGGCAGAATCTCAGGACTGGCCCTGACCGCCCTGCCCGCAGCCCTGCCCCGCCCTGGGGGACTGGACTCACCGAGGAAGGGAAGTACTTGTACGATTCCTGTGCGCAGGAGGAAGGCCTAGGTCAGCCCCAGGAAAATGGAGGGCCGCCCTGTCCTAGCCCCATCTACTTATCCTTGCCTCACCTGGTCTAACAAAGGTAGCTTCATCCCCCCCCCCCCCAAAGACATACCCAGCTGTGCCCTGGCATGCCAGGCAACCTAAATCTACCCGCTCCCCTCCAGAGCTGTCATCTGAACTTGCTAGGCCCCTCCCACCCACTTGGATACAACCAAGCTCCACCCCCACCTACACTTTCTCATTTGTAGCTCAAGCAGCCCTACTTGGGCCTCCCTGCCATGCTCTCCTATCTGATCCTTCCCAGCTCTGTCCATGCTCACCCGTGCCCGCAGCTGACACTGGCGAAGCCGGCACTTCTGCCGGATCTTGTTGGGGCCCCCAAACTTCTTCATGTCACGGCAGAAGTCACAGTGGCCACAGTCCTCAGTGCGTCGGCAGGCCTCGCACTCACCACACATCCGAGCTGACCGTTTGATTTGCTGCTGCTGCTGCTGCTGGTGGTGGTGGTGCTAGGAGACAACATCCAGAGTAGAGCTCAGGTCAGAGATGAGGCCCAAAGCCGAACTTTCCCCCACCCCAGGCACTGCAGCTACTCACCTGGCTAGGTGTGGCCACCAAGGGCTGTGGAGAAGATTTGTGGGGCGAAGCAGAGCCCCGAGCAAGCATGGCCCCAACCCCTGTCCCTGCCCCTGCCCGGCGCTGTAGCTCTGGATCTGAAGCCGGCCTCTTGCGCCCTCCTCCCTCATCCCGGGGCTCACTGCCGGCCCGCTCACTGCCATCCCGCTCCCGGCACTTTTTGTGGCGGTAACGAATCTCCAGCTTCGGGTCCTTCTCTGTGAGGCAAAGAGTGGGGCCAGGGTGGGTTTGTGGGAGGGATCTGAATGGTCCCAGAACCTCTTTCTCTTTTCCTGCCCCGCCAACTTGTCTGGCTCATACTACAGGAGAGCTGCCCCTTCCTTTGGGATCCTCCACAACTGCTCGCATTGGACCTGGCATTCCAGTTCATAACTCTGGCCGCACCGCACACCATCATTACCCAGGCTCCCTCCCGTGACAGCGCCTCTTCATCTCTTGGAGCCCACTTCCTTCCCTGCCCACGCGCACAGGCCTCACCTCGGCACTCCCGACAGTACCATTCCCGGATGGCCTTGGCCATCTTCTCAGTGATCCGGATGCAGTCTCCGTGGAACCACTCGTTGCAGTTGTCACATCCACTACATGTGACAGAGCAAGTGGTAGAGACGTGAGGGGGACGCCTCCTCAGGGGTGCCCAACCCCGCCAGCCATCAACCCCGCGGCCCGCTTCTCCCTGGCTCACATCATGAAGCAATTGATGTCCGGTTTGCGGCAGATGCAGTAGATGGGAGCGTTCTCCCCGTTCTCAGACTTGCTGTCGTCCCCGGCATCCGGAGGTTCCAGGTCTGAGCCATCTCCTTCCTGGGAGACCCACCCCCACGAAGGCTCCTTTAGTCCCCCTCCCGCCTTACAGCCTCACCACGGCTCACCACCAATTCCAACTGTGTCTTTGGACTTCCCATTAGCCTTTCTACTCTAGTTCACCCACTCCCTCTTCCTCACCTAACCCTGGGCCTCATTACTTTGCCTTACGCTTCTCCATCACTCGGACCCTCCCATCACACACACCCATCCTGTCAAGCATCCTGTCACGCTGACTGCTCATCCCATACACTTACCACACTGTGTCCCCCTTAAAGAGTTCTACGCGGATAGCACTCTTTAATTTACCCGGCTGTCGTCCCATGCCGGCTTCCCACAAGTGTCTACAACTTAGCTCATGGACCCCACCCCCGACGACGGTTCTCCAGAGCCTGGGCAAATACATTCGTGGCCAAGTCCTTATCTCTCTGACGAAGGAACTTCGCGTGAAGGTTTCCCACCAAACTGCCATCTGGAGTCCCCACTGAACTTCCACGATGGGTTCCCCCCAACCTACAACGGATCACCCAAGAACTCCCTGATGGTTCACCTCCAACCTCATTACACCCCTTCACTCACCGGCCGGGAGACGGGGCACACAGCTCGCCGGGGACCCCGTGCGCCTGCCAACAGGCAGCGGTTGCCGGTCCCCCCGACCTCTGCCTCTGAACCCCGATCCGACCCGGTACTCACCATATCTCCGCTCACAGAGCGCCCGCTCGGGACCCCGCGCAGCAACCCGCGAAGCCGAACGAGCTCCCCGGCAGCGTCCGCGGCGGGAGCAAAGGCGCCCGCGACTACTTCCGCCACTGGTCCCGCCTCCGCGGCCCCGCACTCTTCTACTCCTCACGCCCGGCGCGCCGGCTTTAGCGGCAAACAAATAGGTCGCCCACCTAGAGCGGCGAATGTCTCTCTGTCGCCGCCATCTTGACCATCGAGTCCGTAAGGCAGCAGAGACCATACGTTCCGGGAAGCATGGCCGCGCCTACAGTTCTGGTCCTCCGAGCGCGCCGCCACCTTGTCAGCCAAGTCCGTACGGTGGCCGCCAGAGGGCAATATGGCCGCATTTGCTTCGACGTTGCGACGCAGACGTCGTCGGCCGCTGAGCGTCATCAGGTGGACTTCGTGCGTTCCTAGGCAACGAATAGTAGCTTCCGGATCACCGCTCCTGAAGGGCGTGGCCATCTGGATGTTTGACTCCGGACTGTGACTGCTGGTGCCACAGACAGGATAATCCTGTTACTGCCTAGGTGTGTTTCATTCATTCCTGCAACCAACCTGCCCTTCGATGATGCTTATCAATGGGATGCCAGGCCTCCGGAGGGAAAATGAATACGGTGTCAGTACCTGCCCCACTTGTTTCTCCACTTTGATCTGCCTCCCCCATCATGTTTTCCAGTTTGATCTCGCGCTTTTTTATTTTTATTTTTTTTGACAGCGTCTCTCTAGTTCTAGCTGTGCTTCAACTCACTGTGTAGACCAGGCCGTCCTCGAACTTACGGAAATCCACCTGCCTCTCACTCTCAGGTACTGAGATTAAAGTCATGTGCGGTCACATCTGACTTAAAAAGAATTTTTTTTTTTAAAAACTTCTTAGTCATGGTGGCACATGCTGGTGATACCATCACTGCCAAGGCTGGAGTTAGAGGATGCAAATTAACAAGGTCTGCCTGGAGTTCAAGTTCAGCTTGGACAATTTTGAAGCCCTATTGGTATAAGATGGAAAAGGAAAAAAGAAAAGAAAAGAAAAGAAAAGAAAAGAAAAGAAAAGAAAAGAAAAGAGGAAAAGAAAGAAGAGAAATGGGTGTATAGCTAGCTCATAAAAGCCAGTACTGCCATGCAGTGGTGGCACACGCCTCCAATCCCAGCACTTGGGAGGCAGAGGCAGGTGGATTTCTAAGTTTGAGGACAGCCTGGTCTACAGTGAGTTCCAGGACAGCCAGGGCTACACAGAGAAACCCTGTCTCGAAAAAAAAAAAAAAAACCCAATTAATTAATTAAAAGCCAGTACTATTGCAGGGTTTTTGTTTTTTGTTTTTTGTTTTGTTTTTGTTTTGTTTTTGTTTTTTTTTTTTTTTTGTTTTTGTTTTTTGAGACAGGGTTTCTCTGTATAGCCCTGGCTGTCCTGGAACTCACTCTGTAGACCAGGCTGGCCTCGAACTCAGAAATCCANGCTGGCCTCGAACTCAGAAATCCACCTGCCTCTGCCTCTCAAGTGCTGGGATTAAAGGCGTGCGCCACCACGCCCAGCTGCAGTTTGTTTTTTTTTTTAAGATTTATTTATTATTATATCTAAGTACACTGTAGCTGTCTTCAGATGCACCAGAAGAGGGCGTCAGATCTCATTACGGATGGTTGTGGGCCACCATGTGGTTGCTGAGATTTGAACTCAGGACCTTCAGAAGAGCAGTCAGTGCTCTTAGCCGCTGAGCCATCTCTCTTGCCCACTATTGCAGTTTTACTTGCATATCCCTGAAATGAAAACAAGGTGCCAGGTCCAGTAATTCCCGAGTAAAAGCATGCAGAGCCTTAGTTCGACTCCTTGTATTACAAAAACAAATGATGATAAAAATTCGTAGGGCCAGTGAGACGGCTTAGCCAGTAAAGGCCCTTGTAGCCCAGCCTGGCAACCAGAGTTCTATTCCCAGAACTCATACAGGAGGACAGGAGGTGAGGACTGACAACGGCATATTTAGTGGTTTTTGACTTCCACACTAAAGCTAGAGCTAGAGTAAAGTCACACACACACACACACACACACACACACACACACACACACACACACACGGGAGTGGAAGGGAGGAGGGGTGAGAGGACAAATAGTGAGGTCTAGAGATAGCTCAGGGACTAAGAGTGTTCTTACAGAGGACATGAATTCAGTTCCCAGCACCCACATCAGGCCCCTCACAACCCTGTAAATCCAGGTCCAGGGAAAGCCTACTTTCTCTTCTAGTCTCCAAGGGCACTGTGCGCACACGAGCATGAATGACTACACACATAGACTTAATTAAAAAAAAATTACAAACTCATAGTTCTTTTTTATCTCAAGACAGGGTTTCTCTTTCAAGTCAGGGTTTCTCTTTCGAGACAAGGTTTAGGTACAGCCTTAGCTCTGCTGGAATTCACTCTACATCAGGCTGGCCTTGACCTTACAGAAATCTGCCTGCCTCTACCTCTGCCTCCTGTGTGTTGGGATTAGGTATGTGCTACCACCACTGGGCAAAAAAACATAATAATTCTTAAACTGACTTTAATTTTTTCTTTAGCTCTATAAGCTGCAGCATAATGTCACAGCATTTCACACTTTATGCATTTCTTTTTCTGTTTTGTTAGGCTTTTTTGAGATAGACTCTTTAGCTCAGGATGACTTTAAACTTCCACTTCTGTCACATGGTAAGTCCACCAGAGATCGTACACAGACATTCTTAAAGTTGACTAGAAAGTCTGCTTACAGCCGGTGGCTGCAAGAGACTTTCCCAAATCATGTAGCCCCACACCTCACTGCTGTTGGTCTTTTAAGCACAAAAACCACATCCCAGGTTGACACACTTTAGTTAACAAGACTAGTTAGCAAGAAGCAGCACTACAGAGGCCAAAAGCAAGGTTAGCACATTTAGGGACTTTCCCAGCTTCACCCCAGCTAATGACTTAGCCTTTGTTTCTGTTTTGGCACGGGGACTAGGTCTTTGTTCCTGTTGGGTTCCAAGGCCTGAATGATGTTTTTATTTTGGTGTCAGTTGCATTAAGGTGTGGGGTCCTAGCACCTCCAGAGTGCTAGGATCAGAGGCATGTGCTGGGGTGTTGTGAACCCAGAGCTTCAGGGTTCACATTCCAAGCAAGCCTCCTACAACTGACCATGTCCCCAGCTGTGTGTGTGCGTGCGTGTGTGTGTGTGTGTGTGTGTGTGTGTGTGTGTGTGAGAGAGAGAGAGAGAGAGAGAGAGAGAGAGAGAGAGAGAGAGAGAGAGAGAAAACTAATTCCTCCACTCCTTCATGGCCATGGCCATATCCCAATACTTCATCTGGACAACTAAACTTGGTGTTTCCTGGCAGCTCTTCTCACTATGGGCTTGGAAAAGCTCTTTTCTGCGCACCATTGTGTGAGACACCTGACTTTTACGCTGACAACATTTTCAAATGATTATTCTAAATACAACTGCATTAAATGTTAACATAGCTCCATACTTATTCCTGACTTGACAATCCCCTGGCAGGTTGTGGAATTAAAAGGAAAAATGAGAAAGAGGAAAACCTGAAGAAGCGCTGTAGACTAACTTGCTTTGAGTTATTTGCTTTTGCAAGGGTCCATGATTCACTGACAAGAGATAGCCCAGATTCAAATAGTATCCAACAGCAAAGAGTGTTTATTCTGCAGAAATCCAGCATGCAGGGGTCCACCCACTTTCAGAATGGAAGACAAACGTGTGCTTCACAGGCATAATTTAAAGCAGAATCGGGGAATCGCAGGGTGGGGGTAGATGTCCTTTCACTTGATTGGTCGGCTATCTCTAGGGATGTCTCTGGGATTGGCTGGGGCTCTGAAGACATTGCAGAACCTTTGCGGGGGGGGGGGGGGGGGTGGTGCCTGAAAACATGCTGACTCATGGCCCTTGCCGGAAACCGGGGTATTGGGGTAGCTTCTGATTGGCTGCCTTTGGGGTGTGGTTTATTCCAGTTACTTGTTTTGCTTCCTTCAAGATTTTACAAGTTTGTTTGTGAGGTTGGAGAAGTGGCTCAGCAGTTATAACTGCTTCTTGTTCTTACAGAGGACTCCAGTTGGGTTCCAGGCACCAACTATGTCACACAGCTGGACCCTAAGATGGCAGCACAGCAGCAGAGATCCTTGAATGACTGTCAGAGCTTAGCCAAGGCTGATGGCCATGAGGAAACACAAAGCTGACACCCCGCATTTCTCAGAAACCCCGTGTCTTAGGGTTTCTATTGTTGCAATGAAACCCCATGACCAAAGAGCAAGTTGGGGAAGAAAAAGTTTATTCATCTTACACTTTGACATTATAGTCTACTGAAATGTTAATTCTTAAGTGATGGTTCTTAAATGCTTTAACTTCCCTTGTAGCCCACCACCCACCAGAGGTAGTGGAAAAGAAAGGATACGGGGGAAAGTGGACCTGTTTGGAACTAAGGAGGTGTAGCAAAAATCTACACACAACAGAAAGGTTCTTTGGAGAACTCCCATCTGTGCTGTCTAAAAACCAGCAGTTCAGTTCACAGGTTAGCAGGCAGCAGCAGCTCAATACACTGGCAGACACTTTACGGATACACCAGCAGTCTAGTTTGGTAGAGTCGGGTTAGCAACAGCAGTGACACAACCTAGCAGAGACAGCCAGGCCTCAGCCTCTGCTCCAGTCACCAGGAAGGACCCGGAGGGATGCCAGGAGAAATTCTCAGCTGTGCCTCTCTCTGGGAAGCAAAGATCAGCGAAGACGAGAGACTCACAAGCATTGCACAGCTAGCTGTACCAGCAAGCCAATCTCTCTCTCCGTCACTCTGTGGAGTCCTATTTATATCTTCTAGACATCATGTGTCCTTCACGTGGCTTGTCTTAGCATAGGTCTTGCCTCAACAAGGGTCTTGCCTCAGCATGTACATCCAATCAGCCAGAGTCTGCAGAAGCGGCAAAGAAACTGCAGCATACCACTAGAAGTTTTTTGGTGTGTTTCTCTCTATGGAGTCCCGACAAATGCACTCAACTCTGCAATGTAAGGCTGACCAATACATGTGTGTTGTTAGCAAAGAATACTTCATCACATGTCCTTTCACATGCTTGTCTTAGTGGAACATCCACATTCTTGTGTCTGCTTCAGGGACACGTTCTTTCACGAGTCTGCCTGAGCCTTTCACACCTGTGTCCACTTTCAAATGTTTGCCCCAGCAAAACATCCAATCGACTTTCAAAGAACCCTTACGTTTCCACTTCAGTCCACCACTGAAGGTCCCTGAGACGGGATATCCTGGATAGTTTTATGTTAACTTGACACAGCTACCGTCACCTCAAAGGAGGGAAACTAAACTGACAAAATGCCTCCATAAGATCCATCTTTAAGAGTGTGAGAGGGGGGCTGGAAAGCCTGAACTACAGAGTGAGTTCCAAGACAGCCAGGGCTACACAGAGAAACCCTGTCTCAACACCCCCCCCCCCAAAACTGTGAGAGAGGGATTGGAGAGATGGCTCAGTGGTTAAGAGCACAGACTGCTCTTCTGAAGGTCCTGAGTTCAAATCCCAGCAACCCCATGGTGGCTCACAACCATCTGTAATGAGGCCTGACAATGTACTTAGATATAATAATAAATAAATCTTTAGGCCAGAGCAAGCAGGGTCGGCCTTGGTCATTTTCTCTTCACAACAATAGAATAGTCACGAAGATAGACTTTGGTTCCAAGAAGTATGGTATTGCTCGGGCAGGCCCGACTATGCTGCTTTTTGGGACTCTGAATTAGGAAAGCAGTTGAATGCTTTAAATGCTGGGATTTTTGGGCCATTCTAGTGAAGACAATGGTGCTGAGAGTAATATACATTGGCTTTAGAGGTTTCAGAGAGGAAGATTAGTAAATGGCCTAAAGACCATTCTTGTTATATTATGGCAAAGAATATGTCTGGGTTTTGTCCTTGTCCTAAAAATCAGCCTGACACTAAATAGATGAGTTGTGTTTTAATGTTGGCAGAGGAGATTTCAAGAAGTATTGACTGTCATGTGGTTATTAACAATTCCTCTTATGGAGATCTATAATGAAAAGGGGCAAAGAGAGTTCTTTTTAAAAATGTACAGTTTGAAGAGAAAAGCACCAGGCAGTATAATGCAGCTACGTCCAGCACTCACTCACAGAGATTAAAAAAAAAAAAAAAGGTAAGGAAAAGCCTGATGCTAAATGACACTAATTAGGTGGTGACCTCAGGCAAGACCCCACCTACCTAAGCTTCCGAATTGTAAAAAGGAGTGAAATAAAAGTTTAAGCAGTGAAGGAACCTATATAAGACAGAAAGCTGATGAAAATGTATTTGAACAAGGGAGCCATGTTCCAGCCCCCCCCCCAACAAGAATTTGGCAGCTTCAGCCACATGTTTCTGGATTTAGAGTCAAGATACAAGCAAGGGATTATGGAATCGCCCTCCAAGGTTTAGGAAAGGCTGGGAGACCAGGCATGCGTGTGGCAGGGTAGCCTCTGCATAGGCCATTGTGTGAAGCTGTGCAGGTGAATCCGGGATCAGGTTAGAGTTCCCATGATGTTGGAGATGCCAGAGTCATGGACTCCCTGCCAAGAAAAGCTGCAGACCGGGTGTAGAACCAGCTCAAGAGAGAGAAGTGTGTTGCCGTCAGAAAAGCTGAAAGGAGTTGGAGCTTTGAAGAACATGGAGATGCATACTTTGGACTCTTTCCAGCTGGTTTTAGGTACTGCTTCGATCTAATATTTCTTCACTATGCCCTCATTTAGAATGGCAATGTGTATTCTGCGTCATTATATGTGAGAAGTATGGGATCTGTTCTTCTTTATTTTTATTTTATGGGGGGTTACAGTTCAGAGACTGCTCTTTGTCTCAGACACTTTGAACTTTAGACTTTTTAAAACAGTGTTGAGACTATGAAAGATTATGGGGACTTTTGAAGTTGGACTGGAATCACTTCCTTACGATATCACAAACCTACCGGGGCCAGTGATTGGAAGGTGGTGGTTTGAATAAACATGTCCCCCCCCCCCCATCCCGACCAAGCTTAGTCATAGGGAATGGCACTGTTTGAGAAGGACTAGGAGATGTGGCCTTGTTGGAGTGGGCTTCATTTGAGGTTTCTTTTTTTTTTTTTAGATTTTATTTATTTATTATATGTAAGTACACTGTAGCTATCTTCAGACACTCCAGAAGAGGGCGTCAGATCTTGTTACAGATGGTTATGAGCCACCATGT
>NC_034604.1:67451664-67462567 GCF_900095145.1 Mus pahari | reverse complement strand
GGGTGCTCTTACCCAATGAGCCATCTCACCAGCCCCCATTTGAGGTTTCAGAAGCCTAAACAGACAAGGTTCATTGTATAAGTTCTGTTCCTCTACAGAACCCTAACTATATAGGCCTCTTGGATCTTAAAAGTTTTGAGAAGTCTCCTGACATTATTTCTTCAAAGTTCCTGTGTTCTTTTCTCTCTAGGTATCCATTTTTGTCCCTGTGACTAACGACCCATTTCATAAATACTTACTTGATTATGATTGACCCCTTTCGTTCTCCCATCCCTACTTAACCCTTCCCTCCTCAGTATTTCCTCTTCTCTTTCATATCATAAATATTTGCAATTGTCTATTTGGTGTTTGTAGAGTATTGTTGGGAACAAGCAAAAGAAACGCATTCCAAGTACCACCATTTTGTTCTCCGACTCCATTTAATCATCAGGAGAAACTCAATTCAAGGTCCCAGGGCCCAGGGGACCTGAGGACTTCCGTACAAGCTAAACAGCTTCTGTTGTAAACAGGTGTCCGAGTCCAGCCACCTCAAGGACAACTTCTTCATCTGCTGGCAGGGTCAAACAAGTTCAAGTTCCCAGGCCTAGGAACGAACACCTATCCCACTTCTCCAAACTTTTTCTTTTTTCTTTTTATCTGTTCACCTATGTAAATAATATAGAAATTTCTGTTGTCTAAACCAAGGTGCATAAGTTATATATCCTGTTATGCCCTAATTACATGCTGCTGAGTCGCTCCTTTGTCTCCTTATCATTCTGAGCCCCCGATATAATGTCTAAGAGAATGAATTAAGGACCCTGAAGCCAGGTGCCCTGGATATGGCCCAGGCTCCAGTGGCTACTCTCTTGCTTAATCTACAATGTCAAAACACAATTAGATAACACAGCAGCTTCCCCCAGCTCCCTCTCACTTTGTTCCCATCCTTTAAAAATGTTGTGCAACTTCCCTTCGGACAGTTTAGATCCCGAACTGGCTGCCTCCCTGAGCACGCAGAAAATAAAACTTTCTTTTTAAGCATCTGTATCTGAAGTGAGTTCCCTTGGCTTCCATCTTGATGTATCTAATCCCCATAAAGGCAGAATCTTTAAGCTCACCAAATTGGCTGCTTTCTGGAATCATTTGGGAGTATTTAAAAAATAAAATAAAATGCTCTGAGTGTCTGAGCTCATAATTTGCTCCCAGTCCCTGGTGTTTGTAAAAGCTGCCCCTGATGACTCTGCAGCAGGTTCGAGAGCCACTGTTTGAGCTGCTCGTGGGTTGTGGTCATAGAAGGATAACCAACGGAATTCACCCACCGAGAGCTCTAGGGCTCCAAAAGCCAGTCTTCTAAGTCAGAAGTGATCCAATCCTCCCCTAGCTCCGCCCCAGGCCCCGCCCACGACCCCGCCCAGACGCTGCGGATTCCCGCGGAAATGCTTGCGCCAGCGGAGTCTGCGCTGTTGGGGGAGCGCCTTTGTGCGCCTGCGCGGCCGCAGGTCCGGCGGGCAGTTTGAATTTGGGCTCTGGAACCTCGCGTCTGGATTTGGCGTTTCGGTCGTGGACCGGTGCGCTCGGTCCCCAGCCGTGGCGCAGGCTCTTCGCTCCAGACTCTCGCGAGGTCGCTGGCTCCGAAGCCGCCCGAGGAGGCATCGCTTAGCAGGTTCGGGGAGCGGGCGGCACGGCGCCTTCCCCGACTGCGGGTTCCAGCCAGGCGCGGCCAACCCGGGCCTGCGCAAAATCGTAATTGTTACGAGGGGTTGGGTTTGTTTTTGCCATTTTTATTCTTGGTAGCTGCGTGGCGCGGTTCTCAAGCATGGACTTGACGATGCCGCATCGCGTTGTCAAAGGATTGGATTGGCACCTTTCCACTCAACCCTCGCAAGGACCTTTCCTTCCACCAGCCTGGCGGGAGATGGCAGCTCTGGTTTAAGGTGCCATGATTGCAGGAGCCTCCAAGACAGATTACCACTGTGTATTTGTTAGACACTGAATTTTGTAGAATTGGAAAAGAAAAAAAAAGGCTATGGTTGCGTTCTTTCTCTTCAGAGTTGTTTACTTGTGAATATTTTTAGATATTGAAAGTGAACAGAAATGTGGCTCTACTTTCTTTTTAAAAGCGTTTCTCTGATGTTTTATTTAGATGCTTAAAGGATGGACTCAGATCTAGAACAGTTGTGCTCTTATGTTAACGAGAAGATTGGGAATATTAAGAAAATTCTGTCGATAAGAAATCTTGGTAAGCAAAACAGACTCAGATTTGGGGTACACACAAGGCGTCTTGATTATTCTGCCGTGGCTGTCGCTTAGTAAGGTAATTTTAGATTTCCAATAATGATTTTTCAAAACACTCCAGTGTCACACTGTCTTGAATAATGTAGAGGGGCCGTTAAGTAATGGGTGAACATTTCATTTTACTTACGTTCTTCTGGGATCAATAATCCCAGTAAGTGGGAGGCAGAGGCAGACAGATCTCAAGAGTTTAAGGCCAGCCTGGTGGTCATAGTGAATTCCAATACATACAGAGCTATGTAGTGAGACCCTGCTCCCCCCCCCCCCCAAAAAAAAACAACAAAACTCAAAAATCTCTGAAATGAACTTACTAGTTCATTTTAGCTATTATGCATTTAGTGTCAGAATTAGCAAGGCAAAATAAGAGTAACACACTAGACCTCACAGCGATGTAGTGATTGGCATTTAGGAAGTGTTAAGTCTTCTGTGTCCTTTCATGAAGTTAAGTTTTCCAGCCACATCAGACTCCAGGCCAGGAATGATTAGTTCCTTCTGCTTCCACACAGCAAATACCATCAAATTTCAAATGTTCTTCACTTACTTGTGTTCCATCCTTTGCTTGTTTGAAGTACACATACAACTTCTTTTTTTTCTTACTAGCTAGGTTGTCTCTATGTAGTCCTTCAGCTCACAAAGATTCTCCTGCCTCTGCCTCCTGGGTGCTGGGATTATAGGTATGCCTAATCACACTGACTGGTGGCACATACCTTTAATCCCAGTACTTGGGAGGCAGAGGCAGGTGGATTTCTGAGTTCGAGGCCGGCCTGGTCTACAGAGTGAGTTCCAGGACAGCCAGGGCTACACAGAGAAACCCTGCCTCCAAAAACAAAAAACAAAAAGAACAACAACAACAAAACCTTTTAAAGTTATAAAGTTATTCTTTTTTTTTTTTTTTAAAGATTTATTTATTTATTATATGTAAGTACACTGTAGCTGTCTTCAGACACTCCAAAAGAGGGCGTCAGATCTTGTTACAGATGGTTATGAGCCACCATGTGGTTGCTGGGATTTGAATTCAGGACCTTCGGAAGAGCAGTCAGGTGCTCTTACCCACTGAGCCATCTCACCAGCCCAAAAGTTATTCTTAAAACAGTGTTTTGTTAGATTTTATTTAGTATTTAGTGTCTGTGCTTGGGGGAGTTGCTTCTTTGCTTCCACCATAATCAAAACCAGGTTGTTAGTTAGGCTAGGCACGAGGTGCCTTCGCCTGCTGAGCCTCTTGTATTTGTAGGGAGGAAGACATTTCAGGCTTTCCAACCCCTCATAAATCTATGAATCTAGAGAGGTGCTAGGTGGTACAGGAAGTGTAAGCATGCTGTTTCTAAGTGTCTTTGCTTCTTCCAGGCCCTCAGGGTTTTCACCAGTCTGCCTTTGTTGTTCTTGTGGTTTCTACCTCTGGTTAAGAGTTTTCACTAGCAAGGATGAATTGCAAACTTGGAAATTCCCAAAGTGAGCCGCCGCCGTCTTCAGGCCCACCTCCCCTATACAAGCACACACTTGAAGGGCAGTCTAAACATAAGTTTAGCTCCCTGGCAGTTGAAGTTTTTCAGATTTTCCTTAAGAATATGTCCTCTGACCAGGTGTCGTGGCACACATCTTTAGTCCCAGCACTACGGAGGCAGAGGGAGGTGGGCGTCTGTGAATTTGAGGCCAGTCTCATCTACAGAGCAAGTTCCAGGACAGCCAGGGCTATACAGAGAAACCTTGTCTCACCCTCATCTCCCCAAAAAGAATATGTCCCCTGAAGTAGGTAACAGCCTCGAGTGAGATTTCTCACTTGTAACACCCTGTGGTTTGAGGTCTCAGAAGTCATTGGATCTTCTCCATAGTCCATGTAGTCACTGAGCCCGGAAGCCTCTAGCATCCCCCCACATGTACTGACTGGGTTGGTTGTAGCCTCTGCTCATACGTCCTGCCTGGTGTCTTGAGTCCCGGCTCATGTGGGTACTTGGGAAGAGTTGCCTCTTTCTGATAAATACTCAGCTAGGCCTATCTATATACGGGTGCTTATTATTTCTGAAGGTTTTACTGTATTGAGGGAATTTGCCAGAAATAAAAGCTTACCTCCCTTTTCCTTCTTTTCTGTACTACTTGGAAATGAAAGTTAGGCCAGGCCTGGTGGCACACATCTATAAGCCCTGCCCTGAAGAAGTTGAGCAGGGGGATATATCCAGGTCAACCTGGGCTACTGCATAGTAAGAACTTGGCATACATTAGCAAAACAAGACAGACAATTTAAGGTTACCTATGGGGACAGGTCTTTTATTATTATTATTATTATTATTATTATTATTATTATTATTATTATTATTACTTTTTTGTTGTTGCTGTTTTTGGAGACAGGGTTTCTCTGTGTAGCCCTGGCTGTCCTGGAACTTACTTTGTAGACCAGGCTGGTCTTGAACTCAGAAATCCACCTGCTTCTGCCTCCCGGGTGCTGGGATTAAAGGCGTGCGCCACCACTGCCCGGCGGGGACAGGTCTTAAATGAAGAAGAATTTGTCCTTTTTCTACTCAAATGTTTTTCTGAGTTGTAGGTGTCTGTTCCAAGAGTTCACATGGGTCTTGGATGTTTGGATTTTATGTATACTTTGTTCTCCGTTTTCTCTTTCTTTATCCTAGGCCAAGACCCTGCCCTGAAGACCACCTTAAGTAAAATAGGAGATGAGATCATTACAGTAAATGAGCTTCTAAATAAATTTGAATTGGAAATTCAGTATCAAGAACAAACTAACCGTTCACTCAAGGTAATGCTTTCCTGACTTGTAAAGAGAAGGTGATGAACCCAGAAACTCTCGTCACCAGGTCATTTGTAAGGATTCTTTATGTTTATAATGTTTATGACTTCGTAAACTATTAGTCTGTAAAGTAACTGTGTTCTCAACATGACAGAGCTCAGAAAGACAGCCATTTCTTTCTTCATGTTAATGGCCAATAGCATAGAACTTTACTAGAAAGTAAATTCTCTAAAGAATTCTTCATAGGTGTAATATAAACATGATGCCTTGGGGGAATGCCGAGTGAGAACAGCTACCTTGCCCGAGACGAGATGTGGGCCCTCACCTTGGTCTTCTCTGCCACCCTGAGTGAGACATGTCACCTCTTTAGGTCTCAGGGTTCTCATTTAAAGAACAATAGCTGTTTCTTAGCTACCCTCTGTTTCCTCCTTTTTATAAAATATAGGGACTCCTCATTAAAGAAAAGCTTGAACTTCACTCACGTGCATGTTTTGTTCTAAATATGTCTTCTGATTAACTTCAGCTTATAAGAGCATTTGTGTACTTTCCTAATGAGGCAAACAGTCTGCACTGTGATTATCCCATGCAGCTCTTGGCGCATTGGAATGCTCAGTGAGCTTGGAAAGGTAGCTTCCAGGTCTCCTCCAGCCTGCAGTCCTTATCTGAGAAGACTTTTTAGTTCTAGGGATGGGCATAACCAAGCTTAATGTAATCTCCAGTTGAAAGGAAAGTAGTGGCCATGAACATGAAAAGAAAAATGTCATAAGTTCAAAATGGAGAACAGTATTGGTCAGTGAGTTCTCGTCTTTCCTGGAACTCAGTGTATAGATGGGAGCCCAGAGTGTGTTCACCCAGGACATGAGGTCTGGTCACATGATTGAGAGTCAGAGGGCAGGGAGCTTTCTTGGTATGAGTTCCTTGTCCCAGGTTCTAGCAGAAATTAAATAAAACACACACTGTATATATACACTGAACACATCCAACTCCACATGCTGTATTCAGCTCCACAAACACACTGTACACAGGTACATACTATACACTGTATGTACTCACACACTGTACACAGACTCCCACGCACAGACACCAAGACACACCAAACAAAAAACCTAAATGTAAAAGAAATGAGAAATGTAGGACGAGTGCCTCTCCCTGGGCTGAGCTCCTCGCTCTGGTCCTGTTGCAGAGGCCGCACTAGGGAGTGTGTGCTGACTCAGCGATTTGCTAAACCGAAAAGCGTCAGCGTGCCCCTCATCTGTTCCTTAGCTGCTTCCCAAGGATAACCTGTTTGGGAAAGACTTAAACTTCATCTCAGCCTCACAATTGCAGGGTGGTTGCTTAGTGCTTGCTCTCTAAAAATGCAGCAGGGAGAACTACCATCCTCCAGGAACAGCCATGTGTCCCTGCTTGTGGCACTCGCAAGGACTGAGCATTGCGGTCCTTTCTGAGCTCGTGTCTTACGTCACACATCACGTGTAGAGGAAGAAGTCTTGCTCAGGAGCATTTTTAAAATTTAGGAGCTCTGGGGATCTCTTGAAGAAGAACGTAAAGATGTGGAGCATCTCAAAGAGCACGTTCCTCCCCATTTGCCTCAGCTGACAGCGACCCAGAGCTTGTAAGTATACTGTGGACTCTTGCTGTCTGGGGTATTTGTGGAAACAAATGTCTCAGTTACTTTCTGTCGCATACTTGACTTTGCCTCTTGCAGTAGAAGTCGTACTTCCCTGTCTTCCCCAGTCTCCTCACTCCTTCAGGCTGTTCTTTGCTGTGAGAATAGAATAGGGCACTCAGTGGCATCACTGGTCTACTAGATACCAGTCTCCTCCCTTCTGCCAGAGTGACAGTGAAGGTCTTTTCATCACCAAGATTTTGACCTCTGGGTAGTAGCTCCCGTGACCCTTGAGAACCAGGGTAACCACTGCCTATAGGGTCAGACAGGCTCTGTGAGCCCTGAGAAACAGCTGGAGAAGCCACCAACTTCACCCTTGCCACTCCACCAGCAGCGCGCGTGCCTGGCGTTCAGCTACCACTGCACTGCTCTTGTGAGAATGATGGCTAAGTGCTTCCTCAGCTCTGTGTCTGCATCCCTTGCTCACCCACTTTGTTCCTGGGTGCTGTTTCCATACTGCCCCGTTTCCTTGACTGCCATCCGGCATGTCTCAGATGTGGTTGTGTCCCCTCCCTCCCTCTGCGCCTCGTGTGGTTCTGCTTGTCTGACCCTAGTTGTCAGTGCTCTGAAGTGTCCAGTTCTAGTCTTGACATCTAGTTCTGGTGTTCTTGTGGCCTGCTGGAAATCTGGTGAGGGAGCTGTATCCTCTCAAAGTTGGCAGGTCCAAGGCTGAACTCAGTGGCTCTTTCCTTACCCATGTGTCTAGCCTATGGGCCTAGCCTATGGGCCTAGCCTATGGGTCTAGCCTATGTGTCTAGACTATGCGTCTAACCCATGTGTCTAGCCCATGTGTCTAGACTATGCGTCTAACCCATGTGTCTAGCCCATGTGTCTAGCCTATATGTGTCTAGCCCATATGTCTAGCCTATGTGTCTTTGTTGCTTGTGTTGCCTAGGCAGGGTCTTCTGTCTTCACTCTTTTTTGTTCTATCAGCCACCAGCTACCCAGTATGTCTCTCGGGTTTTGTGTCTTTTCCTCTGCCTTATTCACATTGCCTGGCTCTGAATTAGATCTTCTGTCTATCCTTTTTGTCTATAAGAGTTTCTCTGTTGTGCCCCCACCTTTCCTGGACTCTCATCTCTACTCCATCTCTCTAGTCCTGACACCAAAACTGGTTCTAACAGGTACTTTCAGCAAGTACAAATGTTCCATAGCTAACTTAGTTTTTGAAGTGTAGCATATATAGAAAAGTGATTTTGGTAGTATATGTAAAATTTAAAGAATAGTAAATCAGTATCTATATACGCATGGGCTAAATTTAGAACAGGATATAACCAGTACCTTAAAATACTTCTGATGCAGACCCTCCCTCCTCTCTACTGGCCTTGATGATTCTTAGAATTTCCCGACAAGGAGAGAGACTGCTGAAGAAAGTTACAGCTGAGTATCAGAGGAAAGAGGCCTCGTGGTCATCAGTCAGACTGTAGGGCTGGACAGTGGATAACCAGAGGAGTGTGGCCAGCAGAACAGCTGCCATGGGCCAGCTTCAGTTACCAGCCAGGTCAAAGCTGGAGTTTTGAGTAGGTTCAAGTGGATTCAGTGGGGGTTACCAAGCATGTCCTTAGTACATGGTCAAGAAGAGAAAGTTCAGGGAAGATTCAGCCAGTTTAATGATAGAGGAGGTCATATGGGTGTTCACCAAAGAAAGTATGATGCCATCACTTTGTTTTAACTGTGATTCCTGCTGTAATTCTACTGTACAGCTTGGATAGAGTAGTCCAGATTTACTGACCACCCACAATAACCTGTTATGTTTGTTGCACTCTGGTCTGATCTCCGGCTGTTGTCTTTCTGGGGAGTTCCTCTGCTGCCTTCTGTGTTGGATCTTATTTTCCCGGTCTGGTGTTTTTTTCTTGGAATAGTTCATGCATTACGGCAGCCAATGTCTCTTCTGTCTGGGCAGTTAAACAGCCTGAGAGCTACAGCCTGTTTCTAGACTTCACTCACTACAGTGCATTGCTAGACTCCATTTGCTATAGAGCAAATTCAAGGGCGGCCTGTGGTTCTTGCTGAGTCTGCGATAGCTAGTGACATAATAGTAGCGACTAACAGACAACACTAGGGTACACGGAAGATGATTGGTGTTTCCAGGCTCAGCTAGGAGGATGAAGAAGAGACTCTGGAGTTAAGCCCAGCTTTACACGTTGACTCTGAGAAGTAAACAGGAATACCGGGGAGGTGTGGAGTGGACATTCTGTGGGTGACAGACATGGTTGGGAATATATATGAAAACAGATGTACTATGAAGATTTACTAACTTAATTTTCAGAATTCCTCTTACAACTGAGATCTTCATATCCAAGGGGTAGAGATACAAAGAAAAGTTGGCTATAAAATTATTAAACAAGGATTTGTCACACATTTACAGATTTTTTTTTTCCCCCAAGTTTAAAAAACATGTTCAGTCTGCTACTTAATTCTGACACTTGCCTGTCTGCATGTTCATCTCTACTCTATAGAGTTCACAAGCCAGCTCTGGATCCTAAAGAGTCAGATAAAGTTGAGGAGCCTGTACTACCAAAGAAGCCTCCCAAAGAGCAGAGAATTATTAAGGAAATGCACTTTATAACTATGGATGAATTCAATGGCGTTCCTACGTAAGTACTGAGTTAAATTCTAATATTCAACTGTAGTGTAATTTATCTCGTGTGCCTGGCCCTTTAAAGGACCTCCAGTTGCTAGACAACTGACTCTTTAAGAAGTTCTTAGCTGTTAGAACTACTTGTCCCAGTGACCTTCAGTGTTGGCTGCCTCTTGGATTTCTGGGAACAGGATCAGTTTAAAAGCCCAGCTAAGGCTGAGAAAGATTGGGTTAGCAGAGTGAGAAGAGAAGGCAGTTGGTGCAGAAGATTAGGACACAGTTGAGCCAGGAGAACCTGAGCCCAGCAGATAGGATAGAACAGATGGAGCTGCCAATACTGGGAAACTAGGAGAAGGGGCTGTTTAAGCAGACTGTTGGGAAAGAAATTAGATTCGGGGATCTCTTTCTCCCCTCTATCCTTCTTTATCTACAAGTTTTAGGGAGTGAAACAGGTGCAGGGGAGTAAAGAGCGGGAAAAAGAAGAACCCACAGAGTAGCAAAGACCGGCTGCAGTCGACCAAGCTTTCTGGCTTACCGATCGTCTCTGCTGATGAGTAGTGTGTTGAAGTGAAAAGGGTTTGTCAGGGATTCACTGTGGAGTCCTAACTGGCCTCGAGCTCCCAGAGATCTACCTGTCTCTTCTCCTAAGCCCTGGGATTAGTGTGTGCTACCATGACCAGCCTGTCCTGTCACTTTGTGGTTTGGTGCTTGCCATTTTTCTTGTAGAAACTTCTGCATTTTAGGAATGTTCACGGTTTGCAGGGCATAGTATCATCAAGAAAGAAATACATTTCTCAAAGGAAAAGTTTGCCTTTATAAGAGTTGCCTTGGTCACGGTGATGATTTCTAAAGAATAAGTACATACATTAGGACACTCACCTCTAAATGATATGCCTCAATCAAATCCCCCTCCCCAGGGCTCAGGGAACCCTGCAGAAGAGGAGGTGGGAGTGTAAGAGCCAGAGGGGATGGAGGGCACCAAGGACACAAAGTTAGCATGAACAAGGCACATTTGAACTTACAGACTAAGTGTGCATGTGCAGGTCTTCACCAGGTCCTCTGCATGTACTGTCTTAGGATTTTATTGCTGTGAGGAGACACTGACCAAGGCAGCACTTATAAAGGCAAACATTTAATTAGGACTGGCTTACAGTTTCAGAGGTTCAGTCTGTTATTAGGGCAGAGTGTAGACAGACATGGTGCTGGAGGAGCAGAGTTCTACATCCTGATCAGAAGGCAGCGAGGAAGGGACTGGCTTCTGCAGGCAGCCAGGAAGGTGTTCTTTTTTCTGTACCGGGCAGAGCTTGAGCACTAGGAGTCCTCAGAGCCCACCAGTACAGTGACACACTTCCTCCAACAAGGCCACACCTCCTAATAGTGCCATTCAAACCACCACATAGATCATCCAATTTAGTGTTTTCTTTTTTTTTCTTTTTTTGGATTTTCGAGACAGGGTTTTTCTGTGTAGCCCTGGCTGTCCTGGAACTCACTTTGTGGACCAGGCTGGCCTGGAACTCAGAAATCCACCTTCCTCTGCCTCTCCAATTTAGTGTTTTCAGAGGACTCCTGAGTGTGCAAAAAAATGAGTCTTGGTTCTTCTGCCTATTCTTGGACTCTCTTCCTTTTGTTTGTCCAATTCCAATATGTTTTT
>NC_034604.1:67446107-67451645 GCF_900095145.1 Mus pahari | reverse complement strand
TCGCTGTCCTGGAACTCACTCTGTAGACCAGGCTGGCCTCGAACTCAGAAATCCACCTGCCTCCGCCTCCTGAGTGCTGGGATTAAAGGCGTGTGCCACCACGCCCGGCTATTTTATCTTATTTTTAAAAGTAGCAGAACTAAGTCTTTAAATATATAATATTTTTATATGTTTGTAACATAAATAAATATAAAGTAAATTCAAAAAAGAATAACTACATACTTTTTTTTAAAACAGGTACATGAAATCCCGTTTAACATATTGTCAAATTAATGATATTATTAAGGAAATTAACAAGGCAGTAGTTAGCAAGTATAAGATTATGCATCAACCAAAAGCATCTATGAGCTCTGTGAAGAGAAATCTCTACCAGAGATTTATTAGTGAAGAAACGAAGGACACGAAAGGTAAAGGGATGGGCTCTGAGGGCGGCAGCTGCTGGGGAATCACAGTGAGAGACACAGCCATTCTAGACACTGCTGCCCCTAGCTAAGCTGCGTGTCACCACACGCTCGGTGGCTTGCCCGGCTTCAGTCCTCACAACACCTTGTCTCACTTTGCAGACTGGACAGAGTTCTTGGCTCAGCCAAGGTTTTAATTAGCTGATAGAGTTGTGTAGGTTCCCTTTGCTAATGTTTCCACAGAATGTCTGGGTGGGCGGTTAGGGCGCCCAATGTTAGCAGGGATGCCTTGTGGCCCTCGTAGATGCAACATGATTTTAGCAGGAAGACCATTGCTCTCCATGTTTTGTAATTGGAGAGGGACAGTAAGAGGGACTCGGCTGTTTACAAGGGGACACCATAAACGCTTACAGGAGGATTGGCCGTGTGACAGAGCCTACTGGTTCTCTTTTCAGGTCATCAGTTCATCGTGGAAGCCGACATAAAGGAATTCACGGCTTTGAAAGTTGACAAGAAGTTTTATGTGATCATGCACATTTTGCGGCATTGCCACAGACTGTCAGAGGTCCGAGGGGGAGGACTTACACGATATGTCATAACCTGAGGCTTTTGAAGACTTGGGACTGATTGGCAGTAGGATATAGAGGGTAGTCTTGAAATTTCATGTATGTTTTTAGCTTCTCTATTTCCTGACCTTGTTTATTACAGAAGTAAAACTTTGGATAAAGCATATATATTTTCAAAATGTACTGCCTTTAGGAATGTGGATGAAGCTGGAGCTCACAAGCACAGTAAGCCAGTCAGGAAGACACATTCTGACTCGTGTGGGACCTGTGTGTGTATAGGAGTCGGGGGATCATGAGGCCACGAGGATCTGGAGAAGTACGGAGGAAAGAGGAAGAGAGAAGGCAGTGGACCGCTGTGATAGGACAGATGGAAGGACCGTCTGGGAACCAGCCAGGGGGAGAGTGGCAAGCACTTGGACAGGAGGTGGAGTAGGATAAAGTGCGAGGCCACAAGATATAAAAATGTAGTATCAGGACTCATTTCTTTGTGTGCTAACATAAATATTAATTAAAAAAATCACTGCCTTTCAGTAAATATTCAGGCACTGCCCTGTCAAGCCTCTGCATGAGGTGTACAATGGACAGCATGTCTAGTTCTGTTAAGTGCAGATACCATGAGCATAGAATGACGTCAGGAAAGATGGTGGATACCCAGGCCCTCTATGGCATGAAGTCTGATTACTGTTTTTCCACGTGCTCATAGGGAACAGCTTGCCTAAAATGCATTCAGTATAAGCTGGAGGCTTCGACCTGTGCTGAAGTAATCTGAGATGCTGTCATATCATGGTATAATACGTATCACAACTTCACTTCTGGTTCCTTGTTCAGGGTTTGGAAAAATCCTTGTAATGTCCTAAGAGATGAGGGTGCGTCTTGTGTTGAACTCAATTTTTGGCTGTAGCTCTCAAACGCCTTTGAAACATTTCTGATCAGAACATCTTTTGCTCAGATTCTAGCGAGATTGCTGGGTGCCTTCAAGGCAGGCACTAGTTACCACAAAGACTAAGCCATGACTAGAAAGTTGCAGTTTGGAGCCGTTCTCCTGCTCCTGGGCAGGGAGACACCCTTGTTGCACATTTGCTCCCCGGGAGGGAGACACCCCTGTTGCACATCTGGCCTCAGCAACTCAGTTACAGGGGGAGATTTCTTGTCTCTAAAGCCAAAACCACTTGGCCAAAGCTGCCAAGTTCTGCTGCCTGCTGGGGCTGGAGATGGTTGATCATGCCGACAGGCTTCCTCCTCTTTTAAAATTAATTTAAAAAATCACTGCTCTGGACCTCAATGCAGGGACGCCCCTGTCGCACATCTGGCCTCAGCAACTCAGTTACAGGGGGAGATTTCTTGACTCTTAAAGCCAGAACCTCATGGCTGAAGCTGCCAAATTCTGTTGCTTGCTGGGGCTGGAATATGGCCCTGTTGCTCAGTTAGAACTTCACTAGTGGTCTGGTTTTGATAGTTTCCTTCACTGCCTAAGCATGGCTGTCTTGGAACTTGCTCTGGAGACCAGGCTGGTCTTGAACTCAGAGATCTGCATACCTCTGTCTTCTAAGTACTGGACCTAAAGGTGTGTACCACCCACCACACCTGGACCTAAACTTCCCCTTAATTCCTTTTCATTTTACATCGTTGTAAGCATGGCCACTACGCCTCACGGTCTGGATTAAAGGCTCATGTTGGTCCATATCAAAGGCATGTTGGCTTCCTGCCTTAAGTTCTGGATCAGGTGTTTCCGGATTGTAGGTCTATTTCAGATAGAGGCAAGCTGACCACCAGGAATAGCCATCACAGTAGCCAAGGAGGGTGGAAATTGTGATGTAATCTGAAGTGGGGGTGGTCTTGCAGGACCTTAATCAGAGGCCTACATTAACTCTAGGTAGTGTTAGCATTGAATTGTGGGATGCCTAGCTGGTATCCAGATTTTTGAAAAGTTGATTTCTTTGGGGGAAAAGCCCTGTACATTTGGGATCAGTATGTGGGTGTATTGTAGAAGAAAACAGCTTTTCCTAGTGAAATGAAAATGATAACCTGTGAACGAGTTGAAAAGGGGTCACAGGACTATGCTAATTGGATTGTAAGAACTTTGCTCTGTTCCTCTTGTGCACCTGGGAAGGTTGTCTGGTCTATTAATAACATGCCATCTGCTTGCCAGGCTCACCCCTATAGCAGAGGAAAAGTGTGTACCATTACTGTGATGGCCAGAGTGAATGGCAGACCCTGCATATTCAGACACAGGCTGTGTGTGTGCGCGCGCGTGCATGGTGCTAGGACCCAGGTCCTTACACGTGAGAGGCAAGTACTCTGCCAACTGCAAGAAACTTTGTGCCATTTATTTATCATTATATTTATTTTATCAGTTATGTTCACTTAAGAATTCAGTGTTGGAGCCGGGCGTGGTGGCACACGCCTTTAATCCCAGCATTCGAGAGGCAGAGGCAGGCGGATTTCTGAGTTCGAGGCCAGCCTGGTCTACAGAGTGAGTTCCAGGACAGCCAGGGCTACACAGAGAAACCCTGTCTTGAAAAACCAAAAAAAAAAAAAAAAAAATTCAGTGTTGGGGTTCTGGAATTGTCTCACAAACCACACAAACACTGATCTCAGTCAAGCAAGAATAGATTATTGAATGCGCACCCCAAGACTGATTGGTCAGGGTCACAGAGGATTGGATAGCCAAACTGACACTGAGGGCAGGCTTTTTATAGGAAAAATCAAGTTCAGAATTTCAGAAGGCAGGGCGGGGAGAAGTTTTACACTTTGTCTAACTAGACAAAGTATTATCAGCTGGCTTAGTGAGTGAGGCGGTGGTTAAGGGTTTTTCCAGAGTACTAAGGTAACAGGGTACAGTAATACATAGTTTTATGATCCTTTAGGAGAATTTTTTCAGTGTCAGCCACATATGAAGCGGAGTCTGAGAACTAAACTGTTTTTTTCCACCTTTTGAGCAAAATGGAGACTAACTACAAAGTGGCTACAGTTATGTTAAGAGGAGCAGGCCTCAACATTGCAGTTGATAAGTATAAAGAGAATAATGAAGGCATTACATTAAAAAAATGACTATTTTCAACCAAAATGACAGACTATTGTTTTGTGAATGGCATTTCTAATTTTAAGAGAAATGCTTGTCCTGGCTCTGCCCTCTGGTCCACTCGTGCCCGTTCTTTGATGTCTGTCTGCTCATAGTGTTCTGTTAACTTCCGGAGTAGACATATGCACTCTCTTCAGCCCATAGGGCACCAACTACAGATTAGAGTAACCATACTATCCAAGCCCAGTTTAGTGAACCAAAGAGTTTGTTGGTCTTTATTTTGGCAACCTGGGTGACTATAGAAGAGCTGCATTACTAAAAATTTCCAGCCTGGTATGAGAGTCAACCTCTGGAAAGCTGCATTTGATGCAGTTGTTCCTGCTCCCTAGGGGGGTGGGGGAGTTGTCAGTCAGCCCCTCCTTCCTGCCCCAGTCTACGGCCACTTTAAAATGCCCCAACAGGAGCTGTCAAAATGGCGACTCCTGTCCAAGTGGCAGCGCCAGGACACCTCAGCTTGCTGCTGTCCTGAAGAGCTGTCCACAGTGGTGCATCTCCTTTCCTGCCTCGGTCTGCTGCTTTCCTGAAATACCACTGCGGGAGCTGTCCAGCTTCTCCTAAGCAGGGCCACAGGAGTAAAGAAAAGCCACCAATCCCTGGGCTTCACACCCACCCACCAGTCTCTGAGACCCCCAAGCTCACGACTTGAAATTTCATCGATCCTCAGTCTGGAAATCTCTGTTCTGAAGAGCTCCGCCTCCTAAGAGTCCCATATAAGGCCTTGCTCTTGTCTAATTCCCTACTCCCGGAAGCAGAGGGCAGCCACATCTGGATTTATCCTTCCACACTCTAGACCCTCCAATAAATCCATGAGATTTGCTGCCTGGTGTGACTCTCATCAGAAGTCAAGAATCGATGAGAAAAAGAAGGGAAGAAGCTGAGGCTCCTGAGCTCCTGAGCTCAGCCGGGGAGATTCTCCCCTGGGAGCTGCAGGGCCTCTGCTGAGGAGGCTTCCTCTCATGGTTGTATGGTTCCTGGGGTCCCATGTCTCAGGATGCCCTCCATTGGCACACTGTCCCATCTCAGAGCTGTATGGTTCCAGGACACCTTTTTATCCAAGCAGAAACATAGCAGTCCCTCCTCCAGTGACATTCCATCTCATGGTACCCTAGCTTTCCTCAATAACATGTGCAGCTGACGCCAGGGCCAGGAGGGGTACTTGGCTGTAACCTTAGCTGAGGATCTAGTGACCCTGCCCCCGTGCCTCTGGGGGAAAGACAACACTTCCACGTTGCTGTTTATCACCAAAGGAACTCAGCAGAGGAACTCACAGGGCAGGAATCCGGAGGCAGGAGCTGATGCAGAGGCCAGGGATGGGTGCTGCTTACTGGCTTCTTCTTTTTTTTAATTTTCTTTACATTTCAAATGCTATCCCGAAAGTTCCCTATACCCCCCCCGCCCCTGCCCCCCTACCCACCCACTCCCACTACTTGGCCCAGGCCTTCCCTTGTGCTGGGTCATATAAAGTTTGCAAGACCAAGGGGCCTCTATT